>NC_034177.2:15010041-15326455 GCF_002021735.2 Oncorhynchus kisutch
CCAGCAAAGCACCCCCACACCATAACACCTCCTTCATGCTTTATGGTGGGAAATACACATGCAGAGATCCGTTCACCCACACTGCGTCTCAAAGACAGTGACTGGAACCAAAAATCACCAATTTGGAATCCAGAACAAAGGACAAATTTCCACCAGAATTATGTCCATTGCTCTCTTCCTATTAGTGTGCTTTAGTAATGGTTTCTTTGCAGCAATTCAACCATGAAAGCCCGATTCACACAGTTGATGAGATGTGTCTGTTACTTGAACTCTGAAGCATTTAATTAAGCTGCAATTTCTGAGGCTGATAACTATGAACTTATCCTTTGCAGCAGAGGTACCTCTGGGTCTCCCTTTCCTGTGGCGGTCCTCATGAGAACCAGTTTCATCATAGCGCTCGATGGTTTTTGCAAATGCACTTGAAGATACTTTCAACGTTCTAAATGTTCTGTATTGACCGACGTTCACGTCTCAAAAGTAATGATGGACTGTCGTTTCTCTTTGCTTATTTGAGCTGTTCTTGCCATATGTACTTGTTATTTTACCAAATATGGCTATCTTCTATACACCAACCCTACCTTGTCTTCTCAACACAACTGATTGGCTCAAATGCATTCAGAAGGAAAGTAATCCACAAATGAGGCATACCTGTTAATTGAAATTCATTCCAGGGGACCACCTCATGAAGCTGGTTGAGATAATGCCAAGAGTGTGCAAAGCTGTCATCAAGGCAAAGAGTAGCTACTTTGAAGAACCTCGAATATAATTTATTTGTTTAACACTTTTTTGGTTACTACATGATTCCATGTTTTATTTCATAGTTTTGATGTCTTCACTACTATTCTACAATGTAGAAAATAGTACAAAAAACCTAACCTGGAATGAATAGGTGTGCTGTGTATGCATATATTTTTTTAACAAAACATGGTAGTTCTGAAGGTAAATGCCCTAATGTGACCCCTGACCTGCCATGAATACTCCAATCTCATAGGTCCACCACTCCAGACACATCATGAGCATGCTGGGAACAGCCAGGTAGAGGAAAGGCCCCCACTCTTGCAGGCAGTCACATGACCAGCCTGGGGGTCAAAGGGACAGGGTACGGTGACATTTAGTTGACAGCAGGGTAAAACAAACAAACACTGGTTTACACATTACGATTTGGACTGCCTGTCATCAGATTGGCACATCAATATAAAAATATCAGTCACTGTCAATTAAGTATCGTAATTGTACACACAAGGTTTGGGGGGTGTTAAACAGCTCCTGTAATCATGAAAATTCCAAGTGACCAAGAGAAAATACATTTGAATCATTTCTATTCACAAGTACACTTACAGTGGGGCAAAAAAAGTGTTAAGTCAGCCACCAATTGTGCAAGTTCTCCCACTTAAGTTAAAAATACGAGGCCTGTAATTTTCATCATAGGTACACTACAACTATGACAGACAATGAGAAAAATGTATTTGGTCACCTACAAACAAGCAAGATTTCTGGCTCTCACAGACCTGTAACTTCTTCTTTAAGAGGCTCCTCTGTCCTCCACTCCTTACCTGTATTAATGGCACCTGTTTGAACTTGTTATCAGTATAAAAGACACCTGTCCACAGCCTCAAAGAGTCACACTCCAAACTCCACTATGGCCAAGACCAAAGAGCTGTCAAAGGACACCAGAAACAAAATTGTAGACCTGCACCATGCTGGGAAGACTGAATCTGCAATAGGTAAGCAGCTTGGTTTAAAGAAATCAACTGTGGGAGCAATTATTAGGAAATGGAAGACATACAAGACCATGGATAATCTCCCTCGATCTGGGGCTCCACGCAAGTTCTCACCCCGTGGGGTCAAAATGATCACAAGAACGGTGAGCAAAAATGCCAGAACCACACGGGGGGACCTAGTGAATGACCTGCAGAGAGCTGGGACCAAAGTAACAAAGCCTACCATCAGCAAGAGCATTGAAGATGAAACGTAGCTGGGTCTTTCAGCATGACAATGATCCCAAACACACCGCCCGGGCAACGAAGGAGTGGCTTCGTAAGAAGCATTTCAAGGTCCTGGAGTGGCCTAGCCAGTCTCCAGATCTCAACCCCATAGAAAATCTTTGGAGGGAGTTGAAAGTCTGTGTTGCCCAGCAACAGCCCCAAAACATCACTGCTCTAGAGGAGATCTGCATGGAGGAATGGGCCAAAATACCAGCAACAGTGTGTGAAAACCTTGTGAAGACTTACAGAAAACGTTTGACCTCTCATTGCCAACAAAGGGTATATAACAAAGTATTGAGAAACGTTTGTTATTGACCAAATACTTATTTTCCACCATAATTTGCTAATAAATTCATTAAAAATCCTACAATGTGATTTTCTGGAGTTTTTTTTCTCATTTTGTCTGTCATAGTTGAAGTGTACCTATGATGAAAATTACAGGCCTCATCTTTTTAAGTGTGAGAACATGCACAATTGGTGGCTGACTAAATACTTTTTTGCACCACTGTATATATCACTCACTTCAGCAATTAGCAATGTCTGACTATAGTTGGTTAGATGGTTCCCCATCTATATGACATGATCTAAAACTAACCACATCAATATCAACCTTGTCCCCTGGCTATTGTGCAAAGCAATATATTGACTTTCATCACATCAATACAAACTGAATTCAGAGGTCAGGGACTCACCGTCCCAGGTGGCTTTGTGCAGCCCTCTCCATAGGATGTACACATAGATGACTATAGCCAAGGTGTACTGGGAGATGGTGTTAGCAGCTGCAGAGCCCCTGTGATGGAGAGGATGAAAGTGGAGGACCGCCATCTCATGTTTTTTGTTTGTTGATAAGGCTGTATGACAACGTTGTTTTTTATAAAATGTAACTCACGCCACGCCCAAGTTGAGTTGATAGAGGAAGGTGTAGTTGGTGATCGCATTTAGAAGGTTCCCCACCACTCCAGTTACCACCTGGGGCCATATGATACCCTGTCGGAAAAATACAGTCTAAACATTGTTCTTACAATGTCACAGTGGGCGTTGGAACAGAGGGGTATTCTACAAAGCATAATCAATCAGTTAGCCAGCTAACTTCTTATAAAACAGTTCATTTTCTGGATCATTAAGAAAGCCAAACAGATACGTGGTTTTGGTTGTTGAGTCAGTCGGCACGTTTCCATTGACCCAGGTTAATTCCACAAAAGAAATGTAACAAAAAAATCTTTGCGACATGTGTAATGGGGCGGCAGGGTAGCCTAGTGGTTAGAGCGTTGGACTAGTAACTGGAAGGTTGCAAGTTCAAACCCCCGAGCCGACAAGGTACAAATCTGTCGTTCTGCCCATGAACAGGCAGTTAACCTACTGTTCCTAGGCCGTTATTGAAATTAAGAATTTGTTCTTAACTGACTTGCCTGGTTAAATAAAGGTTAAAAAAAATGGAAATGTCAGATATAGAATAAACTTTCTTTTTTGCAACAACTGGAAACACTGTTATTCGAATTAATGATGATTGCTGAATAGTTCTGAAGGAATGCGGGGGAACATGACGTCACCACATTTAATTCTAAATGCCTACGGCTTGCTAAATACATTTTTTTTTTCTCATAAAGATTGTCCTGACTTTCAAGAATGCCTGAATTGCTTTGCTGGCAAGTTTCACCATACAATTATTTCAGATCTACGGGAATTTCACCATAGCACAGACTGTGGTGATACGTCGGCACATAAGAATATGGCAAATTTTTGTTCATTATTGCATTCTATCCATGCTGGCTTTTGCAGGCTACCTGAGACATGAAACAGATAGGTTGGAACACGCAATTTGCCCAAATGGATAATGGAAACACTAACTACTACATCATTTTTTTTATTGACAATGTATTTATTTTTATTTTTGTGTGTTTGTGTGCGACATCATTACATCCAGCTGTTTTTAAATCAACACAAGCTAGTGCAAAACAAACAAACCCTAGCAGACAATTGTCGCATCTATTTTCTATGCAAACTTTCTAAATGTCGACAAAATAAATTAAATAAGCACTGGACAATGTTAACAGATAGAGACATTGCCCATTTCAAGCTTATCTTACTAAAAACAAAAAAGTTATTTCAGAATATTCAGGCAAGTTAACTGGCCAACTCCTTAACAAATGGATCACTAGTCACTTTAAACAATGCCACCCTAAATAATGCTTACATAGCTTACATTACTCATATCACATGTATTTCATACCATCTACTGCACCTTGCCTATGCCGCTCAGCCATCGCTCATCCATATACTTATATGTACATATTCTCATTCACCCCTTTAGATGTCGGTATTAGGTAGTTGTTGGGAATTGTTATTCGCTACACTCGCATTAACATCTGCTAACCATGTGACCAATCAAATTTGATTTGCTTCTGCTTTGTAGTATACCCCTCAGATCTCATAAGCTCAGAGGGTGGGCACACGGTGTTCCCTTTTAATTTCCCCCTCAAAAGGATGTAAAATAACCATAACGTTTAAAATAGACGTCATGTAATCCAAAACAAGGAAGGAATACTTCCGCTCGAGAGTGCATCAAGTACAACGCATTTTGGTGCCATTTATTTTAACTTAATATAAAATCGCTGTCAATTTTTGAGTAATACACACAAGCATATATCCTAGACAATGAGTATGGAATGGGAAAACAGTGGCCTAACCTCGCCCACTGATTGGTCTGTTGAGTCCCAGTCGCAACCACAATGACAAACAAGTTCTATTGAAACGCATACAGCACCTGGTTTTGAAGGTATCTTCCTTGCAGCTGATACATGAAACATGCCTGTGGAGACACTGCAGCCATGAGATGCAGATCTTAAATCAGTAGGATGAGCCAACACTTTGTAGAATTCTGTAAGAACTACGGGCTTTGTTAACTCACTGGCAGAGCAGGCATGAAGATCCTCACATAGAGTTGAGTAAGCCTGAGGGACACACACAAAAAAAATACCATCTAATGAACATGCAGGAGCAAACCGTCATCTCAGTGTTTCCCCTATATTCATTTAGCAGCAGTGTCGCCACTCCAAAAAATATTTAAGAAAAATAATATATACACATATGAATAGAATGTTTGGGATTGCAAAACATGTTCAGTGTAAACTTAAACCAGATAAAGTACTGTATGTTGATAACATAAAATGGCGCAACATACAGTATTTACAGTTGAAGTTGGAAGTTTACTTCCACTTAGATTGGAGTCATTAAAACTTTTTTTTTCATCCACTCCACAAATTTCTAGTCAACAAACTATAGTTTGTTTGTGCAAGTACTTTGTGCATGACACATGTAACTTTTCCAACAATTGTTTACAGACAGATTATTTCACTTAATCACAATTCCAGTGGGTGAGAAGTTTACATACACTAAGTTGACTAAGCTGTTTAAGCTTGGAAAATTCCAGAAAATTATGTCATGGCTTTAGAAGCTTCTGATTGACTCATGATGTCAATTAGCCTATTGGATGTGTACCTGTGGATGTATTTCAAGGCCTACCTTCAAACGCAGTGCCTCTTTGCTTGACATCATGGGAAAATCAAAAGAAATCGGCCCCAAGACCTCAAAAATTAATAATTGTAGACCTCCACAAGTCTGGTTTATCCTTGGGAGCAATTTCCAAACACCTGAAGGTACCACGTTCATCTGTACAAACAATAGTACGCAAGTATAAACACCATGGGACCACGCAGCTGTCATACTGCTCAGGAAGGAGACGCATTCTGTGTCCTAGAGATGTGTGAAAAGTGCAAATCAATCCCAGAACAGCAGCAAAGGACCTTGTGAAGATGCTGGAGGAAACAGGTACAAAAGTATCTAAATCCATAGTAAAACGAGTCCTATATCGACATAACCTGAAAGGCCACTCAGCAAGGAAGAAGCCACTGCTCCAAAACCACCATACATAAAAATTAAAAAAAGCAGACTAAGGTTTGTCCACGGGTCTGATGAAACAGAAATAGAATTGTTTGGCCATAGTTATGTTTGGAGGAAAAGGAAAAATTTGTGGGCAGAACTGAAAAAGCGTCTGCGAGCAAAGCGGCCTACAAACCTGACTCAGTTACACCAGCTCTGTCAGGAGGAATTGGCCAACATTCACCCAATGTATTGTGGGAAGCTTGTGAAAGGCTACCCAAAACATTTGACCCAAGTTAAACAATTTAAAGGCAATGCAACCAAATACTAATTGAGTGTATGTAAACTTCTGACCCACTGGGAATGTGATGAAAGAAATAAAAGCCTAAATCATTTTCTCTACTATTATTCTGACATTTCACATTCTTAAAATAAAGTGGTGATCCTAACTGACCTAAGACAGGGAATTTTTTTTTTTTTACTAGGATTAAATGTTAGGAATTGTGAAAAACTGAGTTTAAATGTATTTGGCTAAGGTGTATATAAACTTCCGACTTCAACTGTATAAGATAATATTTGACAAATAACAACCAAAATGAAAGCTAGACAGAATCAAAAATTCAATAAATGGCATGGGACCCACACTGATTGTCACTCAGAGCATAAAAATATGGCAATATGGAATTGTAAGAAATGAGCTTTAAAACTGAAATAGTTTTATCTCAGCCCCTTGACAAAATGTGTAGGGTTGCAGGAAATCAGGAAAATATTGGCAGTGTGAGAGGATCAAAATGACAGCAGGTCGACTTCCGACTGACTGAGCTACAAAATCACCTTGCATCCTAAATAACGACTAATTACTGGTAGATCAGTCAGTCACAATTGACCTATGATACATTGCTGTTAAAACGAGAGGTCGACTGATTATGATTTTTCAACGCCGATACCGATTATTGGAGGCCCAAAACAAAGCCGACACCGATTAAATCGGACGATTTTTATTTATTTATTTGTAATAATGACAATTACAACAATACTGAATGAACACTTATTTTAATACATCAATAAAAATTCATTTAGCCTCAAATAAATAAATGAAACATGTTCAATTTGGTTTAAATAATGCAAAAACAAAGTGTTGGAGAAGTAAAAGTGCAATATGTGCCATGTAAAAAAAGCTAACGTTTGAGTTCCTTGCTCAGAACATGAGAACATATGAAAGTTGGTGGTTCCTTTTAACATGAGACTTCAATATGCCAAGGTAAGAGGTTTTAGGTTGTAGTTATTATAGGAATTATAGGACTATTTCTCTCTATACCATTTGTATTTCATTAACCTTTGACTATTGGATGTTCTTATAGGCACTATAGTATTGCCAGTGTAACAGTATAGCTTCCGTTCCTCTCCTCGCCCCTACCTGGGCTCGAACCAGGAACACATCGACAACAGCCACACTCGAAGCAGCGTTACCCATCGCTCCACAAAAGCAGAGTTACCCATCGCTCCACAAAAGCCGCGGGAATAACTACTCCAAGTCTCAGAGCGAGTGACGTTTGAAACGCTATTAGCGCACACCGAGCTAACTAGCTAGCCATTTCACATCGGTTACACCAGTCATTAGGCTGATAGGCTTGAAGTCATAAACAGCGCTGTGCTTGCGAAGAGCTGCTGGCAAAATGCACGAAAGTGCTGTTTGAATTAATGCTTATGAGCCTGCCTACCATCGCTCAGTCAGACTGCTCTATCATATCAGACTTAATTATAACACACAGAAATACGAGCCTTTGGTCATTAATATGGTCGAATCCGGAAACTATCATTTAGAAAACAGAACATTTATTATTTCAGTGAAATACGGAACCGTTCTGTATTTTATCTAATGGGTGGCATCCCTAAGTCTAAATATTCTTGTTACATTGTACAACCTTCAATGTTATGTCATAATTACGTACAATTCTGGCAAATTAGTTCGCAATGAGCCAGGCTGCTCAAACTGTTGCATATTCCCTGACTCTGCTTGCAATGAACGCAAGAGAAATGACACATTTTCAACTGTTTATTATTGCCTGCTAACCTGGATTTCATTTAGCTAAATATGCAGGTTTAAAAATATATACTTCTGTGTATTGATTTTAATAAAGGCATTGGTGTTAATGGTTAGGTACAGTCGTCCAACGATGCGCTTTTGTTAAATCATCCCCCAGCGTTGCATCGCTAGATACGCTAGATAAACTAGTAATATCATCAACCATGTGTAGTTAGAACTAGTGATTATGATTGATTGTTTTTTATAAGATAAGTTTAATGCTAGCTAGCAACTTACCTTCTACCGCATTCGCGTAACAGGCAGGCTCCTCGTGGAGTGCAATGAGAGGCAGGGGGTTAGAGCGTTGGATCCCCCGAGCTGATAAGGTGAACATCTGTCGTTCTGCCCCTGAACAAGGCAGTTAACCCACCGTTCCTAGGCCATCATTGAAAATAAGAATGTGTTCTTAACTGACTTGCCTAGTTAAATAAAAAAGGTATTAAAAAATAATAATTTTTAAAGAAAAATAAATAAATAATAATAATAAATCGGCACCCAAAAATACCGATTTCCGATTGTTATGAAAACTTGAAATTGGCCCTAATTAAAATCGGCCATTCCAATTAATCGGTCGACCTCTAGTTAAAACCCTCTCAAACACGGTCTTTGTCTCTGCAACCACAACATTAAACATGGAGAAACCGGACACATGCTCGCCAAAGAACTTGACAGTAAACTAGTAAATGCAATTAAGTTAACCAAAAGTTCTTTATCATGAGTGTTATGCAGTTTGTGAGCTCTCCAAACAAACTTTCCACTTGGAGAATGGTATGAATGTATATTATATACATTGAGCGTCTTCTGCGAATTGAACAAAATACAGCGGTAACTTTTTTGTGGGGCGGGTCCCTTGACTTCCATGAATACACGCCACTGCTCGGGCATTATCAATTCAATGTCAGTCAATGTCAGAATGAAAACCTCACACACCCCATGATCGGGCAGGCCCCTGTAGGAACAGCAGGAAAGATTTCATCCAACATGGTGTCCTCACCAGGGCCCAACTAGTAAACTTGACCCACCCTAATAAATAAAGTTAAAGGTGGAGTAGTATCACATTATTAACTTACCCTATCACAAAGATTAGGAGCGTTTTACCCCCTGCTTTTTTGGGGAACCCAAAGGAGTCATACCTAACTGTGCTGACACAGCATATGTTGTGTTTCACGGAGACACCATCAACATACAGCTGGCTGGTTATACCCTGACCGGCAGGATAGAACAGCGGCGTCTGTTAAGACAAGGGGCGGCGGACTATGTATTTTTGTAAATAATAGCTGGCACACGATATCTAAGGAAGTATCGAGCTATTGCTCGCCTGAGGTAGAGTATCTCATGATAAGCTGTATACCACACAATCTACCTAGAGAGTGTTCATGTGTATTTTTCATAGCTGTCTACATACCACCACAGTCAGAGGCTGGCACCAAGACAGCATTGAATGAGCTGTATTCCACCATAAGCAAACAAAACACTCAGCCAGAGGCGGCGCTCCCAGTAGCCGGGGACTTTAATGCTGGGAAACTTAAATCTGTTTTGCCAAATTTCTATCAGCATGTCAAATGTGCAACCAGAGGGAAAACTCTGGACCAACTTTACTCCACACACAGAGACACGTACAAAGCTCTCCCTTGCCCTCCATTTGGCAAATCTGACCATAATTCTATCCACCGGATTCCTGCTTACAAACAAAAATTAAAGCAGGAAGCACCAGTGACCTATATATTCCAGATAAATAAAGAAGTGGTCAGATGAAGCAGATGCTAAGCTACAGGACTGTTTAGCTAGCACAGACTGGAATATGTTCTGGGATTCCTCCAATGGCATTGAGGAGTACACCACATCAGTCATTGGCTTCATCAATAACGTTGTCCCCACAGTGACCGTACGTACATACCCCAACCAGAAGCCATGGATGACAGGCAACATTCGCACTGAGCTAAAGGCTAGAGCTGCCGCTTTCAAGGAGCAGGACTCTAACCCAGAAGCTTATAATAAATCCCGCTATGCCCTCTGATGAACCATCAAAAAGGCAAAGCATCAATACAGCTTGAATTGTACTACACCAGCTCTGACCCACTTGCAAACCATTACGGCAGGGTAGCCTAGTGGTTAGAGCGTTGGACTAGTAACCGGAAGGTTGCAAGTTCAAACCCCCGAGCTGACAAGGTACAAATCTGCCGTTCTGCCCCTGAACAGGCAGTTAACCCACTGTTCCTAGGCCGTCATTGAAAATAAGAATTTGTTCTTAACTGACTTGCCTGGTTAAATAAAGGTAAAATAAATAAATAAAAATTACAGACTACAAAGGGAAGCACAGCCGAGAGCTGCCCAGTGACACGAGCCTACCAGGCGAGCTAAACTATTTCTATGCTCGCTTTGAAACAAATAACACTGAAACATGCATGAGAGCACCAGCTGTTCTGGAAGACCGATCACACTCTCCGCAGCCAATGTGAGTAAGACCTTTAAACGGGTCAACATTCACAAGGCCATGGGGCCAGACGGATTACCAGGACATGTACTGCGAGCATGC
This sequence comes from Oncorhynchus kisutch, assembly GCF_002021735.2. Taxonomy (NCBI): domain Eukaryota; kingdom Metazoa; phylum Chordata; class Actinopteri; order Salmoniformes; family Salmonidae; genus Oncorhynchus; species Oncorhynchus kisutch. The sequence goes on from NC_034177.2 coordinate 15,020,528, forward strand.
GCTGACCAACTGGCAAGTCTCTTCACTGACATCTTCAACCTCGCCCTGTCCAAGTCTGTAATACCAACATGTTTTAAGCAGACCACCATAGTGCCTGTGCCCAAGAACACCAAGGTAACCTGCCTAAACGACTACCGACCTGTAGCACTCACGTCTGTAGCCATGAAGTGCTTCGAAAGGCTGGTCATGGCTCACATCAACACCATTATCCCAGAAACCCTAGACCCACTCCAATTTGCATACCGCCCCAACAGATCTACAGATGATGCAATCTCTATTGCACTCCACACTGCCCTTTCCCACCTGGACAAAAGGAACACCTATGTGAGAATGCTATTAATTGACTCCAGCTCAGGATTTAATTTCATAGTGTCTCAAAGCTCATCAATAAGCTAAGGACCCTGGGACTAAACACCTCCCTCTGCAACTGTATCCTGGACTTTCTGACGAGCCGCCCCCAGGTATTAAGGGTAGGTAACAACACATCCGCTACGCTGATCCTCAACAAAGGGGCCCCTCAGGGGTGCGTGCTCAGTCCCCTCCTGTACTCTCTGTTCACTCATGACTGCACAGCCCGACAGGCCTCCAACACCATCATTAAGTTTGCCTATGACAACAGCGGTAGGCCCGATCACCGACAACGACGAGCCAGCCTATAGGGAGGAGATCAGAGACCTGGCCGTGTGGTGCCAGGACAACACCCTCTCCCTCAACGTGATCAAGAAAAAGGAGAGGATTGTGGACTACAGGAAAAAAAGAGGATCGAGCACGCCCCCATTCTCATCGACGAGGCTGCAGTGGAGCAGGTTGAGAGCTTCAAGTTCCTTTGTGTCCACATCACCAACAAACTATCATGGTCCAAACACACCAAGACAGTCATGAAGAGGGCATGACAAAACCTATTCCCCCCAGGAGACTGAAAAGATTTGGCATGGGTCCTCAGATCCTCAAAGGATTCTACAGCTGCACCATCGAGAGCATCCTGACTAGTTGCACCACTGCCTGGTATGGCAACTGCTCGGCCTCCGACAACAACGCACAACAGAGGGTAGTGCGTACGGCCCAGTAAATCACTGGGGCCAAGCTTCCTGCCACCCAGGACCCATACCAGACGTGTCAGAGGAAGGCCCTAAAAATGGTCAAAGACTCCAGCCACCCTAGTCAGACTTCTCTCTGCTACCGCACGACAAGCAGTAATGGAGCGCCAAGTCTAGGTCCAAGAGGCTTCAAAACAGCTTCTACCCCCAAGCCATAAGACTCCTTAACACCTAATCAAAATGGCTACCCAGACTATATGCATGCCCCCCCCCCCTTCTACACCACTGCTACTCTGTTGTCATCTATACATAGTCACTTTAATAACTCTACCTACATGTACATATTACCTCAACTAACCGGTGCCACCGCACATTGACTCTGTACCAGTACCCCCCTGTATAGTCTCACTATTGTTATTTTACTGGTGCTCTTTAATTACTTGTTATTTTTATCACTTATTCTTATCCGTATTTTTTTTTTAATTGCATTGATGGTTAGGGGCTCGTAAGTAAGCATTTCACGTTGTCTTCGGTACATGTAACTAATAAAATTTGATTTGACAGTGCAGATAGAATATTTTTTGCGACAACCAGTCACTCAATCATTTGCTTATTTTTTGCTATGGTTATATAGGGAGATGCATCTAAAACTGAGGGGGCTCAAGTTTGAGCTTAGGGGACTGAGCCCTCTTTAGCCCTCTCGTGGAGTTGGTACGTGTTGTCTCGACCTGTCAATCAATCACTCAATTATAAAGAACAAGGCATTAATGGAGGTCAGGTCTGACAGCTTCAGAATGCCCTATATTAAAATGTGATCTCAGGTTCTCCTAATCAAAAAATATATTTTTTAAATGAGCATTCTAAATTCAGCCAGTACCTCGTCCTTATAATAAATGTTTTAATTATAATATCCAGTGGCGTTCCTACTAGAAACTTGACCAAGATATGAGATGTGACTGTGACAGTGAGCATGACCTGGAGACCTCTGGGCTCAGCCAGTACCAAATTCTTCTAATTAAAACTGTTTCTCCCATTTCGCGCCTACTTGGAACATAACCCAGGTATGGGATGTGACATAGTATGTGATAGTGGGGCTGACCTGGAGACCTCTGGGCTCTGATGGAAGGCCAGTAGGATGGGCTCTGTGTTGATGAGGAGAGCCCAGCAGGGGAAGCAGGACAGGAGCAGGATCAGGATCCCTCTCTGCACGATCACACCCACATACTTCAGATTGTTGCTTCCGAAAATCTAGTCACACAGCAGAGATGGATTGACAGGATGAAGGTGCTGCTGATCTCAAGGATCATCCCTAATGATATGTTATCATTTTAGGTACAAAGTTAACATATTTGGGGTTAATTCCATTTTAACTACAGTCAATTCAGGAAGCTCCTTTGAAATTCATCAGTCAGTCAGTCAGTCGCCTTACCTGAGAAATCAGTGTGTCGAAGGCTGATGCCAGCCCGGTGCCGATGGATATGCCTGTAATATTGACCACCTGTTGACATAGGGGCGAGATTCTGTCATGAGTTAAGATTACATGCACGCTGGTCAGAAGGCACAGAATTGTTTTATTCATGAGCTCCTAGCCGTTCACCACACAAGGGACTTTGAGTGATTGCAGGTAAATGATGTTTCTTGTGTGAAATTTGATTTGTATGAATTGCTTTTTCAGGAAGACAGTGATCTCAAAGCAAGCCATGGCTATTGGCTACACACCGTTCAGTTCAAAGTAGTCAAAGAGCTGCGCTTACCGAAGTGGCCAGAGTCACAGCTGCCAGCTCCGTTTTGCCTAAGTGTCCACAGAACACCGTACTAACAAAACTGATTAGCATGAGCATCAGCATGGAGATGAACTGAGGAAAGAGTTGTATCAATGTATTTATACGCTCCCTGGTTTTTAAATCAACAAGTCCCAATCACGTTCAACAACAACAGATACATAATCCGTGTTGTCATTATCAAAAGGAAACGTTGTAAAAGTACTATGGTACTCAATATCAAATAATACCAATAAAAAAACTGTAGCCTAGAAAAAGTATACGAAGTGCATTTTAACACGTTTTTCTAGAAGTATCAAGCTTACCATTGGTAAAGCCAGTTTTAGAATTTCAACCATCTCTTCTATTTCGATTGACATCCATCTCCTTACTCGACTGAAAGAGCCGCCTTCTGCAGGCAATTTAGATATGATGGAGCCATAAATGAGTGGATTACCGTTCGAGGCAGGGTCCACTGGGATACATGTTGTAATTTCTTCCATTTTACTACCGCACTGACCAGCCTATGAAGTGAAAACGTTTAGATCATTTTGCTGAGTTCAAATTATTGTTGCCGTTGGTACCAACAAAAACTGGGGTGCAATCATTTGTCCAAACATTTGCGTTTTGCAAGGGAAACAAGTTCCTATTTAATTGCATCTAGGTCCCTCCCATTTTCCTTCCTAGAATACACCCCTATTTTCCCCCAGTTTCATCTGTTCGCTAATGCGTGTGTGTGACATTTTACTGGAGCTACAAACGGTCGGAACATGGTTTGTTCAAAAACAAGACATCATTGTATCTTTGTAGGCCTATGACGAAGGCCGTGCTGCCGAAACGCGCCGGAGTTTTGAAATCTTTGTTCCATTGAACATGCCATTTAAAATAAAGGCATTTTAATTATATGAAGATTGCCTTGTTCCTGCTTGGTTTTTTTTATGCTCGAACTCGAAAGAGTAGCAGCTTCGACCAGAAAGGGACATTGGTCTGTTTACACATCCTTAAACCGACGAAACGCGCCAGAATCCTTAGTTGCTGGCTGAAGCTTGATGAGGGGACTCAGGAGAGGTCGATCTCGTGAGTTCCAATGTCCACATTAACATATAGTCTACCTGTTGGGCCAAGACTGAGTGAGCGATCTGCTGAGTGTGTTATGTCAAGACAATTTGCTACAAAAACACTTGTAAGCTAAATGAATGAGGATATACTTATGTAGGGCGTTATAACTATGTGTTGAAACTGTTACAATAAAGCCTTACAGGACTCCTGCGTGTCACCGCAATTCCTTCACAATGGCAAACAAATTCTGCAGGAATCCTGTATTACTTTTTCCTAGGGGGGGTGTTACATTATCTGTTGAATGTTACATTATCACTCATAGTAAAGATTGAGTGACAGACAGTTCGAAAACAATGGTTTGCTGTCATGATCCTCCTCATCAATCTGGTAAGGAGCATTGACCTTGGCCATTATGAAGCTTTAATCTCTGCTTTATGTTTTTTTATTTTTTATTATTACCTAAATGCTTAACCATTCAGAATGAGTGACGTTAGCTGATGGCGATTATGTCATAGAACAAAACGTATAAGATCTCCTAAGCCTGTGTTTTACCATAGACCTTATTTCCTGAGTTTATAGAAAAACCCTACAGAAACTCCATACATTTTCCCAACGAACCATGGCGGAGTTAGTGCCTACAAAAAGACGACATTGCTATTGCTCTCGATTGTGGAGAAGAAACTTGTGGGCGTGGCGTAGCGTTTGGCCGGAGCAAGGAGTCTGGGTAGCCAGGCAAGGCAGATACCTTAGTGGATTCGGCTATTTCAGACACACCCGTTGCTGACAAGTGTATAAAATTTATCACACTGCCATGAAATCTCCATAGACAAACAGTGGTAGTATAATGGCATTACAGAAGAGCTCAGTGACTTTCAACGTGGCATCGTCATAGGATGCCACCTTTCCAACAAGTCAGTTCGTCAAATTTCTGCCCTGCTAGAGCAGTGCTGTTATTGTGAAGTGGAAACGTCTAGGAGCAAAAACGGCTCAGCTGCGAAGTGGTAGGCCACACAAGCTCACAGAATAGGACTGAAGCGCGTAGTGTCCACGGTTACAACACTCACTACCGAGTTCCAAACTGTCTCTGGAAGCAACGTCAGCACAAGAACTGTTCATCAGGAGCTTCATGAAATGGGTTTCCATGGCCGAGCAGCCACAAGCAAGCCTAATTGGCTGGAGTGGTATAAAGTTCGCTGCAATTGGACTCTGAAACAGAGTAAACGCGAGTAAATCACCATTTGGCAGTCCAAAGGATGAATCTGGGTTTGGCGGATGCCAGGAGAATGCTACCTGCCTGAATGCATATTGACAACTATAATGTTGGGTGGAGGAGGAATAATGGTCTGGGGCTGTTTTTCATGGTTCTGGCTAGGCCCCTTAGTTCCTGAAGGGAAATCTTAACGCTACAGCATACAATTACATTCTAGACGATTCTGTGCTACCAACTTTGTGGCAACAGTTTCCCGTTCCAGCATGACAATGCCCTCGTACACAAACCAAGGTCCATACAGAAATGTTTTTTGAGATCAGTGTGGAAGAACTTGACTGGCCTGCAGAGAGCCCTGACTTCAACCCCATCGAACACCTTTGGGATTAATTGGAACACCGACTGCGAACCAGGCCTACTTGGCCAACATCAATAACTGGCTTCACTAATGCTCTTGTGGCTGAATGGAAACAAGTCCCCTCAGAAATCTCCGACATCTGGTGGAAAGCCTTCCCAGAAGAGTGGAGGCTGTTATGGCACGAAAGGGGGGGACAAACTCCATATTAATGCCCATGATTTTGGAATGAGGTGTTTGACAAGCAGGTGTCCACATGCTTTTGGCCATGTAGTGTTCATGGCTGGTGAAAGACAGCTAAGCCTCATCCGCTGCACCACAGGGACATCTGCTGGACACACAGCTCATGTACTCCAGTAGGAAACACTTATATGCACTGGCCTCACCTCTACCAGACAGACAGCTGGTGAACAATACTAGGGTAGATATGTCATTTTGTCAACAATGGAATACTTTTAACATAAAACCACAGGAGGTTAGTGGCACCTTAATTGGGGAGGACAGGCTCTTGGTAATGGCTGGAGCAGAATTAATGAAATGGTATCAAATACATCAAACGCATGGTTTCCATGTATTTTATGCCATTTCATTCACGCCGTTCCAGCCATTTTAATATGTGCCATCCTCCCACTGCATAAAACAGCAACCTCCACTGCATAAAACAACCTTCTTTGTTCCATTACATACTTTTGTTTTCACCTATCCCGCCTTCAGAGGAGGGAGACCAGTGTAATGATCTGCATGAGGTATTGGGGTCAGTATTTATCAGGAAGTGGAAACAGGTACTGTTTCAGTACTGTAAAACATATTACACCAATACAAGTCTCTGAGAAAATCTTCCACTGGAATGTTGGTGTAACATCTTTCTTTCATTTTCATTTTCTCTCTCAGGCTTTTGAGTTCAGGAAGTTATAGCCACCCCTGATGCAGAATGACAGACACCTCTTTCTGTGTTCCAATCCTGATCTTGAGGGGAAAACACTAATGCTTGGATAGTTTCATCTGAGACACTTGATTAATCCCATTCTTTAACTTTTATTTTTGGTTTAGTTGGAGATGTGAATCCAACATATAATTTGTTAACTTGTCAACAAGTAAATAGGCTATTTACTGTATTGCAGAAGTGATATTGAATTGGGTTTCGTTGTCAACAGAACCAAATGTCAACATTCGAAGGAGATGTATTTTTTGTGCCACTGACTTAGTCTGGCATTAATTCCAGTTTGTCATGAAAAATAAATATATTGGATTCAGGTCTCCATCTCAACCTAAAATAAAAGTTAAAGAATTGGACTAAATCAAATTACAAACGGGAATTAAAGTCAGACTAAATTAGTGGCACAGATGGAACTATCCAAGCAGAATATACATTTCCTTAAAATGTTGATATTTAGTTGCGTTGACAACCAAACACAATTCAATAACCATTTTGTCTACAAATTAATAATTGATATGTTCGATTCACGTCTCCATCTTAACCAAAAATCTATATTAAAGAATAGGACTAAATTAAATGTATTTTTTTATGCACTTTAAATAAAGTTTGATTTGATTTAGACCTATTCTTTAACTTAGATTTTTGGTTGAGATGGAGACGTGAATCCAACATATTAATTATTAATTTGAAGATTACATTTGATGTCAACCAAATCTTTAAACCCTAGGCCTATATGTATTGTCGATTTTTAGTTGAACGCCTGTTTGAATTGAAACAACAGCTGTTGATGACATCGCAAAAACTATATAGGCCTGACAAAAATATAAATGCAACATGCAACAATTTCTAAGATTTCACAGAGTTACAGTTCATATAAGGAAATCAGTCAATTTAAATAAATTCATTAGGCCCTTATCTATGGATTTCACATGACTGTGAATATAGATATGCACCTGTAGGTCCCAGATACCTTAAAAAGGTAGGGGCGTGGATCAGAAAACCAGTCCATATCTGGTGTGATCACCATTTGCCTCATGCAGTGCGACACATCTCCTTCGAGTATAGTTGATCAGGTTGTTAATTGCGGCCTGTGGAATGTTGTCCCACTCCTCTTCAATGGCTGTGCGAAGTTGCTGGATATTGGCAGGAACTGGAATACGCTGTTGTACACGGTGATCCAGAGCATCCCTAACATGCTTACATTTGTGACATGTCTGATGAGTATGCAGGCCATGTAAGAACTGGCACATTTTCAGCTTCCAGGAATTGTGTACAGATCCTTACAACATGGGTCCAGGCATTATCATGCTGAAACTTGAGGTGATGGCAGCAGATGAATGGCACAACAATGCGCCTCAGGATCTCGTCACGGTATCTCTGTGCATTAAAATTGCCATCGATAAAACTGTACAAAATTTGTTTTGAAAAAGACATAACTAAGTCCATGGATATATTGTGTTAAATGTGCATTTCACACTTAAGACCTGGATACACCAGTCCAGGGCAGGAGCAATGTAGTGCCAGCAGTGAGATGGAGGAAAGGCAAAACAATTCATTCAAATACTTTTTCAAGGGGCTAAACACACAGATATAATGTAGTTTTAATATACATTCAGAAATTAAAAGATCTGAGTTTTAGAAATCCAAACTATTCTTTTGAGGCATGTAGTATTTTTTTAACTAGGCTAGTCAGTTAAGAACAAATTCTTATTTTCAAATGCAGCCTAATAACAGTGGGTTAACTAACCTTGTTCAGGGGCAGAACAACAGATTTTTACCTTGTCAGCTCTGGGATTCAATCTTGCAACCTTTCAGTTACTAGTCCAACATTCTAACCACTAGGCTACCTGTTGCTCCACAGCATGGGGTTATAGTTGTGTTTGTTGTTCATAGCTTATGCCTGCCCATACCATAACCCCACCGCCACCATGGGGCACTCTGTTCACAACGTTCACAACATCAGCAAACTGCTCGTCCACATGACGCCATACATGCTGTCTGCCATCTGCCCGGTCCAATTGAAACTGGGACTCATCCGTAAAGAGCACACTTCTCCAGCTTCCCTGAGACGGTTTATGACAGTTTGTGCAGAAATTCTTTGGTTGTGCAAACCCACAGTTTCATCAGCTGTCCGGGTGGCTGGTCTCAGGCGATCCTGCAGGGGAAGAAGCCGGATGTGGAGGTCCTGGGCTGGTGTGGTTACACGTGGTCTGCTGTTGTGAGGCCGATTGGACATACTGACAAATTCTCTAAAACGACATATGGTAGAGAAATTAACATTCAATGAAAACAAATGTGTGTGTAACCAGGCATTTAAACACATTTGTGCACCAAATTTGAGATAAATAAACTCTTGTGCATATAGACTAAGCAGGGCTGGTTTTAGTTAAAACCCTGGATGGGAGACCAAATGGATAGCTGTAGATAGATCAACTATCCAGTAGGAGGTGCTGCCCAGCCTATTGTTTTTTCTCTCTGATAGTGGATATAACAATGACGATCTGACATTGTTCAAAGGTACAAATTCTATACAAGGTTGAAAATTGGTTCCCATGATGACATAATCTTGTAGTTGAAATTTCACCCTCAAAACAGTTTACGTTGACTTTTTTCAAATGAAATGTATTTTACATGTAGATTCCATGTCTAAATATGTTGACAAATGACGTTGAAACAATGTTGATTCATTCAGTTTGTGCCCAGTGGGAAGGAACTCAAGTCCATGTTGATGTTGCATTTTATAGCAAAATATAAATAGACCAGAAATCACTTAAAATCAACAACAAAAATATGTTTATCAAAATATGTACAATAAATTAATCTGAAGAAACAATGTTATTCCTAAAGTAATATGTTGCTAGGATTAAGGGAGGAATGGTATGTTAGTTTGCTTATGTGTTGGCAGACGAAATGGTTGGTGTCTCTGTAGATGATAAATTAAACATTTGATTTAAGGCAACACTACATTTTGTTTTTTGAAAGTCTATGAATATTAATAAAGTGGGCTCATATACAAAGATAATCAGAGGAGGTGTTTTGAATTTTACAGCATTTCTCCCTGTACTTTATTGCATTTAGAGATGGTTGAAACTGCCACTAAATGTTAGGTACATTAAAAGGAAGATTTAGTTGAGTTAAATATGAGTTCATTGCAATTGACCCAGAATGTACAATATGACCATACAATACTTCCTATGCTTGTCAAACAAATCAACAACGCACATAGTCTACAACTCCCAATAAAGTTGTTCAAAATGGATGAAGTTATAAACTCAGGGATCATGATGAGGAACAGTTCAGTAGAGAACAATAATAAATCAAATAAAAACATCCAGGGAATCCACTTGATGTTGGATGAGCCGAGTTAATAGCCATAGTCAATACCACATAAGATGTTAGTGGTAGAATGGGGCAATTCCTAACTCATCACTGTTAAAAAATATATTGAAAAAAATATTTGTGGAAAACACTGATTTGACCTTTGCAGTGTCACCATCAAAGTGGAACAAAATGTTCAGTCACATAAAGTTAAGTCACAAAAAAAGGAGTAGATGACAGTTTCATGGCAGAGGTGGGGGGAAAAGCGCTCCAAAAATGTCCAGCATTTGAGGTTAGCGTGTTCCCAGGAGTTAAACTTGACAGATATTGTAGTATATAGTGGGGCTCTCGTTGACTGTGTCTTCCATCACCTCATAACAACAGTCTTGCTTGTGCAAAGGCAACTCGGTCAGTGGCATGCCATTCTGCATGTCGTGCAAGTTGTGTTTGTTCTGTGTGCCGTATGAAGGTTGAGACTGGGAAGGAACACACACACACACACACACACACACACACACAGTGATCAGTATCTCTGTGATAAGTGACAAAAACTGTTCAGATGTTCAGAGGTCTATATTCACATGACATATTGCTTTCATATGTTTGTTTTTTGTAACCCTGGTCAGTACACTGGTCAGTAATTATTTTTGTGCAGGGTCTCTTATACCTCACATTAAAACAGTTTTACAGAAATTCGGGACTATAGGTGGATGATATGGTTGCAGCTAGACAGTGACAGCTGCCTACCTTGGAAGTACCACCGCGAGGAAAGTCTTTCCGACATAAGTGGCCGATGATTCCTGCTGCCAGGGCGTCTCCAAGCACATTGATCATGGTTCGGAATCGGTCCCTGAAAAGACAGGAAATACAAAAGCTCCAGAGATCAGCCTCCCACTCCAACCACAAACATTGTCTCCGAATGCACCAACATACTTCCCCATAACAACCAGTCTCTCCTATGCCATGAAGTTAGTAAACAAGTTAGTAAACAATTTAAGGTTTCCCTTGACAACCATTCTAAATCATTGTCAGCTGTTTAAGTCACTATTAACTACATGTGTAGCATATGTTCTAATATGTTGTAGGCCTACTGTAGATATTGAATATTACTAACTTATGTCATAGTGAACTTACAGCACCCAGTCGATGGCCACAATGAGGGTGATGTCATCAGGTGGCAGACCCACTGATGTCAGGACAATGACCATGGTAACGAGGCCAGCCTGGGGAATCCCAGCAGCACCTATGCTGGCAGCTGTAGCTGTTATACTGTTAGAGACCAAAACAATCAATTACAAAGCTAAGAAGGTGCATTACAATACTATTCTGCCATGGTAACACTGATATGAGCAATACCTTTTGACAGCCTTATTGCTTGTAAGGATTTTTTATTAAATCAAACACAGTGATTGAATCTCATCATGAAAATAATGATATTTACTCAGTACAGCGATAATGCACATTCACATGTACTAATGTTGTGTGAAACAAAAGTAATATCAGGAGGAATGTTACTTTTTGTCACACCTGTTATAATCTCAGCACCCAGGACCAAGGCTGTCATGGCAGACTACACCGGGTGCTTACTGCTTTTGAGTTTGGACTCAAAGTTTCACCCTGCAGATGCAATGGTAGCTTTATGATTTGAAACCCAATACATACCCAGTGGTGTAAAGTAGTTAAGTAAAAATACTTTCAAGTACTACTTAAGTAGTGTTTTTGGTATCTGTACTTTACTATTTATATTTTTAACAACTTACTTTTACTTCACTAGGTTCCTAAAAAAAATTATGTACTTTCTACTCCATACAGTTTCTTTTTACACCCAAAAGTACTCATTTTGAATGCTTAGCAGGACATGAAAATGGTCCAATTCACACACTTATCAAGAAAACATCCCTGGTCATCCCTACTACCTGATCTGGCAGATTCACTAAACACAAATGCTTGGTTTGTAAATGATGTCTGAGTGTTGGAGTGTGCCCCAAGCTATCCGTAAATAAATTTAAAAAACAAGAAGATGGTGTCATCTGGCTTGCTTAATATAAGGAACTTAAAATTATTTATACTTTCACTTTTGATACTAAAGTACATTTTAGCAATTACATTTACTTTTGATACTTAAGTATATTTAAAACCAAATACTTTTAGACTTTTATTCAAGTAGTATTTTACTAGGTGACTCACTTTTACGTGAGTCATTTACTATTAAGGTATCTTTACTTTTACTCAAGTACGACAATTGGGTACTTTCTCCACCACTGTACATACCTAATGGTGACCAGCTGGCCAAAGTCCAGCTCATAATCGTTGACCTGGGCAATAAAGATGGCCGCCACGGCCTCATAAAGAGCCGTTCCATCCATGTTGATGGTGGCCCCCACAGGCAGCACAAAGCGTGCTATCTGCCGATCCACATTGCAGTTCTCCAGCAAGCACTTCATAGTGATGGGTAGAGTGGCAGAACTTGAGAGAGAGAGAGAGAGAGATCGTTGACTAAGGGGCTTCTACCATTATGAACTGATATCCTCTGGATAGAATATTGTCAGTTTTCCTCCTTTTCGCATCCTGTTTGCACTCCTTACTTACAACAATTGCAACACTGAGCTTTAAAGCTATTTAAAGTGAATTTTTAAACATACTTTTTGACATTTAAGTTATTATCTTAATACATTTCTGTCCTTCTCTTGAAACTCACCATACTGGGGATCAATTGCAACATGATACAGATGAATTTGCCTATGGTAAAGGTTTTGTAGTGTTTGAAGCTGATCAATCAAACTCGCCATTACAATGTTTAAAAGGAACCTTTTTCACGCATTCAGCTCAATCCTCTGACAGTTTTATTCACATCTGGTCCTGGAGGGCCACAGTGCATTTGTCCCTGCCCAACACTAGACTTCAGTGAGCGTTTTTTCGACTGTTCGGGCATATAATATTTTTGTTGGGGGGACACCGAAGTTTGGACCCAAAGTCTACGCCCCTTCGTCTGTGATTGGTCAACAGTAAGGATTTTTCAATAAAAAGTCTTAGCTGTCATTCAACCAGAGACGACTCGTTTTCCTGCACATTTTTTGTTTTGAAAAATACTGCACCAAGCAGTATAGTTAGATGTGAAACGACGCAACTACGCCAAAATAAAAACGCCAAAATAAATGACAGATTTCTTGAGTTATCTTAGATTCATTCGGACTATTCTGAGGAAATGGATACGGCATCTCAAAATGGACAAACAGTACTATTGTCGCTTTTTTCTTATTTTTCAAGTGAAGGTCGTTTAAGGGAATATGCGAGCACACAGGTTTGATTCGGCGCCAGCCAAACTGAAGCATGCTGATGCCTTAACACACCTGATGAATCAGGTGTTATGGAACTTTGTTGAATGGGGGGCAGTTACTTTTCTATTCAGGGGGTGAGTTGAAATTAAATTCCTCATAAAAAGCTAAGCTCAATTTCCAATTCAACATGAGTTGAATGCCAATTAATTTCATGCTGAACTAACTGAATTAAGAAAGGAAATGACCCCAACCCTGGTTGCATACTGTAGACCTTCAGGACAATGAACATCATTGTTCGATGAGAAAAATGGGCTCAGAGAGACAACTGCTTACCTTGAGGAGGTGGCCAGTGCTATGACCAAGGCTTGTAGCAGGCCTCTGATATAAGTGAAGGGGTTTTTCTGAGTCAGGACAAGGTAGAAGAAGGGGAGGAGGATGAGGCCGTGAACAAACAGCCCGGCCAGAACAGTGATGGTGTACCAGCCCAGCTTCTTCCCAAGATTAGATGGGTCCTGCATGTCCAGGATTTTTCCAGCTACGAGGAATATGATCCCAAATGGAAAATACCTGAAAGAAAAAGGAAGAGCGAATGACCTACTGTATATATACAACTGTGTTTCACGTTTGTAAAATACACACCTTCAAAGACTGTCTGTACTAGGTGAAATGTCAATGTGTTTTTCCTAATGAGCAGTTTCCACCCAGTGGAATAGAATAAAACTAAATAAATTGTTATTTTCTATTACATTATGTATTGTGAAAACTAGACAACTACTTTATTCATAAAAAATCATATGAAAAAAATTGCTGTGTTGTGCCACCTGAGTTGATCCCTGCCACTAAAACCATGTCAGAGCCAAGAGTCATTCAAGGCTTTGAGGTAAATCCTATTAGCAATTGAACTTCTATGGTAAGGCCGTTTGAACAATTTGGCCGGGCCGTTTGAGGTAAACCTGAGCTGCATGGGTGGTGCCAAAGTTCTCTGGGATTAGTCACTGTTGACCCTGAGCACAGAGTGTGCTACTCCTGGTCGACTAATCCTCGGCATGTGCAGTTCACTGCTGGGTGGAGCGAGTCAAGATGATTGCCTAACGTCTCCACCACATCTTGACCACAAGACGATGACCCCGTTCTCACCACATGCCCGTGTACAGGCCGTAGCCTCAGAAAGTAACACGGAACATACATCTGGGTAGCAGACTGTTTCTTTAGATCCCACTAGTTTGAATGTTCATGGGTTATGCTGTTCATAGCAGAAAGCCAAAAGGCTAAGTTGCCATCAAATGCAACAGACTTATGATATTTCTTGGGTAATTTAGCAGATGCTTGTATCCAAAGTGACAGTTTATTGTGACACACATTCAGTATACAGTGTACAGTATTCAGTATACAGTGTGGGAATCACACCCACAAACCTGGTGTTGCCGGTACCATCCTCTAACCCACTGAGCCAGTAAATTAGAACCTTTATCATTTAAACAAATGATAAATATGGTAACGGACACATATGCTGGTACTTATAAAGCTGGTACCCCGCTTACCAAACAGCAGTGTTGGTGATTTTCATGACACATTCGTTGACGCACTGACACACGTTGACTAGTGGTGCTCCTCTTTCGCCCATTTTCCCCAGCAACAGCCCTGAAGGAACAAAATGAAAAATATATATATCTGGCTCTATCTTCTCAGTCTAGAGAGATGGATACATATAATATTGATACTAGAGGGATAGACAGCTGCAGATGTATAATGTAAACAGACTTAATATAAACAGAAAAAAGAAGGAAACAGAAAAGACTGGCCTTCAGAATACAGTCAGTGGTGGAAAAAGTATCCAATTGTCATACTTGAGTGAAAGTAAACATACCTTAATAGAAAATGACTCAAGTAAAAGTGAAAGTCACCCAGTAAAATACTACTTGAGTAAAAGTCTAAAAGTTTTGATATACTTAACTATCAAAAGAAAATGTAATTGCTAAAATATACTTAACTGCAAAAAAATGTGTCAAAGAAATTTACTTTATGTCTACAATACTAAGTGGTATGTTTGGGGCATATCCAACACATCCCTGAGTACCACTCCTCATATTTTCAAGCATGGTGGTAGCTGCTTCATGTTATGGTTATTCTTGTCATGAGTAAGGACAAGGGAGTTTTTTAGGATAAAAATAAATGAAATAGAGCTAAGCACAGGCAAAATCCTAGAGAAAAACCTGTTTCAGTCTGCATTCTAACATACACTGGGAGACAAATGAACCTTTCAGCAGGACAATAACCTAAAACACAAGGCCACATATACACTGGAGTTGGTTACCAAGATTACATTGAATGTTCCTGAGTGGACTAGTTACAGTTTTGACTTAAATTGTCTTGAAAATCTATGGCAAGACTTGAAATGGCTTACTAGCAATGATTAACAACCAACTTGACAGAGCTTGAAGAATATTTTAAAATAATAATGGGCAGATATTATACAATTCAGGTGTGCAAAGCTCTTAGAGACTTACCCAGAAAGACACACAGCTGTAATCACTGCCAAAGGTGATTCTAACATGCATTGACTCAAGGGTGTGAATACTGATGTAAATAAGATATTTCTGTATTTAATTTTCAATAAATGTGCAAAAAAAATTCTGATAACATGTTTTCACTTAGTCATTATGGGGTATTGTGTGCAGATGGGTTTAGATGGGTGAGAGAAAAAAAGCTATTTAATCCATTTTGAACTCAGGCTGTAACAAAACAACGTGGAATAAATCAAGGGGAATTAATACTTTCTGAAGGCACAGCAAATCGCTTCAGATTCCTGATATTAAGCAAACCATTTACGGACAGCCAGGGGCACACTGCAACAAATCATGTGTTTAGTGAGTCCGCCAGATCAGAGGCAGTAGGGATGACCAGGGATGTTCTCTTGATAAGTGCGCATATTGGACCATTTTCCTGTCCTGCAAATCATTCAAAATGTAACGAGTACCTTTGAGTGTAAGGGAAAATGTATGGAGTAAAAGGTACATCATTTTCTTTAGGAATGTGGTGAAGTAAAAGTAAAAGTTGTCAAAAATATAAATAGTACAGTAAAGTAGTATTTTAAAGTATTTTTACTTAAGTACTTTACACCACTGCTGGTCTTACCCATAGTGGCAGAGAAGATGACGATCCCCAGCACATTCATCTGTTGGCTGTTGCCAGGTCTGGTCTTGTAGTGGATCTCAGGGGGTGGAGTGAGCTCCAGGGACACCGTCCGACCACTGGGGTCACTTTCATCAGGTATGGCGTACACAAAGTTGGGCTGCACTGTGACCCTGGAGACTTTCAGGATAGGAACCAGATCTGTTTTGTACTGGAACAATAAGAACATTGCAGATGAGTAAGGCAATATAAACTACAATACCCATCAGCTGTAGGGATTTGTTAATCACAACCAATGGAACATCTGACTTATTAGGAACAATGGTAAATGTATCATTGGTCTAGTGTTACTCACCTGCTGAAATGTTGCCTCAATAAGATTGGAAGGAACCATATTCCTGTAAAAAGATAATATGTTATAATTTAGCATGTTGATATGTTGGTGCATGCATTAAGGGTGAAACACGTGGTCATTCATTAATGATCAGTGTCAGTAAGGTGTAATCAATACAGCACAAGAGAGAGCCATAATACTTTATAATTATTCCAACTTGATGAGTATGATTATCACAAATAGCATCCTTTTGAATTGTTACAGGAAGTTGTGAACCATACAAAGGAAAGTGGTCCCCTGCACTCTGAGAATTGATCTGGTGTATTCTACAGAATGTATATATTCAGTGATGAATACACATTTTGAGATATGTCTGCATAAAATATTTGATGTGTTTAAAGTATTTGTATGGGCCAAGTAATTTGATGTATTTGCAAAGAAAGTAAGAACTTGTGAAGTGTGGACACTGTGCTATCTAACCTCCAAACAAGCTTCAATGCCATACAACACTCCTTCCGTGGCCTCCAACTGCTCTTAAACGCTAGTAAAACCAAATGCATGCTTTTCAACCGGTCGCTGCCTGCACCTGCATGCCCGACTAGCATCACCACCCTGGATGGTTCCGACCTAGAATATGTGGACGTCTATAAGTACCTAGGTGTCTGGCTAGACTGCAAACTCTCCTTCCAGACTCATATCAAACATCTCCAATCGAAAATCAAATCAAGAGTCGGCTTTCTATTCCGCAACAAAGCCTCCTTCACTCAAGCCGCCAAGCTTACCCTAGTAAAACTGACTATCCTACCGATCCTCGACTTCGGCGATGTCATCTACAAAATGGCTTCCAACACTCTACTCAGCAAACTGGATGCAGTCTATCACAGTGCCATCCGTTTTGTCACTAAAGCACCTTATACCACCCACCACTGCGACTTGTATGCTCTAGTCGGCTGGCCCTCGCTACATATTCGTCGCCAGACCCACTGGCTCCAGGTCATCTACAAGTCTATGCTAGGTAAAGCTCCGCCTTATCTCAGCTCACTGGTCACGATGGCAACACCCATCCGTAGCACGCGCTCCAGCAGGTGTATCTCACTGATCATCCCTAAAGCCAACACCTCATTTGGCCGCCTTTCGTTCCAGTACTCTGCTGCCTGTGACTGGAACGAATTGCAAAAATCGCTGAAGTTGGAGACTTTTATCTCCCTCACCAACTTCAAACATCAGCTATCTGAGCAGCTAACCGATCGCTGCAGCTGTACATAGTCTATTGGTAAATAGCCCACCCTTTTCACCTACCTCATCCCCATACTGTTTTTATTTATTTACTTTTCTGCTCTTCTGCACACCAATATCTCTACCTGTACATGACCATCTAATCTTTTATCACTCCAGTGTTAATCTGCAAAATTGTAATTATTTGCCTACCTCCTCATGCCTTTTGCACACATTGTATATAGACCCCCCCTTTGTTTTCTACTGTGTTATTGACTTGTTAATTGTTTACTCCATGTGTAACTCTTTGTTGTATGCTCACACTGCTATGCTTTATCTTGGCCAGGTCGCAGTTGCAAATGAGAACTTGTTCTCAACTAGCCTACCTGGTTAAATAAAGGTGAAAAAAAAAATGAAAAAAAAAAAGTGTCTCAGTTGTGAACACAGTAGAGGCCATTTTCCCCTTATGTTATAAGGCCTCCTACAGTATGTTATAGGCCCCCTACAGTATGTTATAGGCCCCCTACAGTATGTTATAGGCCCCCTACAGGCCATCACTGTAAATAAGAATTTGTTCTTAACTGACTTGCCTAGTTAAATAAAAATGTAAATTAATTAGATCAGTTTAACTCGGGCTCTCCTCTCTTCCGGTCTTTCCTTAACTTAATAATTAGATAAAGTGGGCAGACCACTCCCATGAGGGCCCTTAAAAGAGGGAGGTACGATCAGACAGACATGAGCCAGACTCCCTCCTGACGTGTGCTGGCGAAGAGATCCTCCACCGAGATCATTGTATCCCCACCGTTCATGATTGAGTTAATCTGTAAATCATCCCTTATGGATGACTAAAAATACCCTAATCACCCCTGTGATTTAACTGGATTGTGAGACAGTCATTGCTACTGCACAGGACTACGCAAGCATTGACAACAATAGGTAGTAGCATGCATGTTAGGCCTGTATCTAGTACCAGAGATGGGACCAAGTCAGAATTTGGACGTCTTAAGCAAGTCTCAAGTCTTAATCTTTGAGTCTCGAGTCAATTCCCAAGTAATAATGGGCAAGTCTCAAGTAAAATTCCAAGTTCCACGGCTCAGGTCAAGTCACTAATTTGGGGTTTAGAGTCCTCAAGTCACTGTGTTTTATGCCAATTTCAATGCAGTTGCAATACATCAGTGATTTTGGACCCACATGTTTTACAAACTGCATCCCTTTTCCCCCCACTACCACAGTCTTTGAAACTGAATGCAACCATTTTTGGGACTGATGATGCCCTGATGCACAGGTTTCCCCACAGGTCCCAGAGTGGTGGGGCAAATTGTTTCCCCTGGGGCCTGGATATTTTCCTAATCTGGTAACCTAACCAGGTATAAATCAGGACCCTATAGGGTCTGACAGTGATTAATTAGTAGTTGTAAAAAGGTATTTGTATGGGAGTGGGACCAGATTAACATTTACAGCAAATTAAAGGAGCAATTAGGGTTAAGTGCCTTGCTCAAGGGCACACTGACAGATTTTCACCTAGTCAGCTCAGGGCTGTGAACCATTGACCTTTCGGTTACTGGCCCAACGCTCTTAACCACTAGGTTACCTGCCACCTACTCACCTAAACAGGACACATGGTTTTAAATTAATTCTGGAAAAACTCCTGGCCCCAGGGAGGATGAAAACCCTGTCAAACTGCAGCAACCTTTTTATTTAACATTTACTTATAGAACATTTTATTTAAAAAAATTCCTTCCCTTAACATCAGACTGAAAAATCGTCTCGTTTTCTTCCCATACAGTTTAGGTGTAGGGTGCTGCAACATTTCTGTGAAGAGTTATTGCTTGTGTATGTTGGGAGTGATGTGTTATCACGTTTGCTAGTAAATAAATACTGGAGGACAATGGGGCTGTGCGCGTTAGATTACATAGTTTGTGTCTGGCCTGCGCAACCGGTGATTTAAGTGACTCTGAGTGTTCAAGACACAGAACAGAAAGCATATAACATGCAGCACTCCGTTATAAAGGAGTCATGACGTGGCCCTCTTTGGCCCTCCTTCCCCCTCTCTTTCTCGCCTACACCCAGGCTGCTGTTATCTCAGGTCGTAAATTCCTGGAGGAGACTCTCTTCCTCATGGCCAGACAGTATATAGAGAGAGAAGGTTTCACATGAGAACAAAGGAACCTCTCCTCCAGCATAGAACTTGAGAACTGAACAATGTACATGTTTTGGAGAAGGTGTACACGGTCGGGGAAGAATCCAGCTACGACTGGTCCATTTCGTTTAATGTTTGTGAAACTCATGAGAGACAATACAGCCACATTACCATAACTCTGTTTATACAAGAGTCTCAGTTATGAGGCTTGCATCTAATTGTTGTATAAAATGAATGAGTAATGATGAAACTATTTGTGAAATTATGTAATGTGATTTTAAACTGTTTAATGCAAGGGAACACAATTCCCTTTAAAGTTAAGTAAGTCATTGGCCCGCCCCATGAGCACAGACATTGATCTGGCGTCATGGGACAGCCTTTTTCTGCTCTTCCGAATATAACCCCCACCTTGGGAATTTATCTTCAAGACCAACTTACATCGATAACCATGAGAGGGCTAAGTTTCAGACCAGTACCTCATCACAGAGGGAGTTAAGGTTTGAGTTGATTGTTGAATCGTTTAACCATACCACGTGGTTAAACTCTGAAACTATCGATCCGACAGAATAAGAACTACTCTTAGATACTAATTACTAGTCTGCAGCTAGAAATTGTGTACCCGTGAATGCGAAGGCCGACAACCGCCGAAACATCTATCTATAACAACATTGCTGAATGTTACTCTGAACTATCCATTCTAACCACGGCAGAGAGAGAGAGGGTGGACAAACTCTCCAACAGAAACAAACTTTCCAAAAGAGATCAAGACGATATACACTGAGCTTAAATATATATATTGATTGCAATTATTCCCGAACGAGTTAGCGTTCATGTGCAAAGGATTAGCATTTCAATTGTTATAATTATCAACTTTGTAGTGTCTTATCTTTCGCGCCCTTCTCAGTCCCTTTGTCTACCAAGCCGCCATGCCGGATTAGGCCACTAGGGCACATCTCATATCATTTCCTTGTAACCATATTTACTCTGTTTGTGTGTGCATTTCTGTGATTTAGTTAGTTAATAAATAAATTATTGAGACAATTGATGTATGGAGGATTCATAGTGAAGACTGGGTTCGTGCAGATAACCAGCAATTTACGACGTTTGGAATGCGACTAACGTGAGGTAAAGAATAATTCATTCATTAGAAGACTAATTGATCAGATGTTAAAATATCTGAAAAGTTGTATTAGGAATATTTTTGTAATCTGAATATTTTCCTTGGTGCCCCAAACTTCCTAATAAATTACATTTACATGATTAAGTTAGTTTAATCACGTAATAATAATTACAGAGAATTTATTTGATAAAATTAAGTCTTCAGTTTAATGATGCCAAAGACACGACAAAGGACATATAGGATAATATAGTGTGTGAGATGACAAAATTCAAGTCGATATCGAGTGGCAAGTGTTTTTTCTTTTTGCAAAGTCAAGTCTCAAGTTGCAACATTTGCTAGAGGACAAGTTTTCATCATATCAAATCAAATTGGTCACATACCCATATTTAGCAGATGTTATTGCTGGTGTAGCGAAACACTTGTGTTCCTTGCTCCAACAATGCAGTAGTATCTAACAATTCACATATTTATTTATTTGTACGTTTTATCAATTGAATTATTGCCAGAAGTAGTCATTTGGACTGGAATGTCTATTTATGCTCTTCATTTGAGGGGAGAAAAACATATGGATTAACACCCAAATATTAGAGATTACTTTATTAAGACATAGGCTTGACACGTTAGCATGTCTTGTAATTACATTAAAAGCCGTATTTTTTGCCATTTAAAAACATACAAAGCCCAATGTGATTGGGACTGATATTAGATAGGAGTTTGATGTGAGATTCTGGTAATTGATTGTTGTTAGACTGGATATATAGGCTGTTTTGAAACTACAGATACTAGTTTGCGTGAGAATGCTAGTTTCTGTGAGACAGGTGAAGGTTGTAACTAGACTGAGGCCAGTATTTAATCAACTGTAGACAGTGGATTCCCAGTTAGCAAACGTGTGTTTGATTTGCACAGAAAGAAGTCCTATGAAGGGAGTGGACACTTGATATGGAAATTGGCGGTCTGGTTGTGGGTGCTGGATGACTTCTCAGCCTGATTTTTCATCAGCACTGAAGTGTCATGCTACAGGACTGAGAGTCCCTAAATCTAGTGCCAGGAGTCTATAATTGTACCGTGAGGCAGCTTGATGTTCAAGTAGACCCCCTGGACAGGACACTAGTCGATCGCAGGACCTTACCCCCAATCAATCTCCTTAATGCTGAGTGCCAAACAGAGACGCATCGGGTCCCATTTTTAGAGTCTTGATTCAGCCAGTGATAAAACTCCCAACCTTCCCATCTCAGAGCGGAGACACTAACCACAAGGCCGCTGTGTTGGTCCCTACATTGTAAATATTGTATATGGGCAATTCCACGCTAACGGAATTGTGCTGATAAGAATATTTTTCACTTAAAATATATGCATCATAAAAACCATTGATTTCAAAGTTGAACAAACCATACAACTCTATGCACAAGGACTACTTTTTACAATCTACAAAGAAATGATTACAAAAACACATTTACTGGAAGAACTGTGCAGATGCGAAGTTTGGTAACAGTAAAATCTCCCTGTGTTTTTTATGTGATCACATTTTCCAAAAATGTAAATATCTGCTCTGAATTAAGAATGAGGTGTCAGCTATGACATGGCACCTTGACTATGAAAAACAATATTTTGGTTATTGAACTAGAGTAAATTAGGATAACCGGTAACAGAATTGTGTCAAAGGAATTTCATCATGGGTCCCTGATCTGTACTACACAGAAATGCATAATAATGATAATAATGCCATTCTCTTCAAGGTGATGTGTTCTAAATAGGTACATAAAGATGAGGATATTGCATATTTTTCTTTTATTCTATACCCTGGCTATTATTTTAATAAGCGCTGCCACCAAACAAGACCAAATTTGGTTGGCCCGGATCTGAACCAATCATAGACGTCTAGGTTTTACAAGTTTGGACAGTACAGTACAGTACAACATAGAACATAGTTCAGTACATTACAGTAGAGTTCAGTACAGTAGAGTATATACAAGTAGAGTATAGTTCAGTACAGTAGAGTTCAGTACAGTATAGTAAAGAAGAGTATAGTACATTATAGTGTACTCAACTCTACTCCACTCTATTCTACACTACTGTACTGTACTACACTTTTCTTTAGTGTACAGTAGTGTGCTCTACTGTAATGTACTGTACTGGGATGTCCGAATTTGTGAAACATAGACGTCTATGACTGGTTCGGATTTGGTCCGGTCAGTAAGAGCCGGGAGAGGTGACATTAATTGCAGCGAGAGAGAGACTATTGTTGACTTTTGGTTTGACCACCAGATGACAGAAAGAGAGAGAAAACAGTTGAACATCAGCTGAACATAACAGTATGCCAGTGGAAGGGAAGACAATAGCAGGTGACCCAACTGGGGTTTGTAACTACCACGATTTCCCATTGTAGCTAATTAAATTGCAGCAATTCATATTTTTCTGAAATTCCATTACCGATTTGGTAACAGAATTTCGATTTTGAATCACTGTTCCTAGGCCATCATTGAAAATAATAATTATTTCTTAACTGACTTGCCTGGTTAAATAAAGGTCAAATATATATATATTTTTAAATGTAATAATTCATAAATAAAATTGATAAAAAACACAACTAGTTAATATGTCTACCTTGACCTGTTACTTCTGTGAACATTCATTATCCTCCTCACGAGGGAGAGAAATTAGAAAACATCTTCAAGATATGTGGGTTTTTGGTAACAGAATTTCAAGGCACAAGGCAAAAAATTATCCTAAACTTAATATAAATGTTGATATTAGTTGGCAGGGGTCTTTACTTTTGATGTATTTCTAATACCTTGAGACGTTTTCTGGTAGGATGTTTTCTAAGACCCTTTTACCATCAAAGCCTTTGCTTATTCCACATTTTTATGATGGTAAATGGTTGAAAATCTTAATATGCCTTAATAAAAAAAAAATATATATATATACTCTTAGCTTTCATTTGACACCCAAATTGACATGCTCCTATGATCTTCACATGTTGGTGCTTATGTTTCCTTTAACATGAAAATGACCATATTGTTTGTCCCTAGACTGAAAGTATTGTTGTAGATATTGGTTGTTCATAAAATATAGGTATTTTGTAATATTGCTTGTCCCAGCACCTAGGCCCTAGACGTATATTGATTGCTGTAGATATTGCCCCCCCCTCCAAAGTAAACCCCAATAAAAAAAAAAGAAAGTCTAAAATCACCAGTAATTCAGCAAAAAAAAAGAGTCATTTAGGAAAGAGACACACACTACATGAGTATGTACAAAAGTATGTGGACACCTACTTGTCGAACATCTCATTCCTAAATGATGGGCATTAATATGGAGTTGGCCACCCCTTTGCTGCTATAAAAGCCTCCACTCTTCTGGGAAGGCTTACCACCAGATGGTGGAACAATGCTGTAGGGACTTGCTTCTATTCAGCCACAAGAGCATTAGTGAGGTTGGGCAGTGATGTTGGGTCATTAGGCCTGGCTCGCAGTCACCGTTCCAATTCATCCCAAAGGTTTTCGATGGGGTTGAGATCAGGGCTCCGTGCAGGCCAGTCAAGGTCTTCCACACCGATCTTGACAAACCATTTTTTTATGGACCTCACTTTCTGCACTGGGGCATTGCATGCTGAAACAGGAAAGGGCCTTCCCCAGACTGTTGACACAAAGTTAGAAGCACAGAATCATCTAGAATGTAATTGTATAATGTAGCATTAAGATTTCCCTTCACTGGAACTAAGGGGCCTAACCCGACCCATGAAAAACAGCCCCAGACCATTATTCCTCCCCCACCGAACTTTATAGTTGTCGCTATGCATTGGGGCAAATAGCGTTCTCCTGGCATCCACCAAACCTAGACTAGGCCGTCGGACTGCCAGATGGTGAAGCATGATTCATCACTCCGGAGAACGTGTTTCCACTGCTCCAGAGTCTAATGGGGGCGAGCTTTACACCCCTCTAGCTGACCATTGGCATTGCGCTAGGTGATCTTAGGCTTGTGTGCGTGCGGCTGCTCGGCCATGGAAACCCATTTCATGAAGCTCCCGACCAACAGTTCTTGTGCTGACGTTGCTTCCAGAGGCAGTTTGGAACTCGGTAGTGAGTATTGCAACTGAGGACAGTCAATTTTTACACACTATACGCTGTGAGCTTATGTGACCTACCACTTCGCGGCTGGGCCATCGTTGCTCCTAAATGTTTGTCCTTCACAATAACAGCACTTACAGTTGACCGGGGCAGCTCTAGCAGGGCAGAAATATACACCTGTCAGCAACGGGTGTGACTGGAATGGCCGAATCCACAAATTTGAAGGGGTGTCCACATGTTTTTGACCATGGAGTGTATGTGATCGTGTCTCAATGTAATCAAGCTATGAAATTATTGTTATTTTAGAATAAAATACATTTTGGGCTTAGTTGTGGTCAATTTGCAGTGTACAAATTATTATAATTATGTTCCGGTCCCCTGACCATCCTCTCCGACAAAAATCAACCCACGGCTGAATCTAGTTGCCTACCCCTGCCTTAGACAGTATTGATTGTTTGTAGATATTGCTTGTCGAGCTTCAGGTTTATCTTCATTGGTCACTCACCTGATGAGATCTAGCAAGGCATCAGCAGAAGTCATGACGGGCCCTCCTCCTAGCCTGATGCTGTCCATCTCAGTGCCCACCCCAGGCTTGATGATGATCACCAGCAGGATACCCACCACCACCGCAATGAAGGTGGTCCACAGATAGTAGGTCACAGTGAGAACACCCACACGACAACAGGATTTGGGCTCCATGGATGACAGGCCTGACATTAAACTGTAAAAGGGAAAAGAGAGAGAGCATCAAATAATGGAAATATACAATAAAAAATGTCCCAATAATTGCTCTGGTGCCTAAATTTGTACTCAAATATGGTTCCAATCTACTGACCTGTTAAATGAAGCTACGGAGAATGACTAGGAGTGTGGACCTAAGCGAGATCTAATTCAAATTTCTAATGAAGTGGGGACCCCGTTTCAAATGTTTGTTGTAAGTACTATTACTTCTTATACCATTGGACAGGTGTGATATAACTGGAACCAGTCATGTTATGTAGACAATATGGAATCTATTGACATTTGGTTTCCAAAAATTACCATTCTGTAGGGGGTAAGCTACTTTCATTGGGTGTAGTGTGATAACAGCAGCAAAATTAGTCAACATCCCTTGTCCAGTTATGCAATTTTCTCAAAGGCATTTTAAAAGTCACTTTTGAGGCTGAATATCTTTTGTGTTGAGTGAACATCAAATATTTGTATTCCGCTGTTGCTGATGAAATATAAAACCATATTATGGGACAGAGGCTGACATCACAGATGTTTACCTGGATGTGATGAGGGGGAGGATAAGCATTTTGAGCATTCTCATTAGAAGCTCTCCAGGGAATGAGAAATATATCTTAGCCTGGAGGGGAAATCAGAAGAAACACAAGTTACATAAAAACAATTATTATACATTATAAGTAGACATGAACCCCTCCAAAGCAGTGGCAGCTGGTGACTTAATTTGAGGAAAAGGATGCATCTTCAAACATATTACAAAACTTAAGAAACCCAAGCAGTGTTCCTGACTTCAAACTCTTTCCACAGGAGACCCTTTTCAAAGGTTGGACAGATATTTTTGTTTCAAGTATTCCTTTCCAATAGGAAAAAGTTCCCATCAACACACACTTGGGTGAATCTCAAATGCCTTGCTTTTCAGATTCACCCCTTGTGAAAAGGTTGTTCTTGGTTTTCAAATTAGTAGAAAAAAAAGTGGAATAATCTTGGTTGATTCGATCAGGTTCATAGGAATAAAATCTTTATAATTTACATTAGTCATTGATCAAATATAAAATCGATGTGGTTTCAAATGTTTGGATGGCATTGATACTGTAGGTCTCAGAGCCATAGATGACTTGCTGTAGGTGATAGGGTTGTGGTCAATTTAATTTAAATTCAGAAAGTATACATTGAAGAGAATTGGAATGGAATTGACCACAACCCTGATGAGTGACACAGTTCTTAGTTGTAACACGCACAGTAATTCCCTCCAGTTAAACCTTTGCTCACTTTTAAACATCAGCCTTGGGTCACACGTCACCTGTGATTATCGAGCACACTTAAGGCCATGTTTGCTTTGGCAAGCCAATTCTCAGTCTGAGATCAAATAATCCCTTCTCCTCTCCTGACATGACTGAGCTTGGATTGACCTGTTCTGAACATCGGTTTTCTTTCATCTTTCACGTACAAGTGAACTGGAAGGGCGTGATAATGTGGGCAGATGATACATTTCCTTCCTAAACTTATGAGTCCCAAAAGATGGCCTATAACCATCTAGGTATCTCCTGTTGCTTTCCAAGAATATGCTGCAATTCCTTTTCTGAAGCCATTCATCGATTCACCATCTATGGTCTAGATGACAATTTCTTCCTCCACAAAATGCATTGAGACTGCTACATGTGCGTCAACGGAGTGCTTTCCTCTCAGAAACATTTTGCTTAGTAGAGGTCATTATCTCCTTCCCAACAACCACTTTTTTCAATCAAGAGAATGAATGCAGGCTGCTCTTATAGCTGTGCACTGGCTCGCTGTTCCTATAACAACTGTAACGCACAACACTTTACAGGGTTCCATTCCCATCCTTTGCTGATAGTGTTGTGCACTTGAAGCTTCTCTCAATGGTTCATTAGGTCTGGCTGCTGATGATATCCTTTGGTTTTCTACAACCCAACAACGAAATGCTCCAGTGCATCAAGGCAATGCAAACAGGAGTTCTGTAGGCGTTTAAGTGGAACACCGTCACGAAAAGAGGGCGAGGTGGTCAAACAGAAAAGTGCCCAATGTATAAAACATTAAGAACACCTACTCTTTCCATGACATAGACTGACCAGGTGAATCCAGGTGAAAGCTATGATCCCTTATTGATGTCACTTGTTAAATCCATTTTAAATCAGTGAAGATGAAGGGGAGGAGACAAGTTAAAGAAGCATTTATAAGCCTTGAGACAACTGAGACATGGAATGTGTATGTGTGCCATTCAGAGGGTTAATGGGCAAGACTTAAGTGCCTTTGAACAGGATATGGTAGTAGGTGCTAGGTACACCGGTTTGTGTCAAGAACTGCAACGCTGATGGGTTTTTCACACTCAAGTTTCCTGTGTGTATCAAGAATCGTCCACCATCCAAAGGACATCCAGTCAACCTGACACAACAGTTGGAAGCATTGGGTTCAACATGCACCAGCATCCCTGTAGAACGCTTTTGACACCTTGTAGAGTCCATACCCCGACAAATTCAGGCTGTTCTGAGGGGAGGGCAACTCAATATTAGGAAGGTGTTCTTAATATTTTGTACACTCAGTGTATGTATGCACTGCTAAGATACTTTCAAACCAAGAGACATATGGACCTGGAAGGCTGGCACATCAAATAATCAAACAGAATTTGCACATGCATCTGACTGTGATAACGAGCAACTTACCTGGGTAGAGAGATGGCTCCCTCTTAACACAGCCCCCAGGACACAGCCCGTCAACACGGCAAAAACCGAGAGCGTCAGCAAGCCGTTGCGCTTCACGTAGCCCCTTAACCAGTGTTTCAAGTCATCAACAAAAGCCCCATGGAGAAATCTATTGACACGTTGGTACATGGTTTCTCCTCTTGGAGAATATGAGCTATTGTTGGAGCGCGTCTCCTCGCGTTCAGTGGGCAGTAGTAGCTCCTCCATAGTTCCAAGTCCTTCACTGGGAAGACCGTCAAATTCTTCTGGAGTGGGGCGATTCTGAGGAACCACATAGCCTACATGGGGATTAAGCCATCATTGCTGTGTAGAGTAAACACCTGCCAGCCACAGCCCACAGTCAGGGAGAATTAGCGGGACTAAGAGGCTTACAAGTGTGTAATAAAATCTAACAAGTCTCTCTTGTTAGGCGGCTGCCATGATTATGTACTTCTTCATTGTTGATGTCTTGTCATCTCAATCAATCATCACATTTATAAAGCTCTTTTGACATCAGCAGAACTCAAAGAGCAAGCAGAAGTGGAAGCAGAAGCACAGTGGCCAGGAAAAACTCCCTAGAGGCCTAGAGAAAAACCTAGAGAGGAACAAAGCTAAGAACATAAGGTCCATCCTCTTCTAGGTGTAACAGGCAATCTGCAACAACCTTGCTTTTCACAGGACCTTTAACTTTCTTGGACACGTTATAGGCTACTGAGGGCATAGCTGTGGGAAGTAGGGGTGCTGAGGATGCTGCAGCACCCTCTGAAAAATAGAATAATAAAAAATATATATTTTTTAATTATTAAATAACAAAGTAGTGCACTGTGCCTTTACTAGTCCTGTATTAGCTGACCAATATGGCCGCCCGTAGGCCAATTTTCTTTTCAGCATTGCACAATTAAATTATACATTCAGAAACGTTTGCATTCCGCATCCTTGATTATTTTTTAAAATGTGCTTTCAAATTGAATTTATGAACTCAGATTAAATGAATCCCAATTAAACTGATCCCATCTAAGAATCAGTAGATGAATCCCCATTAAGGTCAATCTTATAAAGTTTGATCGTCATTGTGATCTAGATAACAAAACAAAGGGATGCCTGCAATCCAATCAAATCCTAACCCCGCACAGGCTATATAAGATGCGTAGGTGAGCCAACAGTTAAGCAATGGTTAATGCAACTAGTTTGAGAGGCTTGGGAAGAGGTTGTGCCACATTTTGACCTAGATGTGTGTGCCAAAAGGTCTTCAATTAATTCAAGATCTTAATGTGCCACTGAATGTATTTTCTGTGGATTTACATTTAACTATTGACGTACTCTTTGCTACATAATAATTAACGTATTATAACATTCCATTAACATATAACAACCTAAGCATTTTGGTATACTTTTGTCCAGCACAGGACAGCAGTAATATTTCCTGTTGCGACCAAAGGTTTCTGATCTATACGGACCCATTTGCATTGAGTTATGAGGGCCCGGAGCTAACATCTCATGGATACCTAGCATGGTCCTGGAGTCAGTGAATGATTTGCTGTCTTTCTGGGTATTAATATGGTGAGGTGAATTTGTAATTAGGTTGAATTCCCCCTATACCCTTGGTTTTTATATCCCATCATGTTTGAGAATGTGAAACATATTTATTACAGTAGTAGATTTGAATCACTGTTGACTGTTCCCATGGTTCATTTACTTTGATAGGAATTATTTTGGTAAGGGAATACTCAGAACCTTCAGTAATACCCACTCAGTAATTAGCTAGAAGTTTAACTTTTAACATGCTGAACAGGGCATTGAGTCAAAACCATGTCTACTATGACCCTCTAGATGTATTTAACAGGATACTACTCTAGTACTGCCAATTCTAGTCCTCAGGCAAAGACTTATCTGGCCAAGGAGTGGGTAAGGTTTGTCTTTAGTGCTAAAATCAATCAAATTCAAATTTCTGGAAACCTTTACTGCCAAAACATGGTATAGTTTCAACAAAGGAAAATAAATTAATTGTCATAACAATGCAAACAGTTTTCCTTGAAGGATTACTATTTCATCTAACATAAAGTAGTTTATTAAACCATTACCATGTTGCAATACAAGTCATAACTTATGTGCATTTCCACTGCTCATTATATAAGGAAATCCGGTTGCCACTGAATAATTTAGCAGTACAATTTATTTTGGAATACAGAATTAAAATAGCAATTAATGTTTCCTTTTGTTTAAAAAGCACAAATTGACATGGACAAATTCAAACTGACCTAGCCTACTATATGTTATATAATCACAAGCATTTTGCTACACCCGCAATAACATCTGCTAAATATGTGTATGTGACCAACAACAATTGAATTGATCTTATGTAGATTTTAGAGTGCAGCAAGTTCTGAACTTGATAAATGTACCTTTATCTGTAGGCTTCCTTCAGTAAGTGGCTTCTGCAAAACAAGTTCTACACATTCACATTAGGAGAAAAAATATATATTAAACAAGGATACTCCTGGGCAGTATTTGAAATAGGAGTGTTTAGTTGAAAATGGCTAAATTACATCTAAGAAGCTGTATAAAATTATCTGTCATAGCGAACTGTGGTAAAGACCCCTAACACATAAAACAAACAAGAGCTCCAAGTCTGAAGGTTTCAGTCACAGGGACCCCATTATTTGCAAACAGCACAAGTGACAACAATGTACAGTAGAGACCACATTGGTCTTCCCATCCTTCATGATCATTAAAACAAAATATGAAATATAATAGACCTTCTACTACCCATAAAACCTGTACCTCATCATTTATAAAAAGATACATGGTTCTCAATGTGACTCCCTGTTAAAATGTATAATGTTTAAAATACCAAAACAATGGAAAAGTAGACCATGGATTTCATCTCGGACGATAGATATCAGGACCATACAACAGGCTACTCAAAAGGTTTCCAGGGAACTGGTTCTTATATTTGATTAGGGATACAGTAGTTAACCTACTTATAACATAAACTTGTATAACACTTCACTCGTCTTGCAAAATGCCAATAAGACAACAGTGTCTTTACTTGAAATGCTATAGAGTATTTTTCCTGATATCTCTACATGAGATGTAATCATGTGTCTGGCAACACATGCAAAAGCATACTGTCAAAGTGACTGACTTTACTATTGCTACTCAATGGCAGGAACATGGGAGTATTCCCTATGGCAGAAACTAAAACAGTAACGTAGCCTTACTTAGTAAGCAAACATGTCCTCGTGTAAATGTAAAGAAAAAAAAACTATTAAACTTGATTTACTTTATCAAAACAAAAAAAGTTTACTGTGGTAGTGCAGGTGTGCACACAATGCAAAGTGTGGCCAGTAAGATACTCATAGACATCTCAGTGCATTAAAAAGGCCTCTTCTGCCCATCA
Source organism: Oncorhynchus kisutch (assembly GCF_002021735.2). Taxonomy (NCBI): domain Eukaryota; kingdom Metazoa; phylum Chordata; class Actinopteri; order Salmoniformes; family Salmonidae; genus Oncorhynchus; species Oncorhynchus kisutch. The sequence goes on from NC_034177.2 coordinate 15,052,306, forward strand.
CCACTTGATGAACATTAGGCCTGCTAGTACCCCATAGCCCAGTATGAGAAAGAGCACCTTTAGCAGTCTGTCATGTTTATCCTCCAGCTCCCGAGACAAGATCTCAAAGAAGGTGACAAAGAGGAAAGTACCAGCAGCCAGGCCTTGGAGCACCACAGAGGCAATACTGCCTGCCAGGTTCTGGGCACTATTGATGCCCATGCCCAGTCCGATGCCAATGGGTATCATGAGGCTGACCGTCACACCCAGTTTGATGGCATCCCTCATGGGCAAAGCAGATTTGGCCACACTCACCCCCAGAGCTATGGCAGCCAGGGTCTCATGGATGCCCACCCCCAGGAAGAGGCTTCCCAGCTTGGCCCCGTCCTCCTGGAGGCCCAGGGCCAGCCCCTCGAACACAGAATGGGCAGAGAGAGCCAGGACCAGGCTGGCCAGCCGCAGAGGCCCAGCTCTGGCCAGCTCAGTGGGGCTGAGGTGTCCGTGGTGATGCCCATGGTGGTGGCCCACAGGGGAGCCCCGGGTGGGTGAAATGAATGGAGTGTCATACTCAGAGTCACTCCCAGCCTCGGAGACCCCTGCGTTAAAGGTCTCCAGGTTGATGAAAGATGGCTTCTCCTTCTTGAAGGTGAGCACTGCCTGCTCCACAAAGACGGTGAGGAAGAAGCCCAGCATCATCATGGTCTCTGCCAGGGGGTAGTCTGTGTTTATATTCACCAGCTTTAGGACCTCATCCACCTAAAGAAAAGACACTCAATAAATTAACATCAGCATATAAACATTCTGCAACAGCAAAATGGTTGCGGTTGACAGATTGTCAGAATATAATTAAAAAGATAATATTTTTTAAATTTGTATTTAAAATACATTTTACTCTGCAAAATACCATGTTTTCAAGACCTACACACACCGAAGAAAGCTGTAAAGCGGAGACGTCTGTGTACGCTATCCCTGATGCAGTGAAAATAATTAAAAACATTGAATAATGAAGTAAGCTTTACACGACATCTTTTTGAGTACGAACTTCACTACACTTCTTTGTCTGAATTCATGGGTTTTACACATCAGCCAAGCTTCAGAGAGAGCCCCATGGTTCCCTTTTGATAAGACATGGCTACCTACCTTGTTTCTTACTGCTGGCAAAAGAGCATTGAAGCAAGTGGCCAGAAATACACCACCCCCAAAAGAATTGCAGAGTGCAAGAGCCTTCCTGTAGTTTTGGGCTTTTTCATAATCCACCTGCATCATTAGGCGCACTGGGACAAGAATCCCAGCCAACATGAGGGTAAATACTCCCAGAAGGCAAAGGACCTTGGCCACTACAAGCTCCATGATGTCCAGATATGGTATTGCTCAGTAATATGAGTGGCACATAACCCTCAAAGCCTCTTCTGCTCCTTTTCTCTGTCAGGTCACAGAGAGTCTCGTCATCCTGGTCCCAGAGACAATTCCAGCTGTGACATGAACAACAAATGAAAAAAGAAAAATGTCAAAGATGTGCAAACAAAATGTATAGCTTTATTTGTCATGACAATCAGTCAGAAACTAGAACAGCTAGCTAGCTATCATTTAACTAAGCTAATACGGCCACCTTGTTGACTGGTTTGATTCAACATGATAACAGCTGTGATAGCTAGATGTGCAATCTTGAATGTTGCAAAGCGTAATTTAGAGCTGGGCAATATGGACAAAAATCCATATTGCAGGCACACATAATAAGGTTGTGAATAGCGGTAGAATTAATCTCACCATTTGAATCGTACCATCGCTCTTTTCATAATGATTAAGCGACCAAAACCCACATTTTGAGACCCACATTTTTTGCAAAAAAATAAATGGGGGGGGGGGGGGGGCCTTGCCTGTTCTGCATGTTATTTTGGAATTAATACGTGTCACATATCAGTTTGCAGACAACGTTAAAAAAAGTTAATAAAGCCACATACAAAACAGGCAGCTCCAAAATGCAGGTGTTTCAGCCTAACTCAGCGCTGTTTGTGCTGGGGCAGGCCAGCAGAAAATAGGAGCATTGCACCGTGATTGGCTCAGTGTTCTGTCAACCATGCGGACACTACTTAACCCACCTTTAGTAAGGGTAGATATAAAAAATGTGAGCCCATTGGGTTCAGCCATAGACTTAGATTAGAAGTGCCCTTCCAAGAAGGTCATTGGCCACAGATAAAATGACGTCAAATCACATATCTACAGTAGCTTTGATTGGACTGATCATGTCAACATCTTACTTTCAAAAGCTTAGCTTGCAGTCATCATAAATCAAGTAGACAATCTACTGGCAAATCCTTTTTAATCTTTGTCATATGAAGAGAAATAATGAGAAATTATAGATAAAACATATCGGTGCTCATCAGCCATCGCAAATTCAACAATGAGTTGTTTGGAAGGAATCGGTGACAGTGGCAAACCGCAAGCATTGCAACTGGGAAGTCAGACTGGGAAAATACGCTTTGTCATCCGACTCATAATTGTAAATCTCTCTTCCTTCGATGACAAAATTTGCAAGCGAAGGACTGCCGCACACAAGGTGAGTCCAAAAATGTCTTATAAGCTGCTGCATAAATAATGTAATATGCCAGGGAGATATGGTCAGCCATATCAGCTGTTTAAAAAAAAGGCAGTAAACAAGGCAGGATGAATTGTTTCGCTGCCAGACAAGGCTCCGCTGATAGCCAGTGGTAGTGGTGGTAAGGATTCACTCCATTGTGCTGGAAAGAAAGCTCTGCTGTTGGGACAGCTTTATGTAGGCCCTAACCAAAATGTGTTTGTCATGTTATTTCATTACCAAATCATGCGGTGAAGAAGCCCACTGGGCTATGTCATTTGTCATTAGATCCAGAAAAATTAATAAGTGTGGGGTGTTGCACAATAGTCTATTTTACACAATTGCGCACAATAGACCCCGTGTCCAATCCGAAGCACGAAAACATGAACTCATTACCTTGATGCCCTCTGTTAAATCTAACGCTGTAAATCACATGATCAAAATCAATTCCCTAAGGATATTAGATTCAATGGGGATCCATGCACAACTGTCTTCATCAGCTTAATGACTAAACCAATATATTCTGGACATTCCTCGCGAATACCTTCTTTCAAACACTTGGGCTGTGTCTGCTGGTGCATCGTATGCACCATCACAACAGCTGTTCGTCACTTGACTGTCATTCAGAAAATACCTTCCTGGATCAAATGATGACGTGTAAAATAGGATAGACTATTACCGCGTATTTAAACAGCTTGACACCAAATGCACATCTGACACGTATTATGCTAAATTGTTGAAGAACCAGTTTAATGACAGTAAGGATTTGGGTTAAGTATCAAGGTAAAGTGACTTTCGGTTAGAAGCATTCGATTTTACAATCACATGAAATATTTCAGCGATCTCTATACAAAAAAATACAAAAACAGTCCGACAGCTAGATCCAGGATTCTTACAAGGTTCAAGTTGAATTACTAATTTAACTGATTCATGCTTAATATTTAATACAACTACAATTTACACTGCCGTAAATGCAAGGACAGAAAATTTATGTTTTTAAGACACCAACCATGATAATGGGTTAAACGTCGGTTTTAAATCAACTCGTGAATATTATTGAATATAACGTTATATAGCTATGTTCCCCCTCATATCTTAATGTAATGACATGAAAATAATAAGCAGATTATCAATGATTTAGCAACAGCTGTAACAAAGTTGTCCAGCGCACTGGTAACGTTACCCTAGTTTATGAGAAGACCCCTATAGCTATTCTAGCCAAACTAGCACGCATGTCAACATAACGTTGGCAAACGATCGGGTCGACCAGTTCACAAAACAAAGCTTTAAGTGGGTGCTAGTTATCAATAATATTAATTTGCGTCACGTTGAAAGCTTTCCCAGCAGCTGAAACGTACATAATAATTTCGATCGGGCTTTTTGACGAGAAATATGAAATACCTCTACACTGACCTTTCACAGCTTTTCCCCCCCGTAACACTTCCTGTTCACATGACGAAAACGTTTCTGATTGGCGGAGATGCTTTCAAGACAACTGGCTAGAAGGGATATCGATTTTGTAAACGATACGTCATAGTCCCGTCTGCAGAAGTATTTTACTAGCCGATTGAAGACAATCTGAACCATTATAAACAGAAGGACCACATTTGTTGTAAACAAAATTGATAAAGCGTCTGGACAGAAAGGAGTGATATTAGTCAAGGTCGTTAGTAAACTAGCTAACTCTGATGACTAACGTTAGATAGCTATAATAAGTAGACAGACGTGTGTTAATCTATGTTAGATCATCCATCAAGCTAACAATAAAAATGAACTGCTATTCTAACTTGTCATTTAACTTCTCATATCTCGCATCGTGAAAACTTGCAATAGAGTATGTGTTAAAGGGAAAACAGAAGAGAACCACAAGATGCAGGACTTCTTGTTAAACAAATGGATACAGGGCTTTCTCCTACAAAGCTCCTCTTATGTGAGACTCAGGCTTGATTTCAGTCTTGTAAATTCAAGTAAATTACATTACGTAGCTAAGCCTTGGACAAATAATCCTGGTCTGTGCGGCCCATATGGGCAGAAGCCTCTCCTGTTTGTCACGTAAGGCAGTTTGATGTACTAGTATCCTCTACCTCCTGGACAGGACGCTAGTTCCCTAATGCTGAGAGCCAAGCAGAGGCATCAGGTCCCAAGGTACTGGACTGATGAACCATCCTTGCGGTCTCTGCTTGGTCGACTCCCCAATCTCAACTGGGATTCCATACCACTTACTATTACAGGGGGCTGAGTCCCTGGCTTGTTGCACTCAGGGTTGGCGTTGGACGGCGCCAGTCTCTCGATACCCCTGTGTTTATGCTGCAATAGGGGCCACGGTCAGCTCGTCTCATCTGGTATACCCCTAGCATGCTTGTACCCAAGCTAAATATTGTATATTCCAACCCCTAGCATGCTTGTACCCAAGCTAAATATTGTATATTCCAACTCACCCTCTTCCGTCTTAAGCCTAGGTGTGACTGGAGTCTGGGAAACCAGCCCATACGGTAGACAATTGAAATCAGTCCAGAATATTTTTTTTCTACAGTACATTTAACATTTCCATTCTACAATATGGCCTCTGACAAAGAACTCTCAAAATCCTATTTGGGGTGTTTTTTTATGGAGATCAATGAGTGTCGAATTTGAAGAACAACAAAAAGAAACGCACCCCCCCCCACATATGGTCAGTGCGGAGAGACATGCAGCTTGATCGTACATCCATAATCTTTGTATAAAGATTCCACGTGTCCGAGTTGGATGACCATTGAAAACGCTTTTCCCAGCAAAGGCTTGTTATTTTACTGAAGTTTCCAGTTGTTTTGAACACACTGAATTTGGAAATTTACGAGTTTTGAGCGCAGCAAAAGCTTGCAATGAGCTAAGTGATGCCGTTTCGATGAAAGGGCTTTTGTAAACAGAGGTCTCCAGATGACTGAGGTTTCTCTACTGTAAATTAAATCTAAACTCCTGAGTTTAGTTTTGTACAAAATACATCAATATCAATGCAATCAAGTCAAAACTTTAATTCATGAATATATTTTCTAAATGGAATTTTCTATTTAATTTCAATTAATTTCCTAAATTGAAATATTACATGGGTTTAAAAAAAAAAAAAACAAGCAAACATGTTAGGGTAATTTATTAGTATGATTTAATCAAAGATTGTGAACCAAAACAGACAGCCACCCATGTTAGAAAACAAACAAACAGTGTAACACTGACATTCGCATTATAAAATAACAAAAAAAAAAAAAACTGTGTATCATGCTTAAACAACTCCTGGATTACAGAGGACACCAATAGGTCCTATTTGATATGCTAATTTGAAATTCCCATAATATTGACAGTACTCTAGATACCATCCCTGCCAACCCGTATTTCGTTGTACAAATAGATGCTTCTCAAATTTATATGACTGCTAAACTGTATCATCGCATAATAATCTCAAGGTGTTTCTGGGGGGGGGGGGGGGGGGGGGGGGTTGTTCAGTTCCGACAACAGTTCACTGGCAAGGAATAGTAACATTAAACAGCTAAACCAAGAGCTAAACTGGTGTGACATTGCAGACACTTCAGACTAGATCTGTTGACAGCAGGTTTATCAAATTTCATCATTCCCGCAAGGTTTTGCTGATCAGTTTCCTTAAAAACAGGGGGGAGCACACATGCAATAAAGCTTTTTGTCCATAGAGTTGGGAGATAATACAAATCATACATAGAAAAAAAATACATGTCATCTTCACTTCTCCACACAAATCTTCCTGTCAGAAAAGGGAGAGCAGACAATTTTATGATTAGCTCTACATGTGAGCTTTGTAAAGGGGAATAAAGAAGACATTGCAAAAACCCAGTACAAATCTACAATACATGGACCAACCCATAACCATTTAAAAATGTTCATCTTACCCGTCTGAGGGTCAAGGTTGTTCTTCGTTGCTACCACTAGGTGTCCGGCTGTGAATCTGACTCCTCAGCTGTTCAATTAGCTCTGGGTTCTGCTGTTGCATTTGCTGCGCAAATTGTTGGCCCCTAAATGGACATAGCGAGGTGATGGAATGGCAGTTACCAAGTACAAGTCACAAAAACAATGCATTTTATTAATACTCACATTCAAATGTTATCATGTCTTTATCACTGATGCTACGGGTATAATATTCAAGTAATATTTGGCACAGAGTGAGTAGAGCTGGTGGTAGACTTACGCTTGGATGAGACCAGAGATGTCACCTGGACCAGCTCCCACTACTCCAACTCCTGCTGCCGGTCCGGCTCCTAACCCTGGTCCAGCTCCTAATGGTCCGGCTCCTAACCCTGGTCCGGCTCCTAACCCAGGCACTGCTGGAGCTCCCATTGGCCCATAAGCCCCTGACATCATCCCTGACATCCTGTACAATACAGACAAGAAAGGTGGTCTACATGCATTTACTTTAAAAGCGCCCTACATTTCACAACTAATTGGGGAATCTCAGAGTGAATTTACAAAGTCCTTGTGCTCCATCTAAAAAAAGAAAAATGTATTTGATAGACAATTAATGGATAACTTACATTTGCTGTACTTGTGGGTTGTTCATCAAACCGGACGCCTAGGACAAAGCAGCCCTAACAATGTCAATATGATTTCAAATTCAGTAAACCTTCTCTACATATGCTGCATTCATGACATCTCATAAATACGACTGGGGGGGGGGGGGTTCAACTGGGAAATCCAGTTGAACGACTCTCCAACTATCAGGAGTGGCCTAATATCACTGGTTAATAATCAAATATTAAAATGTCATACAAAAAACAGCATACAAACAAATGGATAGCATACGATCATAGATTAATTTGACTATACAAGTTGAATTGTTTTTTGTATGACATTTTAATATTTGATTATTAACCAATGATATTAGGCCACTCCTGGCCATGATTACAGACACCTGTGTCTTTTGACACTATATAAACGAGTCATCCCGCAGTGTTTGTGATTATACCCTGATGAAGACAGCTTGGCTGTCGAAACGTTGGTATTACATTTTTGCATCTGAGCTCCTAGAGTGTGCGGCTCTCTTTTATTTTCAAGTTTCTACTCCGCTAGCCAGCACCTCGTCTTAATAGGTGTGTGTTTCTTTTTCTTCTAGATCATGACGCAGCTTGTTTGCCATTAGCCAATTAATGTTCTCTTGTCATTCCTAGTATTTTCCATTTGAAAAAGGCCAGTTTTAGTTAAAGTTGCACTACGCAGAAATCACGCCGCCATTTTATGGTTGTTTGCCTTATTTCAGTTTGTGTGACAAAACAAGCTAGTGTAGAGAATCATTGTACCATCTAAACCGCTGTGAAATACATATTTCCCATAACCAAAAATATTGTATTTTGAGCTTGTGTACAAAACCAGAAAGATGCAAAAATGAAATGTAAGAATGGGAAGCACAGAAATAGCACACAACATATCTACTGCTTCTTAGACTTGCTTTCAAAGACAATGACAGATCTATAACTCCTATTTCTATGTGTATTTGGTCAAGTCACCCAAAAAGTTACACATTTCAGCTTTCATGGAACTCACCATGTTCATGAAACCAGGGTTACTGAGCAAACCAGCCAGATCAACTCCTCCCATTCCTCCTGTCTGAAGAAAAAAATTACATGATCAACAATGATATATTACAACTGATATGTATTCTCCATTGTGGTTGAGATATTACCAACTTACTGGGCTTGGAGTCTCCATTTTCTGCTCTGCTATTTTCAGGTTGGATTTGTAGGTGTCGTTCTCTGGGTCCAACTCTAGGGCTTTCTTGTAATAACCTACAGCTTCTGTGTGTTTGTTTAAACTGGCTAGAGCCAACCTGGAAGCATGGGAAGTTTGAAGTCAATGTATGTTCACAATCATCAGTCAATAACAAAGCAGCAACACACTAGCCCATGTCCACGGTAATATTGAACACTAGTGTCTAACCTACCCCATTCTTCCATATGCTTTGCTGTAGTTTGGGTCAATCCCAATGGCAAGTTCACAGTCCTGAACTGCTCCAGCGTAGTTGCCTAGTTTGCTGTATGCAGCAGCCCTAGCAAAAACAATTCCATACAATTAGCAGTACTTCACAAAAACTTAAATAGATTTTTTGCTTGACTAAAGCTGCATACATGAGTGAAAATCATCAAAATGTGCATTTGGACATACACAATGTGTGACTAATTGTCAGAGTCCTCCAAGTTCAGGAGTTTGTTGGTCAATACCTGTTGCAGTAGTAGACTGCATTCCGGGGGTTTATGGCAATAGCCTTTGAGTAGAATTCCACAGCTGCCCCAAATTTCTCAACCTTCATTTGATCATTGCCTGCCATAAAGAAAATACAAATATTATAGGCCTACAAACAGCTCTTTAGATTTGAAGAGAGCTAAGTACACACCATGGGAACTTGAGGGAGCGCAACGTTCAGTGTGGTATGTGGATCTGTTCACATCAGGGGAACTGAGCAGGATTAAATTACTTTGATTGAACTTCACATTTCCATGTGTTGTGTTATTATTCAATAGCATTTTTGCATCACATGATTATGCTTAGCATTGAAGTCAGACGGAAGGACACATATGGTAAACACATGATTCTGCCAGTGTGTTTGTACTAAGTTGAGGATGTTTGACTCTAATATTATCAACAGATAGGAACATTTGAGTCTGACTGCTAAAGGTATAAGGACAGGGATTGTTTCTGTTTTTCCCCCCTGATGTTGTGAGATTCTTTCTGGTGATGTGACAGAACACTGGAGCTGTGAAATAAGGATATCAGGGCCGGCTTAGAGAAAGCAGTTGTAGCACTAGAGCACGCATGGGAGAAGTGAATTGCAGCAGTATAGCCGTTGGCATTGATGATGATTATGAGTACACAATGCATGGACTGTCAAGGCATAAGTGCACATTTTCATACAATCTTGTTTTAAAGAACATAGTACTGTCCTTGTCTATTAATGTTCCATAATGTCATGTTTTATGTGGACCCCAGGAAGAGTAGCTGCTGCTTTAGCTAATGGGGATCCTAATAAAATGCTAAAGCTGATAGTGAAGACTGAGTAATGCAAACTATTACGGGGAGGTCCTACCGTCAGTTTTGAGTCTCTCTGCCTCTGCTACTTCCTCCCCAGTAGGGGAATCTGTGGCTGTGTTTATTTTCACCTGGGAGGTTTCAGGATGCTGCAACAGACAGTCAACACATCTGAGACAAAGGCCTATTGGCCACAATCACCTTCATATTAAGTGGATGTCTTTTGAGTCTACCTTCTGTGTCGCAGAGGCAAAAATCTCTGGTAATGTTTGAGTGACAGATAGGGTCTGGTCATCGGTCGAGACCTCAAAGGCAGTCTCCAGGCATTGGACTGCAACTGGAAAATAATCAGATGTTTAGGAATGGCAATGACACTAACTGGACACAGTTGAGTCCCTGGCCATCGTCCAACGTAGGCTGAGAACCCATCTCCTCAGACTGACTCTTGGCTTCCTTACTCCAACTTACCTTCTAAACTTTCCTGAGCATCTGACGATAGACTCCCAGAGCCCAGTTGATCATGAAGAAACTGAATGATGGAGATGGCAAGACGCTTTGTGTCTGTCATTTTGGATTGAGGTCCAAACCTCTCAGTAGAATGTGTATTGCGAGGGACCCTGAAGAATAAAGTTAATGAGATGTATGTATAAAAAAAAAACATCCACTGTAAATAACTGGCAACTGATTGGGATGAATTGTCTCTTACATTTCTATTATAGCTACATAACAAAAAAGCCTATACGTTACCATCTGTTTCGATAGCGGACTTAAATTCAACGTGGAGTTTAGTCCGCTAGTGACTAGATAGTTTCGTTTCTTAATCCTAGACTAACAACAAACATGCTAACAATCTAGCTAGTTTACTTGGCAGGTGACGTTGCTAACTAAGACTGTTCTAGTAAGTTGCTTACGCTCGGCTGCTAGCTAATACGGCTAACACAGCTAGCAGTTGGCCTGCCATGTGAAAGCACTCGGTGTATTGCCACAGACAAGCTAATTTTGTTTACGTGTAGGGAGTTGTTTAAACTTACGTGGATAGCTTAACTAGAGCTAACTAGTATCTTGATTGTAGCTATCTAGCTTAGCATTACTGACATGACGGCATGAATGGCTTTCTGAGCACTTTCCCCGATTTACTCAACTGACAGATAGCTATGTGGTTTAAAGAACGTTCAGCTATGCCACACAATATAACATATATACAAATGTGTTATCTAGCAATAATTACTCTTACCAGTTGCCTTTGCTTCAGACGTTCCTTGCAGTAACGTTAGCTGGTGGTGATGGGGGAAAAAAATGTGTTGATTTTCGTCGCATGTGTGACGCGTCATATCTGCGTTGGCTGAAGCATGCGTCCTTACGTCAGTGTGCGTGCCTCCAATTTGACTTTGTGGCTGTGGTAACTAAGGGAAACATCAGTGGTCAAAACCCCTAATCGCTGAATTGGCATCGTCAACCACAGGCTGTAAAACTCACCGCGAACGTTGCTTCTCAGATTTCTGAAGTATGGCACCGACAGGTGAGTCTTTACGAAATTCATTAATATTACATTGGGTATTTTGTAACAGGTCTTTGTCAAATGAATAAGATCAACGTTTTACATATTCAATCGTCAGTCTGTGCTGGACTTGATAACGCTTTCTGGTTACTAACGCTTTACGTTAGTTAGCTAACGTTAACCTTATTTAACAGAAAATGTATTGCATGCTATTAAAATGTTGTTTGTAGCAAGCAAGCACATCCCTGCAGGTTCATCGCATCTAGCTAAATAACCAGCTTAGCCACGCACTAACACGATTGATAGTTAGCTAGTTACAATACAGCATGCATCCGTCCCATTCAGTTAGCTACCAAGCCAACTAGATCAAAAGCCAGGCGTGATTACAAATTGGCAAGAATCCCACTGGCGCGTTTTGATAATGAACCGGAACCTTCCAAATGTTACAATCTTTGTGAAGTACAAAGTAAGCTGTACTGACAATGCCCTCTTACATTTGCTAGCTAGATATATATTTCAGTAGGGAGGATGACAACCGCCTAATTTATTAATTAAAGGATAGTTTGCTAGCGTTAGCTAATTGTGTTAGATAATCAGTGTTGAACCCCAAAGTATCACTGGATTAGCTACTACAATGCACATCCACATAGTTTCCATAGATTAAATAGTAGACATGTCAACACTATTATTACTATCATGGGTTGTCATTTGCATACTGCCAATTGGTTGCTAGTGTTTTAAGGGCAGCACTGAACTGTTGCTAGCTAGTATTTTTATGGGGTGTAAAAACGGTCACAGTAGTGTTGATTGTACATCAGCCACAGTATCTTCTGACCACGTGAGCAGTGCTGATGGTGAAACTAGGTATAGTTTATAGCAAATGCCATTGAATGCCGCCATAGTGGGAAAAAAGCTATTTCCTTATAACCTGTACACTTCCTCACAGTTCAGCAGTTAGGCCTTTTCCAAGACGAACCATCCAACTCGTGACCATTCCTTATTTCACCCCACAGGAGAGGTGGCGTCTGGCAGTGGTGCGCGAGTGTGTGCTGACAACCGCCTGCGCTGGGACCTGACCCCCGAGCAAATCCATCAGCTCTCAGATGAGCTTATTGACAAGACCAAAAAGGTGTATGACTGTGTTGGGGCCCTGGACCTGGCCAGTGTTTCCTATGAGAACACCCTGAAATCCCTCGCTGATGTAGAGGTGGAGTACACAGGTGGGTGAGACTCATACTCCAAAAAGACACCTTTCTTTAACCCCTTTCTTCTATTATGACAGTGAATTGAAATGACTGAATTAAGGTTACAGCAGTGCGGTGAAAATATGGTGTCAACCTCTCCAGTTATTTAAAGAGTCGTCTGCCATCAAGGAAATAATTAGATGGTAGTGTATGTGACTTGACAAGTGCTTCCCAAAAGGTTTCCCCTATAATTTCCTCTATGTAGGAACCTATAGGTTTGGGGCGGCAGGTAGCCTAGTGGTTAGAGCGTTGGGCCAGTAACTGCTCCTGAACTAGGCAGTTAACCCACTGTTCCCCGGTAATTCGTCATTGTAATTAAGAATTTGTTCTTAACTGACTTGCCTAGTTAAATAAAATAAATAGGTTGATACATAATTGGTGCATTTGTTCAGTAGAACCAATATACTTGTGTGAAGAGGGCAAAGAACAAGTCCATGCACTTTGTTGGTAGCTGATGGGCAGGTTTCACAAAAACAAAACTAAAGATATATAATCAGTTCAGTCCAGCAGTTCATAGCAACCACAACTAGCATCTACTCCACTGCCATTGTAAGCGATGGGGAAATGTCTGAGTTGGCAGGAAAGAGGTATGCAATGTTATAGACAAATCAGCACTTTTTACATAAAGAATAGCTGACCAGTCTATGCTCACCACAATAGTGTTTTTGGCATTGTTTTGAAACCAGGGCACAGGCAGTGGACACTCGGCTGTACATGTTACATCATGCAGTTGTAGTCATTTATAAACCCGCTGCAGCAAAATATCTCGTACAAAAGAGCATGTTTTTATTATCACTATCCCGCCTCTCATCATTTTAGGCCCTTTATCAACTGTTCTATCACAATGCACATTTCCCAAAACCTGAGCTTGTGTTTCAAGCTGAAAATTGTCACATTAGACTGGATTTATAAACTACAGGTGGGTGCTACACATTGGTAAAGGATGAGGTCCCCCTCTTTCAGTAACGAAAGCACTTTGAGCACTGAAAAAGCCCCAAATATAATCATTGTCATGATACAGTTGATTACTTTATTAGTGAGGAATGTTTTTTTCATGATCTTGTTTTGTAAGTTACTTTTTTTTAATTGCTTTTAAATGTTGCATGTTTTTATTGCATTGGAATTGTGAATTTGTATTATTGTGTGCAAGACTCCCTGTTTAAATAATAAAGAAGCCCTGGTCTCAGGTCGATTCCCTGTTTTAAATAATAATAAAAACCACTTGCAAAGAAAATGACACTCATAATACCTACTCACTCTTGCATTTTGACATGTTATTCCAGTTGAGCGCAATATGCTGGACTTCCCTCAGCACGTGTCCTCTTCCAAGGACGTACGCACGGCCAGCACCGACGCCGACAAGAAGCTGTCCGAGTTTGACGTGGAGATGAGCATGAGGGAGGACGTCTACCAGAGGATCGTGGCACTGGAGGTGAGGAGGAAGAGGTCAATAAAGGAGGTCCATCTCAATAGTCTGAAGTGGCTTCCTGTCCTCATCTCTTTATATTGACATTTAGTCATTTAGCAGACACTCTTATCCAGAGCGACTTACAGTTAGTGCATTCTTCTGAGACAACCACATATCAGTCATAGTGAGTACATTTTTCCTCAATAAAGTAGTTACACATTACACATCTGTGAGGTACAAGCTATTAAGGGGAAGAAAAACATTTGATTTATTCTTTATTTATTCTTCATCTGCAGTCTGACTGATGAAAACTGATCTGAAAACACACTCAGTAGATGTGCTTTCATCTGCCCACTTCATCAGATCAGTACAGCTGATAAATACTTTGTTGAGGGATCAGGACTAATAAAGAAGGGGAAAACGCCCTTTGGCCTGTTGCAATGTACCAATAGGATCTCAGTAGGTGAGGCCTGTATGTTTTCACATGTTATTGCCTCATCATGTTGTCTTTAGAATTATCCTATGGCTATGCAACGCTGAGTTCTGCTTTTTGTCCTCTCACAGGGGAAGCTTGACGCTGACACGCTCACTGATGAATCCAAGAGGTACATGGAGAGGCTGATCAAGCTGGGCCAAAGGAATGGCCTCCACCTGACCAAAGAGACACAGGATGTAAGGGACTTTACTGAAAGGTTTTAAATTCCAAAGCTCATACTCTGATCAGGCCTGGGTTCAAATACCATTTGCTATCTTTCCAATACTGAGTGATTGCTTTAGCCTGCCTGTAGTGCTTCAGACAAGCACAGCTAGAGTATCTGAAATTATTTCTAATAGTATTTGAACCCAGCTCTACCTCTGATCATTAGGGTCATTGTCAACCCATTGTCTTACTTCGGTCTCAAAACAGGAAGTCAAAAGGATTAAGAAGAAGCTTAGCAACCTGTGCATTGACTTCAACAAACACCTGAACGAGGACACCACCAGTCTGGTTTTCACCAGAGAGGAGCTGGGTGAGTTCACAGGATATAGATTTGGTCTGATTTTTGATCTTTGGTCAGACACCTATCAAAGCGGTCCCTGTTCTTTTGTAGAAGTCACGGTCAAAAGAATGGCAAAAACATAACTTTCACCGACGGTGGCAGTGCAGTTCGGCAATAACTGATTCAGGGGAAAGATACCTGTAAATTGTACTCAGGAAAATGATATCTGTTTCTAGTCCAGTTTTCAGGTTTCCAATTGAATTGCTTAAAAAATAAGCAACAAGCACTCTATCATTGAAAGCAAATCCAGAAATATGACTTTTGACATGTATGACGATGCACTTTAGGCGGTCTCCCAGAGGACTTCCTGAGCTCGCTGGAGAAGGACGGAGACAAGCTGAAGATCACCCTCAAGTACCCTCACTACTTCCCCACCATGAAGAAGTGCTTTATCCCTGAGACCCGTAGGAAGCTGGAGGAGGCCTTCAACTCTCGCTGCAAAGAGGTGAGCTGTTGTCTGTTCTCTGTGAGACAGAGATACTATCTGGTATTGGAAGAGAATTGGGTACCCTACTGTAATATTATTTTTTAAACACGGCAATGGCCAGAGAAAGTATTCGAAGCAAGAACATTTCTGAGCCCTCTCAAATAAAGTCAAACTGCTGCACGGAAATGTACCATTAAGTTTATTTCAGCCAAAATGTATGATAGACAACAAAGGCTGGGGGTGGTGCGTTTCAGCTCCACATTTGTAATTTTCTCTGAGCACCAAGTATAACCCGAAAAATGGTCCCCTCGAATTCATTTCAGATTCCAACCTCTGTAATTTTCTCCTGGTGTAGGAAAACTCTGCCATCCTGAAAGAACTGGTGCAGCTGAGGGCTCAAAAGAGCTCCCTGCTGGGCTTCACCACCCACACTGACTTTGTCCTGGAGATGAACATGGCCAAGTCTGGCAAGAAGGTGGCTGGCTTCCTAGGTGGGTCGAGATGAGAGGGGTTGAGAAAGGAGTTCAGTTCGTACAACTCATTGAAAGGTTGTTATGGTCCGCGATTCCATTTTCAACTGACCAGTGTACAATTTGGCTAGTTGTTTGTGGTTTACTATTGTTAGCTGCAGAGGCTGCTGTCAGTTCTATCAGAAACAAAGTATTGGGAAGGCGGGTAGCCTACCAGTTAAAGTGTTGCGCCACTAACCGAAAGGTCACAGATTTGAATAGCTGTGCCGACAATGTGAAAAATATGTAATAATTAACCCTAAGTTGCTCCAGTGGCACTGTAATGCTCTGGCTGACCCTGTAAAACAACACATTTCACTGCACCTATCCTGTGTATGTGACAATAAAAAATGTACAAGTGTGTGTGCTGCAGCTGCTTCCCTATACTCCCCTGACCCCAGAGGCCGTAACCACCCTGTTCCATTTTAGTCAAAGTTTTGATGTCATATTGTATTTGTTGAGGGCACTGCTCACACTCAACTATGCATTAACAAACACAACTGCTACAACACAAAATGTTTCACATTGCAAAAAACACTACACACACACACACTAGTTACCACCACTTTGCACCAACGTCTGTCGGTCTTTCGGAGGATACACATATCCTTTGTGTACCTTTGACAATAAGGTAATGTTTCTATTTTCCAGAGGAGCTGGCCCGTAAGCTGAAGCCCCTGGGGGAGGAGGAGCGCAAGGTCATCCTCGCGCTGAAGGAGAAGGAGTGCCAGAAGAGGAGCCTGCCTTTCAATGGCGAGCTGCAAGCCTGGGACACGCGCTACTTCATGACCCAGGTAGGGCAGAGGAGGGAAAAAAGACAAATGTCTACAACTCTGTTATGCTCAGTGACCCAACAGCGATTTATTTAACACATCAATACATCGGTGTGGGATGATATCAGAGTTGCAGGATGCAAAGATTATTGTTCTGTTGTATTTCCCACCAATCCCCCGTGTAAATATTGGACTATAAATTGTGCCTTCCTGTATTATACTCATGCTAAAATGTTTATTATATTCTACTGAGCCATTTACTTCATGTTCCTATTCTTATTTTTGTATTATTTATTATTGTTGCATTGTCGAGAAGGAACCATGTGTATCCCCTACATATGACTAATAAAACTTGAAACTATGAAATAGTTGCTACACCATATATACACACACAGTACCAGTCAAAGGTTTGGATATACCTACTCATTCAAGGTTTTTTCTTTATTTTTTACTTTTTACCGTTTTCTACATTGTAGAATAATAGTAAAGACATCAAAATGATTGAATAAAACATTTGGAATCATGTAATAACCCAACAAGTGTTAAACAAATCAAAATACAGTCGTGGCCAAAAGTTTTGAGAATGACACAAATATTAATTTCCACAAAGTTTGCTGCTTCAGTGTCTTTAGATATTTTTGTCAGATACTATGGAATACTGGAGTATAATTACAAGCATTTCATAAGTGTCAAAGGCTTTTATTGACAATTACATGAAGTTGGTGCAAAGAGTCAATATTTGCAGTGTTGACACTTCTTTTTCAAGACCTCTGCAATCCGCCCTGTCATGCTGTCAATTAACTTCTGGGCCACATCCTGACTGATGGCAGCCCATTCTTGCATAATCAATGCTTGGAGTTTGTCAGAATTTGTGGGGTTTTGTTTGTCCACCCGCCTCTTGAGGATTGACCACAAGTTCTCAATGGGATTAAGGGGAGTTGGGGAGTTTCCTGGCCATGGACCCAAAATATCGCTGTTTGGTTCTCCGAGCCACTTAGGTATCACTTTTGCCTTATGGCAAGGTGCTCCATCATGCTGGAAAAGGCATTGTTCGTCACCAAACTGTTCCTGGATGGTTGGGAGAAGTTTCTCTCGGAGGATGTGTTGGTACCATTCTTTATTCATGGTCGTGTTCTTAGGCAAAATTGTGAGTGAGCCCACTCCCTTGGCTGAGAAGCAACTCCACACATGAATGGTCTCAGGATGCTTTACTGTTGGCATGACACAGGACTGATGGTAGCGCTCACCTTGTCTTCCCCGGACAAGCTTTTTTCTGGATGCCCCAAACAATCGGAAAGGGGATTCATCAGAGAAAATGACTTTACCCCAGTCCTCAGCAGTCCAATCCCTGTACCTTTTGCAGAATATCAGTCTGTCCCTGATTGTTTTCTTGGAGAGAAGTGGCTTCTTTGCTGCCCTTCTTGACACCAGGCCACCCCCCAAAAGTCTTTGCCTCACTGTGCGTGCAGATGCACTCACACCTGCCTACTGCCATTCCTGAGCAAGCTCTGTACTGGTGGTGCCCCGATCCCGCAGCTCAATCAACTTTAAGAGACGGTCCTGGCACTTGCTGGACTTTCTTGGGCGCCCTGAAGCCTTCTTCAGAACAATTCAACCGCTCTCCTTGAAGTTCTTGATGATCCGATAAATGGTTGATTTAGGTGCAATCTTACTGGCAGCAATATCCTTGCCTGTGAAGCCCTTTTTGTGCAAAGCAATGATGACGGCACATGTTTCCTTGCAGGTAACCATGGTTGACAGAGGAAGAACAATGATTCCAAGCACCACCCTCCTTTTGAAGGTTCCAGTCTGTTATTCAAACTCAATCAGCATGACAGAGTGATCTCCAGCCTTGTCCTCGTCAACACTCACACCTGTGTTAACAAGATAATCACTGACATGATGTCAGCTGGTCCTTTTGTGGCAGGACTGAAATGCAGTGGACATGTTTTTGGGGAATTCAGTTCATTTGCATGGCAAAGAGGGACTTTGCAATTAATCTGATCACTCTTCATAACATTCTGGAGTATATGCAAATTGCCATCATACAAACTGAGGCAGCAGACTTTGTGAAAATTAATAGTTGTGTCATTCTCAACTTTTGGCCACGACTGTACATTTTACATTCTGCAGAGTAGCCACCCTTTGCCTTGATTTCAGATTTGCACACTCTTTGCATTCTCTCAACCAGCTTCATGAGGAATGCTTTTCCAACAGTCTTGAAGGAGTTCCCACATATGCTGAGCACTTGTTGGTTGCTCTTCCTTCACTTTGCAGTCCAGCTCATCCCAAACCATCTAAATTGGGTTGAGGTCGGGTGATTCTGGAGGCCAGGTCAACCGCACCAGCATATGTTGCTTCCTAAGTGGACAGTTTGATTTCACAGAAGTATGATTGACTTGGAGTTACATTGTGTTCTTTAAGTGTTCCCTTTATTTTTTTGAGCAGTGTATGTATGTGTATATATATATATATATATGTATATATGTATGTGTGTGTGTGTGTGTGCGCATCCACAATGGCCAAGACCAAAGAGCTGTGTAAGGACATCAGGGATAAAATTGTAGACCTGCACAAGGCTGGGGTGGGCTTCAGGACAATAGGCAAGCAGCTTGGTGAGAAGGCAACAACTGTTGGCGCAATTATTAGAAAATGGAAGAAGTTCAAGATGACGGTCAATCACCCTCGGTCTGTGGATCCATGCAAGATCTCACCTCGTGGGGCATCAATGATCATGAGGAAGGTGAGGGATCAGCCCAGAACTACACGGCAGGACCTGGTCAATGACCTGAAGAGAGCTGGGACCCCAGTCTCAAAGAAAACCATTAGTAAAACACTACGTCATGGATTAAAATCCTGCAGCGCACGCAAGGTCCCCCTGCTCAAGCCAGCGCATGTCCAGGCCCGTCTGAAGTTTGCCAATGACCATCTGGATGATCCAGAGGAGGAATGGGAGAAGGCGATGTGGTCTGATGAGACAAAAATAGTGAAGCATGGCGGTGGAAACATCATTCTTTGGGGATGCTTTTCTGCAAAGGGGACAGGACGACTGCACCGTATTGAGGGGAGGATGGATGGGGCCATGTATCGTGAGATCTTGGCCAACAACTTCCTTCCCTCAGTAAGGACATTAAAGATGAACGTGGCTGGGTCTTCCAGCATGACAACGACCCGAAATACACAGCCAGGGCAACTAAGGAGTGGCTCCGTAAGAAGCATCTTAAGATCCTGGAGTGGCCTAGCCAGTCTCCAGACCTGAACCCAATAGAAAATCTTTGGAGGGAGCTGAAAGTCTGTATTGCCCAGCGACAGCCCCGAAACCTGAAGGATCTGGAAAAGGTCTGTATGGAGGAGTAGGCCAAAATCCCTGCTGCAGTGTGTGCAAATCTGGTCAAGAACTACAGGAAACGTATGATCTCTGTAATTGCAAGCAAAGGTTTCTGTACCAAATATTAATTTCTGCTTTTCTGTTGTATCAAATACTTATGTCATGCAATAAAATGCAAATTAGGGGTAGCCTAGTGGTTAGAGCATTGGACTAGTAACTGAAAGGTTGCAAGTTCAAATCCCCGAGCTGACAAGGTACAAAATCTGTCGTTCTGCCCCTGAACAGGCAGTTAACCCACTGTTCCTAGGCTGTCATTGAAAATAAGAATTTGTTCTTAACTGACTTGCCTAGTAAAATAAATAACATTTTTTAAAATTACTTAAAAATCATGCAATGTGATTTTCTGGATTTTTGTTTTAGATTCCGTCTCTCACAGTTGAAATGTACCTATGATAAAAATTACAGACCTCTACATGCTTTGTAAGTAGGAAACACTGCCGATGTTGCAGGTTATCAAATACTTGTTCTCCCCAGTGTGTGTGTGTGTGTATTTATGTTTAAACATTGTTGTATTTTTTTTACTGTGGCACTGGAGCTGACCCTTTCGGCTATGTGGTTTATATTTGCCCCTGGGGGTATAAATAAAGTTGAAGTGTTTAATTAAATCTATTTCCTCTGCTCTGCCCCCCTTTAGGTGGAGGAGACCCAGTACGCGGTGGACCAGAACCAGCTGAAAGAGTACTTCCCGATGGAGGTGGTGACCCGGGGCTTGTTGGACATCTACCAGGAGCTGCTCAACCTCACCTTTGATCTGGTGGAGGGCGCTCCAGTTTGGCACGACGACGTCACCCTCTACTGCGTCAAGGACCGCACCTCGGGCACGGTGGTGGGCCAGTTCTACCTGGACCTCTTCCCAAGGTGAGTCGGAGGAAAGCAGAGGAGTTAGAAAAGGATTTTAAAGATGGCCGCCTTTGGTTTACTATTTTATTTCATTTAGTCTTTATTTTAACAGGGATTCATGCTGAGACCAAGGTCTCTTTAACATGTGCCCCCTGTATACACATCAAACACTATACACATCAATATACATACACATCAATATGCACATCAATATTCACATCAATACATGAAAAGCAAAGCAATGTGTTTTGTACGGTTGTTTTGATATATCGATCTTTTATAAGGATTTTGTTATTTGTTTTGGAGGGAAGAAATCTGTATTTCATTGCTCTGCAGAGTTACGGTTTCATTTGGTAAATTAAGTTAAACTGCAATTAAATTAGAGAAGGAACTCACCTTTTGCTCATCAACATAATGAGGGAGACAATAAAAAAATAAAAAAAGATTTAGCTAGTCATGTTTAACAGTCATGGTGATTGTGTTTAATTCCCCCCCCCCCCCCCCCCCCCCCCCCCCAGAGAGGGGAAGTACGGCCACGCTGCCTGCTTCGGCCTGCAGCCCGGCTGTCTGCTGTCGGACGGGACCCGCCAAATGGCGGTGGCAGCCATGGTGGCCAACTTCAGCAAGCCCACGGCCGATGCCCCCTCCCTGCTGCAGCATGACGAGGTGGAGACCTACTTCCACGAGTTTGGCCATGTCATGCACCAGCTCTGCGCTCAGGTGTGTGTGTGTCATTACTAGTATACAGCATTGTTCTGTTCCTGTGCACTGAAATTAATGTTTGTCTGAATAAAGGCATTTTAGTGTGATGGTTAATATATTTCCCACTCTGGCTGTTCATTTCCTGTCAAATCCACCTGAAAGACTTTGTAACAAGGACTTCTCACATGTCACTTTAATGCCCGAGAGGGCATTGTCCTCCTCTGATCATTCAATCTAAAATATCTATTTCATATTATACATGCATGATGTTTTTTATTCAGACTGATATGAACTACTAAAACCTACTACACCTCAGGATTAGTTTATTAACAGATACCCATCTCTCTTCTGTCTCTGCTGCTACCAGGCTGACTTTGCCATGTTCAGCGGGACTCACGTGGAGCGGGACTTTGTGGAGGCGCCCTCCCAGATGCTGGAGAACTGGGTGTGGGAGAAAGAGCCCCTGCAGCGCATGTCCAAACACTACAAGACGGGCGCCCCAATCCCCGACGACCTGCTGGATAAACTCATGAAGTCCCGGCTGGCCAACACGGGTGGGTCACCACAAAAAAAATCCTGGTTCCTTAATAGAACACCCCTTAACACGTTGTACACCAGTGCTGGAGGTTGGGTTATTGGGCTGTGGTCACCAACCAGACTCCTGATGAACTACCTGGTTTACAGGTATCATCAGTGTGTTGTGTTAACTCTCTCCCTCCCATGCAGGTCTGTTTAACCTGCGTCAGATTGTCCTGGCCAAGGTGGACCAGGCACTCCACACCAAGAATGGCCTGGACCCAGCTGAGGAGTATGCCCGGCTGTGCCAGGAGATCCTGGGTGTGCCCGCATCCTCAGGTCAGAGACAACCTCAACTAATGAGCCAGACCACCATCACAGCTGTAGTTTGGTAGCCTGGTCCCAGATATGTTTGTGCCATCTTGCCAACTCCTATGGTCATTGTCACTGCTTTTAAACAATCCTTTCTCTTTGCCATTGTGCCCATAGGAACCAACATGCCTGCCACGTTTGGCCACCTGGCAGGTGGTTATGACGCCCAGTACTACGGTTACCTCTGGAGCGAGGTCTACTCCATGGACATGTTCTACGCCCGCTTCAAGCAGGAGGGCATCATGAACCCAAAGGTTGGAACTGCTGAGCTAGTTATTTACAATGCTGTTTTTACACTTGACCATCTTCAGCTATTATCTAGTAATTTATATCAGCGGTCATTGGTTATTGATGCTAGTGAGCAGTGACTGCCTGCATCCCTCCAGGACTGGAGTCATGTCATCTGACTTTGGTTTTTGAGCTCCAAAGATTTCACCATCACAGAAATGTAATTGTTTTTTGACTAAAATGGCCTCCTGTTTAATGCCGAGATCTTTTTCCATCTCTCCCAGGTGGGGCTTGACTACAGAAACTTTATCCTGAAGCCCGGAGGCTCGGAGGATGCTGAACTGATGCTGAAGAACTTCCTAGGGCGGGAGCCAAAGCAAGAAGCTTTCCTTCTGAGCAAAGGACTAACGGTTGAGCTGGAGGCGGACACTCCATGTGCCTGTTGACCAATCACAGCCAGCTCAGTGTAAACATCCCCAACCAATCATACACTTAAGACACAGGCACAAGGGACCTACATTTTCAACTACAAAAAACCCAGATGAAGACAAGAATTGATAAAGAGAAGAATTTCCCATTTCTGCTGCTCTACAGCAGTGTTCCCCAACCCTGGTCCTCCAGTACCCCAACAGTACACAGTTTTATTAAGCACACCTCGTTCAACTTGTCAACTCATCATCAAGCCCTCAATGAGTTGAATCAGATGTGCTTGTCCAGGGTTACATTAAAAATGTGTACTGACCAGGGTTGGGAAAGATTGCTCTGCATGCAATATCAGCCAGTTTCCCCCATTTTGCGCTGTGTTTTGAGTTTGGAGGTATATTTTAAACTGCAATTGTATTCAAGTAAGGAAGAGCAAAATACACTAACAAAGAATTGACTTGACCCTTTTGTCGGCATTTGTTGACTTCTGTCAGTTTTCTCAGAAGAAGTAGCTCTCCAGTTTCTGCAGAGCTGCAATATGTACTGTACCTTGAGCATGGGACCTCAAACTCATTCTGGTCAGTATCTCTGACAGATTCAGTATCCTGTCTGGTAAAAGGAGGCTCTAGACTTTCAGTTGAAGTACACTTGCTACCATAAAGCTGTTATAACACACTGTCCTAAGAACACAACTGTTACAATCGCTACCATAAAGCTGCTACAACACACTGTCCTAAGAACACAACTGTTACAATCGTTACCATAAAGCTGCTACAACACACTGTCCTAAGAACACAACTGTTACAATCGTTACCATAAAGCTGCTACAACACACTGTCCTAAGAACACAACTGTTACAATCGCTACCATAAAGCTGCTACAACACACTGTCCTAAGAACACAACTGTTACAATCGTTACCATAAAGCTGCTACAACACACTGTCCTAAGAACACAACTGTTACAATCGTTACCATAAAGCTGCTACAACACACTGTCCTAAGAACACAACTGTTACAATCGCTACCATAAAGCTGTTGCAACACACTGTCCTAAGAACACAACTGTTACAATCGTTACCATAAAGCTGCTACAACACACTGTCCTAAGAACACAACTGTTACAATCGCTACCATAAAGCTGTTGCAACACACTGTCCTAAGAACACAACTGTTACAATTGCTACCATAAAGCTGCTACAACACACTGTCCTAAGAACACAACTGTTACTTTATAATTATAATCTTAACATATCTCTGAGGATTGATCACTGTCGAGCCACGTTAGAGAAACCATTGAGTGTCCACTACATGACCGAAAGTATGTGGACACCTGCTCGTCTGACATCCAATTTGAAATCATGGGCATTAATATGGAGTTGGTCCCCCTTTGCTGCTATAACAGCCTCCACTCTTCTGGGAAGGCTTTACACTAGATGTTGGAACATTTCTGTGGGGACTTGCTTCCATTTAGCCACGAGCATTAGTGAGGTTGGGCACTGATGTTGGGTCATTAGGCCTGGCTCGTAGTCGGCGTTCCAATTCCTCCCAAAGGTGTTCGATGGAATTGAGGTCAGCGCTCTGTACAGGCCAGTCAAGTTCTTCCACACCGCTCTCGATAAACCATTTCTGTATGGACCTCGCTTTATACACGGGCATTGTCATGCTGAAACAGGAAAGGGCCTTCCCCAAACTGTTGCCACAATGTTTTAAGCACAGAATCGTCTAGAATGTTATTGTATGCTGTAGCTTTAAGATTTCCCTTCACATGAACTAAGGGGACTAGCCCGAACCATTATTCCTCCACCAAATGTTACAGTTGGCACTATGCATTGTGGGTAGCGTTCTCCTGGCTTCCTCCAAACCCAGATTTGTCCATCAGACTGCCAGATGGTGAAGCGTGATTCATCACTCCAGAGAACGCATTTCCAATGGCGGCGAGCTTAACACCACGCCGATGCTTGGCATTGCGCATGGTGATCTTAGGCTTGTGTGTGGCTGCTCTGCCATTTAAACCCATTTCATGAAGCTCCCAACGAACTGTTATTGGGTTGGTGTTGCTTCCATAGGCAGTTTTGAACTCGGTAGGGAGTATTGTTACCAAGGAAAAACTATTTTTTTACGTGCTTCAGCACTCGACTCTCCCATTCTGTGGACTTGTATGGCTTACCACTTTGTGGCTGAGCCGTTGTTGCTTCTATGCGTTTCCACTTCACAATAACAGCACTTAGAGCAACTCTAGCATGACAGAAGGTTGACAAACTGAATTGTTGGAAAGGTGGCATCCTATGATGGTGCCATGTTGATAGTAACTGAGCTCTTCAGTTTGGGCCATTCTACTGTCAATCAAATCCATTTTTTTTGTCACATGTGCTGAATACAACCGTACAATGAAGTGCTTACTTAGAAGCCCCTAACCAACAATGCAGTTGAAAAAAATGTGGATAAGAATAAGAGTTAAAAGTAACAAGTAATTAAAAAGCAGCAGTAAAATAACAATAGCGAGACTATATACAGAGGGGTACCATACAGAGTCAATGTGCGGGGGCACCAGTTAGTTGAGGTAGTATGTACATGCAGGTAGAGTTATTAAAGTGACTATGCATAGATGACAACAGAGAGTAGCAGTGGTGTAAAGGGGGGGGGGGGGGGGGGCACTGTAAGTAGTCTGGGTAGCCATTTGACTAGATGTTCAAGAGTCTTATGGCTTGGGGGTAGAAGCTGTTTAGAAGCTTCTTTGACCTAGACTTGGCGCCCTGGTACCGCTTGCCGTGTGGTAGCAGAGAGAACAGTCTGACTAGGGTGGCTGGAGTCTTTGACAATTTTTAGGGCCTTCCTCTGACACCACCTGGTGTCGAGGTCCTGGATGGCAGGAAGCTTGGCTCCAGTGATGTACTGGGATTTTCATACTACCCTCTGTAGTGCCTTGCGGTTGGAGGCCGAGCAGTTGCCATACCAGGCAGTGATGCAACGAGTCAGGATGCTCTCGATGTTGCAGCTAGAACCTTTTGAGGATCTGAGGACCCATGCCAAATCTTTTCAGTCTCCTGAGAGGGAATAGGTTTTGTTGTGCCCTCTTCACGACTGCCAATGTTCACCTGCGGAGATTGCATGGTTGTTTGCTTGATTTTACACACCTGTCAGCAATGAGTGCGGCTGAAATGGCCCGAATCCACTAATTTGAAGGGGTGTCCACATACTTTTGTGTAGTGTATTTCATTTAGAGACACTACGGCAGTCCTCCTGGTTGTATAGCAGTAGTACATCCCAAGTGAATTATAATCTCATGTTAAAGAGGTTGCAGTCACATATAAAGTTGAATTTGGAAGTTTACATACACCTTAGCCAAATACATTTAAACTCAGTTTTTAACCATTCCTGACATTTAATCCTAGTAAAAATCCCCTGTCTTTGGTCAGTTAGGATTACCACTTTATTTAAAGAATGTGAAATGTCAGGATAATAGTAGAGAAGGATTTATTTAAGCTTTTATTTCTTTCATCACATTCCCAGTGGGTCAGACGTTTACATACACTCAATTAGTATTTGGTAGCATTGCCTTTAAATTGTTTAACTTGGGTCAAATGTTTTGGGTAGCCTTCCACAAGCTTCCCACAATAAGTTGGGTGAATTTTGGCCCATTCCTCCTGACCGAGCTGGTGTAACTGAATCAGGTTTGTAGGCCTCTTTGCTCGCACATGCTTTTTCAGTTCTGCCAACAAATTTTCTATGGGATTGAGGTCAGGGCTTTGTTATGGCCACTCCAATACCTTGACTTTGTTGTCCTTAAGCCATTTTGCCACAACTTTGGAAGTATGCTTGGGGTCATTGTCCATTGGGAAGACCCATTTGCGACCAAGCTTTAAATTCCTGTCTGATGTCTTGAGATGTTGCTTCAATATATCCACATAATTTTCCTACCTCATGATGCCATCTATTTTGTGAAGTGCACCAGTCCCTCCTGCAGCAAAGCACCCCCACAACATGATGCTGCCACCCCCGTGCTTCACGGTTGGGATGGTGTTCTTTTGCTTGCAAGCCTCCCCCTTTTTCCTCCAAACATAATGGTCATTATGGCCAAACTGTTCTATATTTGTTTCATCAGACCAGGGGACATGTCTCCATGTGCAGTTGCAAACCGTAGTCTGGCTTTTTTATGGCGGTTTTGGAGCAGTGGCTTCTTCCTTGCTGAGCTGCCTTTCAGGTCATGTCGATATAGGACTCGCTTTATTGTGGATATAGATACTTTCTACCTGTTTCCTCCAGCATCTTCACAAGGTCCTTTGCTGTTGTTCTGGGATTGATTTGCACTTTTCCCACCAAAGTAAGTTTATCTCTAGGAGACAGAACGTGTCTCCTTCCTGAGCGCTATTATGGCTGTGTTGTCCCATGGTGTTTATACTTGCGTACTATTGTTTGTACAGATGAACATGGTACCTTCAGGTGTTTGGAAATTGCTCCCAAGGATGAACCAAACTTGTGGTCTACAAATTATTTTCTGAGTCCTTGGCTGATTTCTTCTGATTTTCCCATGATGTCAAGCAAAGAGGCACTGAGTTTGAAGGTAGGCCTTCAGAATCCATAGGTTCGATTATCAAAGCACGTCTCTCGACTATGCATGTCAAAATACCGCTATAACATTTCCCCTGCTTCTCTGTCCTGTCTCATACTTTTCGCCCATATAAGAGCTTCTGTAAAGAATGTGTGATCAGCAACAGCATGAGAGTAGATATGGGTATTTATAAAGAAGAGTTTTATGGAATAGTTTTAAGATGGTCAGACCATGGATCATTTAGATATTTGATTTAGAATTGTTGGATCCCTGTAGGTATATATATATTTTTTAAACAAAATATTTGATTAAATATTGAATTTGGCATTTACTACTGTAGCCCATAGAAATGTGTTCTTCTAGTTCTGTCAGTGCAGTAATATCTAACAAGTAATCTAACAAATTCACAACAACTACCTTATACACATAAATGTAAAGGGATCAATAAGAATATGTACAAAAAAAATATATGGATGAGCCATGGCCGTGCGGCATATGCAAGATGCAGCAGATGGTATAGAATGCCGTTTATGCATATGAGATGAGTAATGTAGGATATGTAGACATTATTAAAGTGTCATTATTTAAAGTGACTAGTGATACCTTTTGTTAAATCCATTTATTAAAGTGGCAAGAGATTTGAGTCTGTATGTTGGCAGCAGCCACTGTTTTAGTGATGGCTGTTTAACAGTCTGATGGCCTTGAGATTGAAGCTGTTTTTCAGTTTGCATTGAATAACACATTCATAAATGGCAAAACACACAATCCAAAAGTATAAGGAATAAGATGTTGAAGTGTCTGTCCCATAGAGCCCCACATAGAGAGATATACAATATGGTTATCAAAACATCATGCCAGGGTAGGCCTACATGAAACACAGCCCTTATTTCAAGTGTTTCTAAAATCCCCTATGGGAACAATGAATGGTGGAAAAACGATTGGAACCATTTCCCTATTTGACTGCTAGGTTTTATGTGTATTATGACTCATATGGTAGTACTCTATATCTAAGAATGCTCAGGAAATATATATATATATATTTACATATAACCCCTTTTTTTCTTGGCACAAAACTACCTCAATACTTCCATAAATTGTTTAAATCAGGAACCTGGTTACCATTGTCACGTTCTGACCTTTATTTCCTTTGTTTTGTCTTTATTTAGTATGGTCAGGGTGTGAGTTGGGGTGGGCAGTCTATGTTTGTGTTTCTATGTTTGTGTATGGTTCTCAATCAGAGGCAGCTGTTTATCGTTGTCCCTGATTGTTGGAGGAAATTATAGTTGAAATGATTAATTATGTATACATTTATTTAAGAACCATTTATTTTAATACTATTATGTTATGGTATGAAATGTATGGGTTCTTGGTTAAGCTGTTACTGAAAATGTAAGTAAAACGAATTAATTGTCTGTACCTTGCGGGTTTAAGGGAGAAAGGAGGGCATATATCTTTTCAAATAGATAAGAATGTTTGTTTGATGTTCCATTAGTGGAGAAAAGTATATCTTTTAGACAGATTGGAATGTTGGTTTTATGAGGGGAGTAGATGACATCTCCAGACCTGAAGACACTGCGCTATTGTGTGGATCGGAGAGGGTGTGAGAAACTGATGACGTCATTTGATGTTCTCTCCTTAAAATGCAATGTTCTTTGTATTTTGAGTCAGTACTCTCTTGAATTAAACGCTGTTACCTGACTTTTAAGACTGATCTCGATCTATTTCATGCATAAATTATACATTTACAACTTATTATGAAATAGAGAGAGTGCGAATTTGGTTTTGGCTACAAAACATATAGGAATTTAGAATTCCTCTAACACTGATTGAGAACCATATTTAGGTAGCCTGGGTGTCACTGTTGGTTTGTGGGTGTTTGTTTCCGTGTGTGTGTATTTGTTGCCACGTGGTACTGTTTCGGTTTGGTTATTTCACATATTTGTTTATTGTTTTTGTATTTCATAGTGTTCAGTGCTTTTCTTATTAAAATCGTCATGAACACTTACCACGCCGCATCTTGGTCTGATCCTTACTCCTCTTCAGATGAAGAGGAGGAAATCTGCCGTTACAACCATCAGACGAGTCCTGTGACACTTGTGGGAGATGTTGAAAACAGAGAACACCATCATGTTCATGAGAATCTCATCTTTCCATAGAGTGGTCATTATTTTGTAGCCCAAATGTTTCCACGCTACAGACAGAAGTTGGCACATCCACGGTACTGACTTCAGACGAGTGGGACTCCATTATTACACATCAGTATTATTTGCTCTGAGATCTTTGGCGCAGCCAAGCCGGGGAGAATTCTGGCATAGTGACCATATCTTAGTTTTAAATGGGCACTTCTGATTTTGCTGTATTTCCCCAGACCCTTCGGATAGATATGAATATCTCCCGGTATAGAAACTTAGTAGATTTTCAGGAAAATGTTCATCCCTATCACATGGTAAAAGGAAAGCTCAGTTTCTGAGATCTCTGATAATTGATTTGACTAGTGGCATCAAGCCCATCAGCTCCTAAAAGGAATTGGCGAAAGCTGGAAACAATGATAGTACATATTAAAATGTCCCTTGTCCCCCATGTCATTAAAGGTGAGCCTCAGCTGCAATTCCACCGCCAGCTGAATCGTACTACACACCCCCGACGCTCGTATTATGTGGCAGGGCTTGCAAACTATTACAGACTACAAAGGGAAGCACAGCCGCGAGCTGCCCGGTGACACGAGCCTACCAAACGAACTAAATCACTTCTATGCTCGCCTCGAGGCAAGCAACACTGAGGCATGCATGAGAGCATCAGCTGTTCTGGACGACTGTGTGATCACATTCTCTGTAGCCAACGTGAGTAAGACCTTTTAACAGGTCAACATTAACAAGGCTGTGGGACCAGACGGATTACCAGGATGTGTGCTCGGGGCATGTGCTGACCAACTGGCAGGTGTCTTCACTGACATTTTCAACATGTCCCTGATTGAGTATGTAATACCAACATGTTTCAAGCAGACCACCATAGTCCCTGTGTCTAAGAACACGACAGCAACCTGCAGGGTAGCCTAGTGATTAGAGCATTGGACTAGTAACCGGAAGGTTGCAAGTTCAAATCCCCGAGCTGACAAGGTACAAATCTGTCGTTCTGCCCCTGAACAGGCAGTTAACCCACTGTTCCTAGGCTGTCATTGAAAATAAGAATTTGTTTTTAACTGACTTGCCTAGTAAAATAAAGGTTAACATTTATTTTTAATAATAAAAAAATGACAACCTATTCCCCCTCAGGAAATGAAAAAGATTTGGCATGGGTCCTCAGATCCTCAAAAGGTTCTACAGCTGCAACATCGAGAGCATACTGACTGGTTGCGTCACTGCCTGGTACGGCAACTGCTCGGCCTCCGACCGCAAGGCACTACAGAGGGTAATGTGTACGGCCCAGGACATCACTGGGGCTAAGCTGCCTGCCATCCAGGACCTCTACACCAGGCAGTGTCAGAGGAAGGCCCTAAAAACTGTCAAAGACCCCACCCACACCAGTCATAGACTATTCTCTCTACTACCGCATGGCAAGCGGTACCGGAGCGCCAAGCCTAGGACCGAAAGGCTTCTCAACAGCTTTTACCCCCAAGCCATAAGACTCCTGAACAGTTACTCAAATGGCTACCTGGACTATTTGCATTGTGTGCCAGGTTATGTAGACGAACAGTGCAATTTGTGTATCCAATGACAATAGTGAGGGGTGTGTCATAATGATTAAGTTCATTCAAATGAATTAGTGAAACTGTTAAAAAATAGTATATGGCATATTAAATATATTGTGCTATTGTTATCATATAGAAACATAATAGATTATTGTACATATTAGCATCAACATACATTATTGTTTCATTCAATTTCGCATACTAATTTTGTATTTCATTTCATATTTGTTACATGTAATCTTTTGATTCAACCTTAATATATATTGAGCATC
The DNA here is from genome assembly GCF_002021735.2 of Oncorhynchus kisutch. Classification (NCBI taxonomy): domain Eukaryota; kingdom Metazoa; phylum Chordata; class Actinopteri; order Salmoniformes; family Salmonidae; genus Oncorhynchus; species Oncorhynchus kisutch. The sequence continues at coordinate 15,083,755 of NC_034177.2, forward strand.
ATCAACAGGGGGAACATATTAGGTGTACGCTAATAAGCTATTAAAAATTGACTTAAAGTTCCTTGTCGCCAAAGGTTGTGGATATGTGATGGGGCCTCCAGGATGCCATCGCCGCGGACCAAATAACCACAGAACTGTGTCTTCAGGAAATACAGGCTTGCAAGAGAGTGTCTGTGGGACCAAGTTTCCTTGTAGATTTACTGTGTAGATGTGCTGAGTCCAACCCCAGACTGGAGAGCTACTGAATATGCAGGCTTTGTTCCAGACCAACATTAACACACCTGATTTACTGTAATTAACTGTGCTTTAGATTGAAGACTGAATAGTTGATTATTCAGCAGCTTTCCAGGACTAGTGTTGGAGAACCCTACACAAATGTTCATTGGCTTTTCTTTTCCTTGAATTAAGTGGATCTTTAAATCTATAATCCCAACAGTATTTTGTGTAGTTTGATTTCATTTAATTTGATTCAATTTGTCCCCTGGCTCTCAAGGCTCTGCTAGGGGACCAGTATGGACACCGCCCTCTGTGGGAAACAATTTGAGTTGCTGCTGTCCATGCTACTACAGGACCAGGTGGGGCTTCTTCATAAATGTTTCAGAAAAGACAGCAATACATACTTCACAACTCTGTTGCCTCACTACAATGACCTTTGCCCTGACAGTGGGCTGCTGCAGGACGACAATGTAATTTCCTGGCGCTACACAGAGGCTCGACTATTGCAGCTCCCACGCTCTGCGGGCCGAGCAGGTTGAGGAAGACGGGGATATCACTGCTGGACATAAAAACACCAGTTATTCAAATATCTTGGATCAGTTATGTTAGAATAGGAGCGAGCTAAAAACCAGTTGTTATGTTTGCCTTGTGGTGTGTAGACAAGTGTTGCTAGATCAAGGTATGTTCTCATGGTGGCTTTCTAGTTAAATTTCCACTTAAACTATGAACTTTATGAATTCACAATGACTTGGTAGCTTATTTGCTTACCATCTGTAACTTATTGTAGAAAAATCCACATTGTAGAATGGATCAACCCATTTTCTGGTGTTCTCCCTCCGTAGTGATGGAGCATGAGATCGAAGAGTTTCTGCAAACATCGAATGGGGACAAGATCAAGCCCTCCACCGTCCTCTTTGTGTGGCCCAACTGCACAAGAAGGACGGCAGCTGGCCCAGTACATGGACGTGATGGCTGATGGCCTGCTGGATACCGAGTTGCGTGTCTACACCTCCACACCTGGCATCCTCAACCTGCACTGTGTGGAGCTGAGCAAGGGAGACATCAAGCCCAGCTGCAAGGTACTGTGCTGCAAGCACGCACAGTACCGGGAGAGCCTCTGCGAGCAGTTCATGTCCCAGACCAAGGCTGCTGCTCCAGTTTCAACTGTTCTGCCTGTGGCTATGGAACCCTGACCTGTTCACCGGGTGTGCTACCTGTCCTAGACCTGCTGTTTTAAACTCTCTAAAGACAGTAGGAGCGGTAGAAATACTCTCAATGATCGGCTATTAAAAGCCAACTGACATTTATCTCATGAGGTGCTGACCTGTTGCACCCTCGACAACTACTGTGATTATTATTATTTGACCATGCTGGTCATTTATGAACATTTGAACATCTTGGCCATGTTCTGTTATAATCTCAACCCGGCACAGCCAGAAGAGGACTGGCCACCCCTTATAGCCTGGTGCCTCTCTAGGTTTCTTCCTAGGTTTTGGCCTTTCTAGGGAGTTTTTCCTAGCCACCGTGCTTTTACACCTGCATTGCTTGCTGTTTGGGGTTTTAGGCTGGGTTTCTGTACAGCACTTTGAGATATCAGCTGATGTAAGAACGGCTATATAAATACATTTGATTTGATTTTGATGCTGCTTCCCCATTAGCGGCTGGTTCGGTGAGGATGAAGGGGGCAGGAGGAGATGAAGGGCAGGGGGAGGGGGAAGAGGAAGAAGACCAAAGGTGGCTGCTCCAGGAGCTGAGCCACCACATGGCTCTGAGCACCAGGAAGGGTTTGGGTGTGTTCTGCGGCAGGGAGGGCCTCCTGGGGAAGATCTGCCTGGCCATGTGGGAGCACACCAACTTCTGACATGCGCCCCTGATGGTGCATAGGCTTCCGGGCGTGGGTAAGACAGTGCTGCTCTGCAAGCTGGCTCAGGAGGTGGTGGCCTCCTGGATCCCAGGGCCGTGGTGGTGTTAAGGTTTCTGGGGATGTCAGCCAAGAGCTCCGAATCAAAATGGTCTGGACAGCCCAGTTTAACAATTTGAAACAGTGCGAGGGAGGTAGATGAGGTCAGAGCAGCGGGCTGAGAGACACAGCGTCCTGGCAGAGTACTTCCTGGCTAGCTGGAGCCAAGGCCAATTTATAGCTGTCCTTTGACCTCCACTGAATACCACAATGGATGCTGACCTCAAGGTAACAGAATGATGGGATTTCAGTTCAGTTCGACCAATTATCTCACGCCACCTACAGCCAGAAACTCACAGTAAATAAGGACTGAAACTAGCATGAAGCTAACCGGCTGTGTTTCCATTGTGAAAATGTTCCCATGGGACATTTGTGTGGTGTTGAATCATTAATATACACCTGTCTTCTCAAGGTGCCCCCTCAGCCCCCGTGTTTCGCTAAAGGAGTGGCTAATGTCAAGAACGTCAATTTGAATTGTTGTTGCCCTTACTGTGTATGATGATGTCATATTACAAAGTCTACCTTGAAGCGGAGACTCTTTTGCCCCACAGGCTGTAGTGAGTGGCTGTACTGTAAGTCTCTGACCTGTGGGGTGGCCAGTGTCATTGAGGACCTGACCCTCTGCACCGAACTCATGGACTGTCCCGAAACTCAACTGATCCAAGACACGTTCATTCTCCTCAAGCCCACCCTGGACTTCCTAGATGGACAGATGGGGCAGTCTCTATTGGGTCAGGGGCTGGCATCTTAGTCAAGTGTCACATGTTTGATTTGACGCATGTTCTGTTGGTTTTAAATCTGTCCTGTTTCTGATAAAGTAGATCACGATTTCACATATTTAGAAGCCATGCTTTAGGGTAGATTATTTGGTTATTGATGGATATGAGTCCCTAATACATTCCTCTATGGCTTGGAACCAGAAACATTGACATTATACTTAGGATGGATGAGCTGGGTAGATGGATGGATGGGCTAGATGGATGATATCAGGAGAGCCTGCTCTTCACACTGTCTCACCAACCATCTCACTCCATTCTAATACTATGTTTCCTTTCCAAAGACCCCTCCCTTTTCTACATGGAGGTCTTGGCCAGGCTCCACTCTTTCGCTGAGATGTACCCTTCACTGATAGGACGACTCTGTAACCTCTGTCACGACTGGCTCTTGTGCTGTCCCGACCCCATCCTCACTCCCAAGTGCACCTTCCTCCAGTTTCCAGGAGGAGCGCTAAAGACAACGCTTGCTGGTTTCCAGGAAGGTTGGTACACAGTACTGTAGGATTCCCTTAATGTGAATGAGCCCAGGAGTATAGGATGATCCAAGTTCAGTCTCTATTTCACCTCTCTAATCGTTAAGGTTAGGATTTAGTATGGCTACGCTGTCAGGCATATTCACATTTTGTTTATTCTTGCTCAGTCTTTCTCTCTCTGTGTGTGTGTGTGCGTGCATGCATTTCGTAGGAAAGGTATTTGATTGTGTAATAATCTCCTTGACAGAATTGCTGTCAGTCATATTCAAATTCTGCTTATTCTTGCTCAGTCTTTCTCTCTCTCTGTGTGTGTGTGCGTGCATGCATTTCTTAGGAAAGGTATTTGATTGTGTAATAATCTCCTTGCCAGAATCGCTGTGAGGCATATCCAAATTCTGCTTATTATTTCTGTGTGTTTACGTGTGTGTGTGTGTGTGTGTGTGTCTACTTGTTTGTGCTCTACAGCTATCAGTGAGAGCGATTGACAGCGGCGATTGGCTTCTGATGGGACTCTGAGGAGGTGGAGCCTGTTGAGTGGCAGGCAGCTGTACTGTACGCTGGAGGCGGTGTCTAGTAACCCCTCGCCTTCCTCCTCACACATCCACGTGTCTGAGGAGTGGGCCCTCGTCTTTACCCACTCAGGAGGCCATGTATGACATGGATGTGAAGGAGTTAATTGTCTTATATCAAATAAAAAATGTTGATGATGAATTTTCCTTCAAATGCACCTTTTCAATCATTCTGTTTCTAGCTTTTTTTGATACGTACAGTAGGGACTCCCCAAATTAATATCATCAGCCCTGAAAGTATGGCATCTTAACACAGCAGACATACTCTTCCAAGTCAAAGATACCGGTATCTCCATAATTCTTGGAGTATTGAACAGAATGGTCGTCTCCCTCTCAGACGCAGCACATCTTCCGCCGAGGCCAAGACAGTGCAGACCCGTTTGGAAAACTCTTCACATAGTTTAACCCTTACAACTAACCTTTCACTGCAAAACATGGCAGACTACTTATAGCATCGAAGAAGGGCGTTCTCTATCAGGTACAGATTACTGAAACATGTCGAAGTCCATTTATTCCTTGTGTTATTATTTTTCTATTATTTGGAAATGACAGTCCATCATTATTTTAAGACATGAAGGTCAGTCAATACGGAACATTTCAACATCTTTGAAAGGTTCTTCAAGTGCAGTCGCAAAAACCATCAAGCGCTATGATGAAAATAACTCTCATGAGGACCGCCACAGGAAAGGAAGACCCAGAGTTACCTCTGCTGCTGAGGATAAGTTCATTAGAGTTAACTGCACCTCAGTTTGCAGCCCAAATAAATGCTTCACTACTAAAGGACACCAATAAGAAGAAGAGACTTGGTTGGCCCGAGAAACACGAGCAATAGACATTAGACCGGTAGAAATCTGTCCTTTTCTCCGATGAGTCCAAATTGGAGATTGTTTGGTCGTGTCTTTGTGAGACACAGAGTAGGTGTCTTTGTGAGACACAGGGTAGGTGAATGGATTATCTATGTGTGGTTCCCACCGTGAAGGATGGAGGAGCAGGTGTGATGATGCTTTGCTGGTGACACTGTCTGATTTATTTAGAATTCAAGGCACACTTATTCTGCAGCCATCCCATCTGATTTGCGCTTAGTGGGAATATCATTTGTTTTTCAACAGGACAATGACCCAACACACCTCCAAGCTGTGTAAGGGCTATTTGACCAAGGAGAGTGATGGAGTGCTGCATCAGATGACCTGGCCTCCACAATCACCTGACCACTACCCAATTGAGATGGTTTGGGATGAGTTGGATCACAGAGTGAAGGAAAAGCTTCCAACAAGTGCTCAGCATATGTGGACCTCCTTCAAGATTGTTGGAAAAGCATTCCTCATGAAGCTGGTTGAGAAAATGTCAAGAGTGTGCTAAGCTGTCATCAAACCAAAGGGTGGCTACATTGAAGAATCTAAAATCTAAAATATATTTAGATTTGTTTAACACTTTTTTGGTTACTACATGATTCCATATGTGTTATTTCATAGTTTTGATGTCTTCACTATAATGCAAATTCTAGTGTATTCAAGGATTAAAACGGCTTCTAAAGTTTGTAATTTTCATTCACATTTCCTGTTGCTACAGGATTATTTTCCTGATGTGAGAAACTGTTCAAACTAAGATAGAACATCCGTTTCAAAATAAAGTTCCTGATCAAATAATCGGAGTCTTTTCCTGTGGTTGGAAATCATGTATTTGATCGTTAATGCCTTTGCTTTCTGGCTTGCAATGAAAAACCCGGCGATGATCAGAATCACAGTTTTAATAACATACAAACATCAAGGTCACATCTGTGCACAGTGGACCACACAGTGCTTTCTTGAACAACCTTTTGACATGAAAGTACATAGATTCACAGTGCGTACACACGACTTCTGTTCAAAGCTGTTGCTCATGTACAACTCTAATGGACCAAGAGGGCCCTTTCATTCCTTATTGAAGTCCCAGGAAGCAGGGTACCAAACATTGCTGTCTAGTCTTTCTCTAGTCAAGGAAGGATGTTTTCCACCATCTTGTTTTGTCCTCTGTTGAACCGTCTTTATACGAGACACCTGGCAAGATGCCAAAGTAATCATACACAGCTGCAAAAAAAAAAAAAAGTTGGTACATGATGAAAAAAGAATGGCCACAACAAACATGCCTACAATCACACATATTTTCTCAAGTCCTTTTCGATGCACTGTCTTTGTGTTGATTTAGAAATCACTGTCTTTGTGTTAATTTAGAAATCACTGTCTTTTTCTTTCTCTCTCTGTGACTTGTGTAGCTTTATGTGTTTCTGCTTGTTTTCAACTAAACTGGCACAGTTTATCTTCAAATGTGATTAAACACGTTATTGGACTGGTTTTGTGGCCTTTTTGCAGCTGAGAATTCCCTACTAATATAAACTCAGCAAAAAAAGAAATGTTCTCTCACTGTCAACTGTGTTTATTTTCAGCAAACTTAACATGTGTACATATTTGTATGAACATAACAAGATCTGACAACTGAGACATAAACTGAACAAGTTCCACAGACATGTGACTAACAGAAATGGAATAATGTGTCCCTGAACAAATGGGGGGTCAAAATCAAAAGTATCAGTCAGTATCTGGTGTGGCCACCAGCTGCATTAAGTACTGCAGTGCATCTCCTCATGGACTGCACCAGATTTGCCAGTTCTTGCTGTGAGATGTTACCCCACTCTTCCACCAAGGCACCTGCAAGTTCCCGGACATTTCTGGGGGGAATGGCCCTAGCCCTCACCCTCCGATCAAACAGGTCCCAGACGTGCTCAATGGGGATTGAGAGCTCTTCGCTGGCCATGGCAGAACACTGACATTCCTGACTTGCAGGAAATCACTCACAGAACGAGCAGTATGGCTGGTGGCATTGTCATGCTCATCCTGACATTGTCATGTCAGGATGAGCCTGCAGGAGGGGTACCACATGAGGGAGGCGGATGTCTTCCCTGTAAAGCACAGGGTTGAAATTGCCTGCAATGACAACAAGCTCAGTCAGATGATGCTGTGACACACCGCCACAGACCATGACGGACCCTCCACCTCCAAATCGATCCCGCTCCAGAGTACAGGCCTCAGTGTAATGCTCATTCTTTCGATGATAAACGCGAATCCGACCATCACCCCTGGTGAGACAAAACCGCGACATGTCAGTGAAGAGCAGTTTTTGCCAGTCCTGTCTGGTCCAGCGACGGTGGGTTTGTGCCCATAGGTGACGTTGTTGCTTTATTTGCCTACCGTCTGTAAGCTGTTACAGACACCTCGCAAGTCCTCAACTGGCAGCTTCATTAAACAGTACCCGCAAAACACCAGTCTCAATGTCAACAGTGAAGAGGCGACTCCAGGATGCTGGCCTTCTAGTGGGGGGAGGACTTGTGAGGCATCTGTTTCTCAAACTAGACACTCTAATGTACTTGTTGTCTTGATCAGTTGTGCACCGGGGCCTCCCACTCCTCTTTCTATTCTGGTAAGAGCCAGTTTGCACTGTTCTGTGAAGGGAGTAGTACAGAGCATTGTACGAGATCTTAAGTTTCTTGGCAATTTCTTGCATGGAATAGACAAAAATAGACTGACGAGTTTCAGAAGAAAGTTCTTTGTTTCTGACCATTTTGAGCCTGTAATCGAACCTACAAATGCTGATGCTCCACATACTCAAATAGTCTAAAGAAGGACAGTTTTATTGCTTCTTTAATCAGAACAGTTTTCAGCTGTGCTAACATAATTGCAAAAGGGTATTCCAATGATCAATTAGCCTTTTCAAATGCTAAACTTGGATTAGCTAACACAACGTGCCATTGGAACACAGGAGAGATGGTTGCTGATAATGGGCCTCTGTATGCCTATGTAGATATTCCATTCCAGCTACAAAGTAATTTACAACATTAACAATGTCTACACTGTATTTCTGATCAATTTGATGTTCATTTTATGGACAAAAAATGTGCTTTTCTTTCAAAAAACAAGGAAATTTCGAAGTGACCCCAAACTTTTGAACGCTAGTGTGTATACGTTGTATATTTGTTCATGCCATCTTCTTACTGGTTCGTCATACATTTGATTCCTAATGATTTGAAATGGATTTTTGTTGCCAGGTAGATTTCCAGAGCAAGTAACAAATGTATTTATATTGTAACTGCTGAACTGCACTACATTGGAAAGGGGTTTGTACTTTTCCAGAATCTACAAATGTTTGCAATCTTCTAATACTGAGCCATGTCTTACCTCTAGGCAGAGCAGACCCACAGTAATCCCCCCCACTAGGAAGAGGTTCTGCTTCCCCCACCACAGAACCTTATCCAGGCAGCCGTTGGTGTACACACTCCTCCCTGCTGAACTGGGCTCCATACTCTGGACCTCATAGCCACACATGGTGTTGAAAACTGTCTGGGAGAATACAGTGGATATAACATTAGTAAGCATGAGTTTTGGGACAGACACTGAAGTCCAGGAATGGCCAACGCTCCTCCTGGAGAGCTACTGGGTGCGCAGGTTTTGTTGCGGCACTGCTATAAAACACCTAAATCTTCTGACACCAGGCAAACTGATTGACTATAGTGAATAAACTTGATTACATTTTCCCCCCTGAGGTTTAGATTGAGTTGCTTCACTGCAGTTGCGTCATTCTATTCTAGGATAGTAGGTTGTGTTTCATTGCTCTTGCATGGATTCTGCTAACACAGGAAGTATTTCAGTCGAGTCAGCAGCCTGCTGTCCATTGTTCCATCGGTATGCAGTGCATAGTGTTGTGGTCTACTTCTTCTCATTTCATAATCATAGCAAAGGTTGTTCCCAGAGGTCATTTATATACTGTAGTGTTTTCATAAAGCTGAGTGAAGGAAATATCAATGAATTATGAATGTGTTGTTTTGAGGTTATTTGTTTGTCTGACCTCATTGTGCAGTCGTAGGCAGCAAGAGAAAGGCACTCCACAGGCTTCCAGACTGGGGTTTTCCGCAGAGCAGTGGAAGTAGACGTTATCGGACCAGTCCTCATAGGTGTGAACACCACAGCACTGGAACTGCAATCAGAACCGACAAGTGCATTAGTATCAATAAACCCCTGTACAGCAAAGTGAACAGTGCTGTACTTAAATAGATAATATAGTAATAATATTTTAATTGATCAGATTATTTTATCCAAAGTGTCACGACTTCCGCCGAAGTCGGTCCCTCTCCTTGTTCTGGTGACGTTCGGCGGTCGACGTCACCTGCTTTCTAGCTACCGCCGATCAACTTTTAAATTTCCATTTGTTTTGTCTTTGTTTCACACATCTGTTTTCAATCCCACAATCACCTGTTCATTATTTAACCCTCTGTTCCCCCCATGGTTTTTGTGAGTGATTGTTTATTTGTATTTTGGTCGTGTATTCTGTAACTTTGTATATATTCATTTTTTGAGTAAAGTACGTTTGATTCCTCATATCTGCTGTCCTGCGCCTGACTCTACAGCAGTTACACAAAGACACCAATACACAAATACTTGGTATATGTGATCTATAAAGAAATAAAACCCTCAATTCTAGTAATTCTACTTTAGGGCCGGCACCATGCTTCGTCCAACTGAACCATCGGAACCACTTGGACTGTGATTATCAGTGTAATTCACCTTTTTTTGAACAAAGTCAATAACATTTTCCAAGTCCAAATCCTCCCGATAGCTAACAATTGCCTTTCTCATTAACTTCTCAGTCCTCTCCAAAACCTGAAAGAACATCAGAAAGCATCTCATGAGTCAAAAGTATCTAATACAACATAATTTGATTGATGGTGTTAACTTGTATTCTAAATGTTGGCATGCTGAGAATTGCATCCTGCTTGGCTATAAAGGGGATGCAATTCTCTTCATAAAACTGACTTTCAAGGTTCTCACATTACCTTGTCAGTGAACAGGAATCCAAGCACTGCAGCTGTAATCTGTAGGAGAAGGATTACCACCAATATCCCTGAAAACTAGAAACAGAAGGGACATTTCAACCTTGTAGTAGGCCAGGACAGTTGCATTAATTACTCTCTGTAATCATTATAATGATAAACTATGTTTAGATAATTACATGTCTACTATTCACCACCATCTATCTATGGCTTTCCAATGTACTTAAATCAATACGTTATGTGTGGCTAGCTCATCACAGTGATAATGTAAACTATTGTCTCAAGCAAGGAGCGACTCACTGTCTTCAGTAAGCAGGTTCCATTGCGCAATGCACCGAAGCACCCAAAAAAGGTGATCATAAACATTAGGGAGCCAATGACGATCAGCAAGAGAGCTGGGTCAGTCATCAAAGTGTCCACAACATCTGTGGACACACACACACACACACACACACACACACACACACACACACACACACACACACACACACACACACACACACACACACACACACACACAGTCTCATCAGTGGCATGTATCGCACTAAATAGGCTATATGTGTCAGTTGAGTCTAGACAAGCGCTTGTCATTGAAAATGTGTGTTTATGACATTTAGACTGACCTTTCTCTTTGGAAACTTTGGCGTAGATTCCTACTGCTATAAGAACAGCACTTGCTACCTGGAGAAAGGAATGTTGAACTAATTGTAATATAGCATGCAGTCGGATTTACAAACTTGTCATTTGTATTTCATAGTAGCCTTTCACTTGGAATATTCTGTGTAGGCAGGCTGTCATTAGCTACAAGGAATAGTCAATCACTGAACTTTAAAAAGTAAACACAGCAGGCTTTTTGTGAAATTGTGACTGTTAACGACATACACCCAGGACATCCACTTCTATCGGCAGTCTTATCTTTCTGATGAGAAAATAGATTAGCAGAGCATCCTTTGACAATATTAAAAGAAAATATATACGGGCTACACAAGGCATGTCTCTGCTAATGATATAGTTTTTGCCAACTTACCCAAAAAATGTAACAGCAGACGAATAAAGTGTATTTAATGGTTATATATTTTTTAATTCCTTTCACCATTCTTCTTGTGTATTATGTGAGTTCTTGAGAAGTCGGGTGTGGTAGTTTGAAATCGCCAGACTACAGCAAAGAGTTGTCTTCCCCTTTCCCCTCTCTTGCTTATACTCTCAAGATGTGTCTCAGCTTGTCTAGGGACTGGTTGCAACACTACAAGACGCATTCTTTACACCTGATAGAGAACTTTGGCTACCTGACGTTGACCCCAAATACATTCCTCATTATTTATAATGGTCCAGTTCACTTAAAACTGGAATCCTTTAATTGAAACAATAACAAAGTGGTGACCACGCCCGTGTTTTGGTCAAAAGCTGTAACCGCTGTCAAATTCAAAGAGAGACCTACGTATGCAGGACTCACCATCCATGATGTCAAAAGTATCGTTTTAACCATGTTATGAGGCTATATGGTGTTTGTTACATTTATTTTGTTGACCAACATTGGAGTATAACAATGTACAGAATGTAATTGTACTACAATATGTAGGGTTCTGATAGAGTATGACAGTTGAACTAAGCTCTTTAGGCACTTATAATACACTTCAAGAATCAATGCATTCATTTATAATTAAGAAAAAATTGATGTATCAACTAAGGAACAGGTGTCAAACTCGCCATGGAGGGCCAGTGTCTGTGGGTTTTCGCTCCACCCTTGAACTCCCCTCACCTGGTTGTCTAGATCTTAATTGAAAGGAAAAAACAAACACTGCAGACACTGAGCCCTCCGTGGATTGAGTTTGACTCCCCTGAACTAAGGATTCTAGCTTTAAAGTTGAAGTTGCCCCATTGCACATATTCAGGACCAGCTTACCTTTCCAAAGGGCTAAACTTCAACATAAGTGTAAAAACGCAAAACTGACCTGAGGTCATTGTCTAGGCCAGGGCTTCATTCCAGTCCTGGCGGGCCAGCCAGCAGAGGGCTCACTATGAATGCATACACTGACACCTGCTGGGTAACATAATACATTGCACACAGCAACAAATATTATTCCCGTTGGAAATAGAGACAAATTATAGGCACATACCCATATAATTACAGGTTGTTAACCTGCTGAAATGAATACAGTGTAGCGGATACACCTGTTGGAATTTGGCACTGTACAACTTCAGAGAATTATAACCTGTAGCCTATTCCTTTTAGCCAGACGTGATCATTGACGATTCCCTCTCCACCGCAAAATGACGCACCCAGGGATTCTCCAGCAAAGCGGATTGAGGAGCCGAAACATGTCCCGTCAGCGGATTTGAACTGCACGGTACTTAGATCTCCACAGGAATTTTTTTAAATTATATTATTTACATGTTTATTATTATAATTTACCCTTAAGAAACTCCGAAACGTGTAATAGTTCACCATGGGAATCTCAGAACTACTTGACAAACTTCGAGATCGCGCAGATACATTTCTAAATGAGAAAAACATAGTGACAGATTTCCTTGGGAAACTGGAGGAGAAAACGGGGATCAAGAAAAAATGTTTTGCCGTAGGTATGTCATTTCTGTGTAGCCTATTATGATGACACATTTTATGTGCATGAAAAGATGATAACTGGATACCTAAATCGAAATATGATGTCTAATTATGTCTATGATGGCAACCTGTGAAGGCTATAATGCATTGTAAACCTATGTTCGTTGAATACACAACACGTTTCGGTTAATCCTGGCTGTGAACACGAACTACAGCCAGCCAAATGGTAGACCTATACGTAAATTAGGCTGTCGCAAACAGTTTGGTATTGACCAATTTACTCACTCTCATCAGGGGAAACTCTATCAATGTAACTTGAAATAAATCGAACTACTTAATAATATGTTTTTATGTTTGGGAATAGGAATATTTTAATGGTGCATTATTATAATATAAAATGCTACTGCTGTACTATGTAAACAAAAACAACGCAACTTCATTCAAAGATTTCACTGTCAGAAATCCAACCACAGTGTCAATACCATACCATACAATGCCATGCCATTTATGGGCTCAGTGCTAGAGGGGTCACTACAGACCCTGGTTCGATTCCAGGCTGTATCATAACCGGCCGTGATTGGGAGTCCCATAGGGCGGTGCACAATTGGCCCAGCCTCGTCTGGGTTAGGTTTTGGCCAGGGTAGGCCGTCATTGTAAATAATAATTTATTCTTAACTGACTTGCCTAGTTAAATTAAAAAAATATATTTGTAGTTATGTCTAATGCATTATTGTCAGCCTCCAGAGGACAAGGCAAGGCATAGGACAGGTGTATTCATGCCAGTGGGTGGTACTGATCACTGGAGTCTGGAGGAGAGGAGGAGCTATAGGAGGATGGGCTCATTGTGATGGCTGGAATGGAATTGATGGAACGGAGTATAATGTGGTTTTCACGTCTTTGATGTGTTTGATACCGTTCCATTAATACCATTCCAGCCATTGAGCCGGTCCTCCTATAGCTCCTCCCACCAGCCTCCACTGATACTGATCCATGTTACATGTTGGTATTAGCCCTGGACAGCGCCACCATACTCAGAGCATTTCGTATGATTCTGTACGTCAATCAGAGACACTCCATTGAGTATGATATGTTACGTTTGGCTTTTAGAAATTTAAAAAAATGTATTTAAAATAAAAAACGTAAAGTATTTTCAGGTCTCTCCAGAGATCGTCAATCAGGTTCAAGCCCGGGCTCTGGCTGGGCCACTCAAGGACATTCAGAGACTTGTCTCGAAGCTACTCCTGCTTTGTCTTGGCTGTGTGCTTAGGGTCATTGTCCCGTTGGGAGGTGAACTTTCGCCCCAGTCTGAGGTCATGAGCACTCTGGAGCAGGTTTTCATCAAGGATCTCTCTGTACTTTGCTTTGGCCATCTTTCCCTCGATCCTGACTAGTCTCCCAATCCCCCACTAAAAAACATCTCCACAGCATGATGCTGCAACCACCATGCTTCACCGTAGGGATAGTATGGGCCATGTGATGAGCGGTGCCTGGTTTCCTCCAGAGCTGACGCTTGGGATTCAGGCCAAAGAGTTCAGTCTTGGTTTCATCAGACCAGAGGATATTGTTTCTCATGGTCTGACAGTTATGGTTATCCTTCTGGAAGGTTCTCCTATCTCCACAGAGCTCCACAGAGGAACTATGGTGCTCTGTCAGTGACCATCGGGTTCTTGGTCACCTCCCCTCCCTTCTACCCTGGTTGCTCAGTTTGGCCAAGCGGACAACACTAGGAAGAGTCATGGTGGTTCCAAACTTCTTCCATTTAAGGATGATGCAGGACACTTTTGTTGTTGGGGACCTTCAATGCTGCAGAAATGTTTTGGTACCCTTCCCCAGATCTGTGCCTCGACACAATCCTGTCTCAAAGCTTTACAGACAATTCCTTCAACCTCATGGCTTGGTCTCTCTCTCTCTCTCTCTCTCTCTCTCTCTCTCTCTCTCTCTCGCTCTCTCTCTCTCTCTCTCTCCCTCATCCATAATTATGAAGACAGTTATGCATTTGGCATGGCATTCTACCGTTCTGTAAATCATTTAACAGCGTTTGAGACTCTTTTCCTAATTTCCGTAAGACTACTTAAATTCTCATGAAGTAGCAGTGCAATGCTTGTTTAAGATATTTGTGCAGTATAAAGTCTGACCTCTCGTCGTGTCCTTTCTGTTATCGACAGGTGCAGTGTCTCTGACAGGACTGTATTTGGTATACGGCTATGGCGCCTCCCTCCTCTGTAACATGATTGGTTTTGTGTATCCTGCATATTATTCGTAAGTACAGTAGCAAACTAGGTTTAAAGTTACATGTATTTAGCATTAACTTAAAACTGTATATCTTTATGTACTGTATATCTACTTCTAATGTACACTACAGCAACTACCTAGAATGATTATAAAGGAACATGTTCAATTGATTTCATGAGCTTTTTCTCTCAATGCCCTGAGTTTAGAATTAAGAACATTTCCAATAAATGTATTTTCAAGACTCTAATTTCTTCTTAACTTTTTGCTGAAGGAGAAACATGAGAAATTGCGTAAGAAATTTACAAGAACCCTTTGGAGGAATAATAACTTAACTTTCTACTTAAGTCTATAGTTAAAGAAAAAATGGCAGTTAAGAAGAAATGTCTTCTTAAGAAGGTTTTGTGAATCTGGGCCCATGACAGATTCCTGATCGTAGAGACCTGATAGTATTATTTATTAGCCAGACTGTGTATGTATTGCCATTTTATGTTATGTAGTACCTTGCCTCAAGTAGGCTTATGTAATGTTGGTTACTTTGTCCACTCTTTCTATGTAGAATCAAAGCCCTCGAGGGTAAAAACAAAGATGATGACACAAAATGGCTGACCTATTGGGTGGTCTACGGAATCTTCAGTGTGGGGGAATTCTTCTCCGACATCTTCCTTTATTGGTTTCCTTTCTACTATGCTTTCAAGGTAAGGAGAGCATTAGATGTGTTTCACACAGAAAGACACTATCTGTGTGCTTTATGTTCTAAGCCAAAACTGATTCAACTCACTCAACTCACTCATCAACACACTCACATCTGCCACACTGATCCTCAACACGGGGGCCCTTCAGCGGTGCGTGCTCAGTCCCCTCCTGTACTCCCTGTTCACTTATGACTGCATGGCCAGACACAGCTCCAACACCATCATTAAGATTGCCGACGACACAACAGTGGTAGGCCTGATCACCGACAACGATGAGACAGCCTATAGGGAGGAGGTCAGAGACCTGGTCGTGTGGTGCCAGGATAACAACCTCTCTCTCAACACGATTAAGACAAAGGAGATGATTGTGGACTACAGGAAAAGGAGGACCGAGCACGCCCCCATTCTCATCAACGTGGCTGTAGTAGGGCAGGTTGAGAGCTTCAAGTTCTTTG
Source organism: Oncorhynchus kisutch (assembly GCF_002021735.2). Lineage (NCBI taxonomy): Eukaryota > Metazoa > Chordata > Actinopteri > Salmoniformes > Salmonidae > Oncorhynchus > Oncorhynchus kisutch. The sequence continues at coordinate 15,099,548 of NC_034177.2, forward strand.
GTGTCCACATCACCAACAAACTATCATGGTCCAAACACACCAAGACAGTCGTGAAGAGGGCACGACAAAGCCTATTTCCCCTCAGGAGACAGAAAATATTTGGCATGGGTCCTCAGATCTGGCAGGGTAGCCTAGTGGTTAGAGCGTTGGACTAGTAACCGAAAGGTTGCAAGTTCATATCCCCGAGCTGACAAGGTACAAATCTGTCATTCTGCCCCTGAACAGGCAGTTAACCCACTGTTCCTAGGCCGTCATTGAAAATAAGAATTTGTTCTTAACTGACTTGCCTAGTTAAATAAAGGTAAAAAAAATTGTGACCAACTACTGACCTTACAATTACACTCTAATTCAAAATCACTATAGGCTATGGAATATGGTATATAACACATTAATAAACAATTTACAAGCCATTATGAGCTACTTATTCATACATTCCTGTCAATAAATTCTGGGTATGCTGTGAAATACCTGTCGTCAAACACATTTATTTATGGTTTATTATGCTCATGGAGGAGTCATGCTTTGCTTATGTTGTTCCTTTAGTATGTGCTGCCCTTCAACATGTCACAATGTTCCTGTTTTTTCCCTACCTCTTTCCCAGTGCTTGTTCTTGTTGTGGTGCATGGCCCCCGTTGCATGGAACGGCTCTCAGATCCTGTACAACCGGGTAGTGCGACCCTTCTTCCTCAAGCATGAGGCCACTGTGGACAGCATGGTCAATGACCTCAGCGGGAAAGCCATGAACGCAGCCGAGTCCGTCACCAGAGAAGGTACAGAGAAACTGCTAGCTCCAAGCCCCATTGTATTTAATGTACATCTCAAAGTGATAGTTCACTCTGTTGAAGTATTAGCTTATTTTCAACCTCCCTAGGGCAGGGGTGTCAAACTCATTTAGTACTTTGTTGAAGCACCTTTGGCAGTGATTACAGCTTTGAGTCTTCTTGGTTATGACGCTACAAGCTTGGCACACCTGTATTTGGGGAGTGTCTCCCATTCTTCTGAGAGTCTATAGGAGCCTTTTGGCAAACTCCAAGCGGGCTGTCATGTGCCTTTTACGGAGGAGTGGCTTCCATCTGGCCATAAAGGCCTGATTGGTGGAGTTCTGCAGAGATGGTTGTCCTTCTGGAAGGTTCCCCCATCTCCATGGAGTAACTCTGGAGCTCTGTCAGAGTGACTATCAGGTTCTTGGTCACCTCAATGACCAAGGCCCTTCTCTCTCGATTGCTCAGTTTGGCCAGGCGGACAGCTCTAGGAAGAGTCTTGGTGGTTCCAAACTTCTTCCATTTAATAATTATGGAGGCCATTGAATCGTACTACACCGTCTCCAACACCCGTCGGATGTGGCAGGGTTGCAAACTATTACAGACTACAAAGGGAAGCACAGCGCAAGCTGCCAAGTGATACGAGCCTACCAGGCGAGCTAATTTACTTCTATGCTTGCTTCGAGACAAGCAACACTGAAGCATGCAATGAGAGCATCAGCTGTTCCGGATGACTGTGTTATCATGCTCTCCGTAGCCGATGTGAGTAAAACCTTTAAACAGGTCAACATTCACAAGGCCGCAGGGCCAGACGGATTACTAGGACGTGCACTCTGAGCATGTGCTGACCAACTGGCCAGTGTCTTTACTGACATATTCAACCTGTCCCTGACTGAGTCTGTAATACCAACATGTTTCAAGCAGACCACCATAGTCCCTGTGCCCAAGAACACTAAGGTAGCCTGCCTAAATGACTACCAACCCGTAGCATTCACATCTGCCACACTGATCCTCAACACAGGGGCAGTGCTTGCTCAGTCCCCTCCTGTACTTCCTGTTCACTTATGACTGCATGGCCAGCCACAGCTCAAACACCATCATTAAGATTACCGACGACACAACAGTGGTAGGCCTGATCACCGACAACGATGAGAAGGCCTATAGGGAGGAGGTCAGAGACCTGGCCGTGTGGTGCCAGGATAACAACCTCTCTCTCAACATGATTAAGACAAAGGAGATGATTGTGGACTACAGGAAAAGGAGGACCAAGCATGCCCCCTTTCTCATCAACGTGGCTGTAGTAGAGCAGGTTGAGAGCTTCAAGTTATTTTGTGTCCACATCACCAACAAACTATCATGGTCCAAACACACCAAGACAGTCTTGAAGGGGGCACGACAAAGCCTATTCCCCCTCAGGAGACAGAAAAGATTTGGCATGGGTCATCAGATCTTCAAACAGTTCTACAGCTACACCATCGAGAGCATCCTGACTGGTTGCATCATGGCCTGGTATGGCAACTGCTTGGCCTCTGACCGCAAGTCACTACAGATGGTAGTACGTACGGCCCAGTACATCACTGGGGCTAAGCGTCCTGCCATCCAGGACCTCTGTACCAGGCGGTGTCAGAGGAAGGTTCTAAAAATTGACTCCAGCCACCATAGTCATAGACTGTTCTCGCTGCTACCGCACAGCAAGCGGTACCGGAGCGCCAAGTCTAGGTCCAAAAGGCTTCTTAACAGCTTCTACCCCCAAGCCATAAGACTCCTGAACAGCTAATCAAATGGCAACCCAGACAATTTGCATTGCCCACCCATTACGCTGATGCTGCTCTCTGGTTATTATCTATGCATAGTCACTTTAACTCCGAAAAGATTTGGCATGGGTCATCAGATCTTCAAAAAGTTCTACAGCTACACCATCGAGAGCATCCTGACTGGTTGCATCATGGCCTGGTATGGCAACTGCTTGGCCTCTGACCGCAAGTCACTACAGATGGTAGTACGTACGGCCCAGTACATCACTGGGGCTAAGCGTCCTGCCATCCAGGACCTCTGTACCAGGCGGTGTCAGAGGAAGGTTCTAAAAATTGACTCCAGCCACCATAGTCATAGACTGTTCTCGCTGCTACCGCACAGCAAGCGTTACCGGAGCGCCAAGTCTAGGTCCAAAAGGCTTCTTAACAGCTTCTACCCCCAAGCCATAAGACTCCTGAACAGCTAATCAAATGGCAACCCAGACAATTTGCATTGCCCACCCATTACGCTGATGCTGCTCTCTGGTTATTATCTATGCATAGTCACTTTAACTCCATCTACATGTACATATTACCTCAATTACCTCGACTAACCGGTGCCTCCGCACATTGACTCTGTACCGGTACCCCCTGTGTATAGCCTCACTACTGTTATTTTACTGCTGATCTTTAATTATTATTATTTTTTATTGATATTTTTTTACTCAAAACTTTTTTTTCTTAAAACTGCATTGTTGGTCAAAAGGGCTTGTAAGTAAGCGTTTCACTCTAAGGTCTACTACACCTGTTGTATTCAGCGCATGTGACAAATTAAATGTGATTTGATTTGATTTGACGGTGTCCTTGGAGACCAATGTTTTGGTACCCTTCCTCAGATCTGTTACGCGACACAATCCTGTCTCTGAGCTCTATGGACAATTCCTTTGACCTCATGGCTTGGTTTTTGCGTTGACATGCACTGTCAACTGTGGGGCCTTATATAGACAGGTGTATGCCTTTCCAAATCATGTCCAATCAATTGAATTTACTACAGGGGGACTAAAATCAAGTTGTAGAAACATCTCAAGGATGATCTACGGAAACAGGATGTACCTGAACTCAATTTTGAGTCTGAAAGGGTCTGAATACTTTTGAAATTAAAGTATTTCTGTTTTTCATTTATTATACATTTGCAAAAACTTCTAAAAGCCTGTTTCACTTTGTCATTTTGTGGTATTGTGTGTAGATTGCCGAGGAATATAAAAAAATCATGTAATCCATTTTATAGATTAAGGCTGTAACGTAACAAAATGTGGAAAAATTCAAGGGGTCTGAATACCTTCCGAAGGCACTGTACATTGAGTTCCTACCCCCACCAAAAATAAATGTTCAAATTCAGTGGCAGCCGGTGCTGTTTAAGATGAGGGAGGATGATTTTTTTTTTATGAGCATGGCCTTATTCCTATTACAGCATGTTGGATGACTGTAATTTATATTCCATTCACCCAGTTCAATTAAACATCAATAGGTTTAGGCTACTACATGATACCCAACATCATGAGGTCGCTACAACCTAGTCTAGGAATTCAAGTTTACAAAGTAGGTGCACAGGTCGAGAGAATATTGAGTAATCAAGATGTCAGACAGTGGCACATTCAATACCACCTTGCACACTCTTCCTGCATCTAGTTGAACTAGGGTATAATCTTTAGTCCAACAGTTGCAAATGAGAGTTTCTATTAGACAAATTCAGGTATGTTTATCCCTGTTTCGTTCCGTTTTGTCCCATTTAAGAAACGTTTTTCAACAGAATCGGCGGAATGAATACACCCTTGATCACACGCAAACAGTTCACTTTCATAGCAGCCACATAAAAACAGCATGATCACTTTGCTCGTTGTATATACAATTCCTCCTCCAACTATCTACGTGCTCTCCTCCTCTCATCTTTTCCCTCGCTTGTGGACTTCAGTGCACAACACATCAGCTGTCTGTGGCGAGGTGAAAAACCCCTACACACAGCCTACATAGTTGTCACTTCATTGTCAACTAGAACTACTAGAACTAACGCGTTAGTAAACCCGCTACAATCACGCAGTACAGTGTACAGTCAGCAGTTACACCGGCGGGCCCCGATGACAATAAATTAATAAAACCAAACACTTAGCTTGACTTGGAAGAGTTCCAGTGTTGGATAGCCATAGCCAGCTAGCTAACATAGCATCCGTCTCTGTTTGAGCCAGGTGTTTGAATAGACTAAACTAGCTAGCTGCATTTGCTAGCTAAGTGAAAGTTAAAAAACATAAAACCAAATATACTGTAGCTAGCGCTCTCTCTCTGCCGCTTCTCCTTAATTTAGGAGGACATTAATTTGTTCAAAACTGTTAAACTATTGTCTTTCTATCTCTTTGAGTCAACTACTCACCATATTTTATGCACTGCAGTGCTAGTTAGCTGTAGTTTATGCTTTCAGTACTATATTAATTCTCTGATGCATTGATTGGGTGGACAATATGCCAGTTCATGCTGCAAGAGCTCTGATAGGTTGAAGGAAGTCCTCCGGAAGTTTTTTACTGTGTAAGTCTATGGAAGTGGGTGAAAACTATGAACCTCCTAGGTTTTGTATTGAAGTCAATGTTCCCAGAGGAGGACAGAAGCTAGATGTCCTCCAGCTACACCATGGTGCTACCCTACAGAGTGCTGCTATTGCTTCTGTAGACCTTCATGGCAAAACTGTGTGTTTTAATACATTATTTGGTGACGTGAATATATTTAGTATAGTTTTATCTAAAAAGGATAACTTTTTGAATGTTTCACTATTTTTATTTTTTTCTGAAATTCACTGAGGAGAATGGTCCTCCCCTTCCTCATCTGAGGAGCCTCCATTGTTTCAATTATGCATGTTTGGAGAATATAGCTGTCAAGGCAGATTTCCTCCTCTTCCTCTGAAGAGGTGAAACAAGGATCGGATCAATACGCAGCGTGGTAGGTGTCCATGGTTTTTAATAAGAAAAACTAAACATTAACACAAATACAAAATAATAAAGTGAACTGGCAATGAAACAGTCCCGTGTGGCACAAACACTGACACAGGAAACAATCACCCACAAAATACCCAAAGAATATGGCTGCCTAAATATGGTTCCCAATCAGAGACAACGATAGACAGCTGCCTCTAATTGAGAATCAATCTAGGCAACCATAGACATACAATTACCTAGAAAGGAAACAGCCCCATAAACTTACAAAATTCCTAGACAAGACAAACACCCTAGATGAGACAAACACCCTAGATGAGACAAACACCATACATCACCCATGTCACACCCTGGCCTAACCAAAATAATAAAGAAAACAAAGATAACTAAGGCCAGGGCGTGACAGTAGCAAACATAATGAAAACGTATTGTATCGGTTAGCAGTGCATTTAAAAGGATGCCCAACATATTGCACCAGATTCAGCTACATACTATTTTCCCTATGCTGTCCTTAAATTACTTGGTATTTCACAGTATAAATCCTATTAGAGACCTGCGTGTAAACAATGAGGATAGAATCAATGTGCTGTAGACTACTGTATGAGGTCACACCAGTGGTGGAGTTCATAAACTGGCAAATGGTCTAGCAGGGATTAACATTGTCGGCTGAGGTCATAGACAGCTTACGGCAGGTAGACGAAAGGATGGCAGGAACCAGGTCAGCTGATATAAATAGATCTGTTGAAAGAGGCAACCTGTTGAAAGAATGCATACTTGCTTTAAGAATAATGCAAAGTATACGGAACAATCTAATTAGCCTAAATATTGAGATCCGTTCAATTTTCAGTAAAAACAGAGCTATTCTGTTGTGTGTGCATGCGTGTGCATATGTGTGTGTGCATGCATGTGCATATGTGTGTGTGTTTCAGCCTTGATTATTTGTATACAATTTTTCCAATTACTTTTGCAATATCATATGCATAGATTGCTTGTTTCTGATGGAACCTTTGTCTCTTTGTTTGCATGTCTCTTTCTCTCTTTCCTGTCTGGCCGCAGTCCTTCAAACACTGGTGAAAAACAAGACTATACAACAAGCATCAGAGACAAAAGGCTTACCCAGCACATCAGATTCACCTGTATGTAAAACAAACAGTTTATTTTCATATCAAACTCCTTATTACTTTATTTCCTTGGTCCATAGTTACTCCCTAACAACCCTCCAGCTCAGCTAACATAGTCCCACTATTAGTTAACTTGTACGTTAGCTGTGTTGTTTCATGAAAAGGGCTTATCAAGAAAAACTTCCAAAAGGACGAATTTGTGGCAGAAACGAGTTGCAGCACTCAACAAGAGATTCATTTATTATTAGCTCACTTTGCTCCATTGTTCAGAATGAGTGTACAGGTGACTGATCTGATCTTGAACAATGGTTCCCTTTCTCGGCTTATGACACTCCCATAATGTGAATTGATAAACTTATCTACATATTATGTAAATTGAAAAATCATCCCGATATCTCCACTCCAAGTCTCTTCAATGAGAATAGGCCCTTAGTCCTTTAAGAAGTATTTCTTGGCAAGCCCCCTTTTCATGATTTTTGTCATTTTGTTGTAACCTTATGCAAACCACTCCTTAATTCTAGTCGCTTGTCAGTCCCTTAATGAACATAGCCATAGAAAATCAACAATTGTAGATCTCATTTTATTGCTATTATTTGTCAAAAACAGAAGATGAAAACACTCAGTGGGATTGAAAGTCAGAACACTATTGAAAGTCCTTGTTGTTTTTTTACTAGGCAAGTCAGTTAAGAACAAATTCTTATTTTCAATGACGGCCTAGGAACAGTGGGTTAACTGCCTGTTCAGGGGCAGAACGACAGATTTGTACCTTGTCAGCTCAGGGATTTGAACTTGCAACCTTCCGGTTACTAGTCCAACGCTCTAACCACTAGGCTACCCTGCCGCCCCTTGTCATTCTATGGTGCAAGTGTCAAGCCCCCCAGTCACACGGTGGACCACTATTTTCTCCCCTTCGGCTGGTAAATGTTGTTGGAGTGTCCTGAGCGATTCCTCTGTAGAGTCAGGCTGATGTTAATTGGGGTGCTAACAACCCAATCTTTCTCCTCTGTGGACAATGGATACTGATAATGCTGCCATGAGTAGCAAAGCTATTTTTCTCTTTCTGCAAGCTTGAATGTGGGTCTATTGTACATTCAGTTTTGTGAGTGCTTTGTGAAGGAAATGTAGTAGGAAGTGCAGCCTTAACACAAAATAAGCTTTCAAATATGGTTGGTCAGAGACTTTATCACAGCAACCACATGGTAAGGTCTGGACTTGAGGGCTGTTTTATGAAGAAAGAAAACAAGGACATAAATCAGCAAATCCCGCTTGTGAGAAGAACACATGCCGGGACTAAAGCTTCTCCCAGGCTTCCCTCCTCAGGGTCTTATCTAGAACCACTACAACAGCCATTACCTGAGCTGTGAGAAGAACACATGCCGGGACTAAAGCTTCTCCCAGGCTTCCCTCCTCAGGGTCTTATCTAGAACCACTACAACAGCCATTACCTGAGCTGTGAGAAGAGGTAGTCGACTATCGGCCAATTAGCCTATATTTCAAGGATGCTAAACATATGTTTCCCTTTCATAACATGGTTGTGAAGCTCGTTTGAAAGTAATTCCTCCTCATTGTCTTGTTTGGTCCTATTCCATGTCTGTTCATAAGATGATTCATGAGTTGACCTACACTGAACCCAAAGTAGACTAATGGTAAGTGACACGCAGTGATACTGATACAGGATTACTCACTGTATTCACCTGGTCAACCACAAGGGCAGTGGCTGGATCTGGTGGCATAGATAGATTACTAATTGCATTAAGCAAAATACCTAACCTCTTAAAAGCATCGTTCACTCCAAAAGTTTGTCAGATGTTTTCAGACTTCCAAAGTTGTCTCATGTCGATATGAGTTCATGTTCCATGACATCATTGTGTAGACACAGCTATGCCTCAATCGCAAATCAATAATAGAGATATAGACATGGTCTACTTTCAACATAAGACTACCTTTGGGATTTGAAAGTATTTTTACAAAATTAGATTTTGAGTGAACAATGAGCAACTTTGAGTGAACTATGAGCAACTTTGAGAGAACAATGAGCAACTTTGAGTGAACTGTGAGCAAGTGTCTTTCATTATATTTACAGATCCACAGGTAGAGGCATCGTCTCAGTGATGGTACTGAAGACAGCAAACCAAACCATGCCAGATTCACCGGAAGGACTTTGGTTTCCATGTTGACTTGTAAACTGCTGAACCACTTATACTTGATGCCCTATGGTGGGAAAACGATGAAACAAATCTGACAGAGATGGGATACCATTACACAGACAGATAACGGGACAGGAAAAACACATAGCCAAGCTTCATATCGACCAAAACCACTGCAGCTGAAAATCACTTCACAGCCGCGTGGTCGTGTGTCTGGTCAGTTGAATGCTATGCAATGTCTGATATTTTGACCTTCTCATCACCTGATTAGAGTAACTGAATTTGTCTGATATGTCTTTGCTTTACAATCAATGTCCTTGTCTTCCGATAAGGGAGTGTGTGGGCTCAATGCTTCAACAATAGGCACAGTGTTCTAGTCTTAGACCTCTTTGTTTTTGTTTTCACATACTTCATTGTGCTGAATGAAATATTTATTCATCATTGTCTTTTGTTTCTTTTTTTTATTTGAACATGTTTTTTTCTCTTTTTGTCTTGTAAAATTGTATTATAGTCAGATCTAGGCTGTATTAAAAGTAAATTACCACATACCTCTACTGTAAGTTAGATTTTAATGCAGTGGGTCTTGGAATTCTGGTGAGATCATTTTCCAATGGTAAATACTGCTACTATGTATTTAACCAATCCTTTAAATGGAATGAGAAACTGAGTCAGTGCTACTTATTGTAGTTGTGAGTTAGCAATGCAATAAGATATTTCAATAACATTCCATTATTATTACTATTATTATTATTATTATTATACATGTACAGATGTTGTACTCTCAAAAGCACATACATTTGTACCAATTGTGTATGAATAAAAGTGTCCTCTTATTTAGTGTGTTTTTTACTGGACATGTTGCTTATCAAGATGATCACAGATTCTTTGGCAGGGAGCAACGGAGACAAAGCATTTTAGAGGAGAGTACCCTCTATTGGTTGTCATCATCATTGTCTCAACAGGGATGAAAAACGGCTTCTGGCAATTAAAACATACAATTTGATGTATTATTCAACAGATAAAAAAAATAAATAAAAACATAAGATTAAAAACATAATGAACAAGGTTATCAAAGAATATAACAAATACGTGCGTAATGACGTGTCTGTCTCACACAAATGACGTCTCAACTTCAGGTCCACGCATGCGCACAATAATTATTTTTTTGTTGCATATTGATATTGTTTAAGTTATGTTGTATGCACAGTTTTAAACGTTTGTAAGACAGCATGTTAAAATTGCACCGTAGAAAGTCTAGCTACCAACAGAGAAGTGGCAAGTTTAGGAGACCCCGTAAAACCACGACTGTCTTAGTTAGGACATTTGACATGTGTAGACAGACACCAGTAGCAAGATAGGACTCTTAGCTATAATAGCTAATTGGATATATAAATTAGCTGGCTATCTTAAGACATACCTCTCCACGGTGCCATTATACCAGATAGCCTGCATTTTGGTTCTGCAGAATGAATATCAGCATGGGTGCTAAATTAAGAAGTGAGTGGTGCTTCATAATCGACCAGATCCGCCCACTGTGGACCTCTTGATGGACATCAGAGCTTTCCGAAAGATCCAGTCTTCAGCGTCTTGGAGGATGCCAACCAAGGTATGCACCTAGCTACTGTACATCTGTCAAATAGACGACACTATTACTAAGTCAATTCAAGCAGACACCCTTCACTTTATATCACATGTAATGTTATGAGGGAGAGCATCTAATTTTGAGCTTTCAGCAAATTGTCTACTCGTTTTGGTGGCCTGTGTTTTAGGAAACCTATTGAACTAAACTGGATTTCGTCCTTCCACAGATGCCAAGAGGGGGTCATCAGACAATGAAGTGGAGACAAAGTATCTTCAGAGCTGCAGGTACTTGGAGATGAACAAGCGGCTTCAAGAGGTCAGAGGTGAACTCGTGCAGCAGAGGGAGGAACTGAGGACAGCTGGAGAGCAGTTGGGGATCAGCGTGGCCAAGGTCAAAGGGAGAGCCCTCGAACCAGTCTTTGAGGCATCACACCTCAGGGCTGGGAGATCACCTTACCTCAGGGCTTGGGGAGCACCTAACCTCAGGGCTGGTGGAGCACCTTACCTCAGGGCTGAGGGAGCACCTAACCTCAGGGCTGGTGGAGCACCTTACCTCAGGGCTTGGGGAGCACCTTACCTCAGGGCTGAGGGCGCTAAACCTCAGGGCTTGGGGAGCACCTAACCTCGGGGCTTGGGGAGCACCTAACCTCGGGGCTTGGGGAGCACCTAACCTCAGGGCTGAGGGCGCTATAACCTCAGGGCTTGGGGAGCACCTAACCTCGGGGCTTGGGGAGCACCTAACCTCGGGGCTTGGGGAGCACCTAACCTCAGGGCTGAGGGCGCTATAACCTCAGGGTTTGGGGAGAACCTTACCTCAGGGCTGAGGGCGCTATAACCTCAGGGCTTGGGGAGCACCTAACCTCGGGGCTTGGGGAGAACCTAACCTCGGGGCTTGGGGAGCACCTAACCTCAGGGCTGAGGGCGCTATAACCTCAGGGCTTGGGGAGAACCTTACCTCAGGGCTGAGGGCGCTATAACCTCAGGGCTTGGGGAGCACCTAACCTCGGGGCTTGGGGAGCACCTAACCTCGGGGCTTGGGGAGCACCTAACCTCGGGGCTTGGGGAGCACCTAACCTCGGGGCTTGGGGGGCACCTAACCTCGGGGCTTGGGGGGCACCTAACCTCGGGGCTTGGGGAGCACCTAACCTCAGGGCTTGGGGAGCACCTAACCTCGGGGCTTGGGGAGCACCTAACCTCGGGGCTTGGGGAGCACCTAACCTCAGGGCTGGGGGAGAACCTAACCTCAGGGCTGGGGGAGCACCTTACCTCAGGGCTGGGGGAGCACCTAACCTCAGGGCTTGGGGAGCACCTTACCTCAGGGGTGGGGGAGCACCTAACCTCAGGGGTGGGGGAGCACCTAACCTCAGGGCTTGGGGAGCACCTTACCTCAGGGCTTGGGGAGCACCTTACCTCAGGGCTGGGGGAGCACCTTACCTCAGGGCTGGGGGAGCACCTTACCTCAGGGCTGGGGGAGCACCTAACCTCAGGGCTTGGGGAGCACCTTACCTCAGGGCTGGGGGAGCACCTTACCTCAGGGCTGGGGGAGCACCTTACCTCAGGGCTGGGGGAGCACCTTACCTCAGGGCTGGGGGAGCACCTAACCTCAGGGCTTGGGGAGCACCTTACCTCAGGGCTTGGGGAGCACCTAACCTCAGGGCTTGGGGAGCACCTTACCTCAGGGCTTGGGGAGCACCTTACCTCAGGGCTTGGGGAGCACCTTACCTCAGGGCTGGGGGAGCACCTTACCTCAGGGCTGGTGGAGCACCTTACCTCAGGGGTGGGGGAGCACCTAACCTCGGGGCTTGGGGAGCACCTAACCTCAGGGCTGAGGGCGCTATAACCTCAGGGCTTGGGGAGAACCTTACCTCAGGGCTGAGGGCGCTATAACCTCAGGGCTTGGGGAGCACCTAACCTCAGGGCTGGGGGAGCATCTAACCTCAGGGCTGGGGGAGCATCTAACCTCAGGGGTGGGGGAGAACCTTACCTCAGCTTGAACAGATTCATCAAGAGAAAACTTGGCGTTCCTCGAGTCACACCACCTCAATCTCACACAGGAGGGTCTCAGAAATGGAAATGGGACTCAACAGATTGATTGTACATTATCAGTTGATTGTTGTTCCAAATAATTGTTGGCATTAACATTGTCTCCATAAATTGGTGTGATTTTTCACAAATGGTCAAACAAATTAGTTATGTGTATTGTCTACATTTCTAGATTTTATATAATGAATATGAATAAAATATTAATTTGTGAATAAATATAACATGGTTTTAATGTTCAACCACACTGACTTTATGTGCATGGATCGAGTGTCAGGCAGGAGTTAATTAAGCTACATGGGTCATATGAATATCTAGCCATGTGATAATATCTAGCCATGTGATAACATCTAGCCATGTGATAACATCTAGCCATGTGATAATATCTAGCCATGTGATAATATCTAGCCATGTGATAATATCTAGCCATGTGATAACATCTAGCCATGTGATAACATCTAGCCATGTGATAACATCTAGCCATGTGATAATATCTAGCCATGTGATAACATCTAGCCATGTGATAACATCTAGCCATGTGATAATATCTAGCCATGTGATAACATCTAGCCATGTGATAACATCTAGCCATGTGATAACATCTAGCCATGTGATAACATCTAGCCATGTGATAATATCTAGCCATGTGATAACATCTAGCCATGTGATAACATCTAGCCATGTGATAATATCTAGCCATGTGATAACATCTAGCCATGTGATATTTTTTTTAAAACTTAAAGGTCATTATGAAATTAATGCCAGGATGAAATGTCAGTGTAGAAGTGCATTTGTTGATATCCCGATTAGCTCATAAAACTGTCAGTATGTCCACATTTCATTGGCATGAGTGCATGCTAAGTCAATATAATTGAAAGCCCATTTTATTGTTTTGACAAATTCAAGAAAAATTCAAATGAAGGTTTTAGTCAGCCAGGTTAATGAAATGTGTCCACAATTTATTTGATGAGAACATTTATTATGATGACTTTCATTCCTTGGCCTATATCACATTGTACCATTTCCTTGGCCTATATCACACTGTACCATTTCCTTGGCCTATATCACATTGTACCATTTCCTTGGCCTATATCACATTGTACCATTTCCTTGGCCTATATCACATTGTACCATTTCCTTGGCCTATATCACATTGTACCATTTCCTTGGCCTATATCACATTGTACCATTTCCTTGGCCCATATCACATTGTACCATTTCCTTGGCCTCTATCACATTGTACCATTTCCTTGGCCTATATCACATTGTACCATTTGCTGCCTATGGCTCTGTTCACACCTGGCATGAGATGTCTTGATATCTGATCTGTTATAATCCTCCTTCCCTTCACCCAGTTGTCCAACTTCATGTATTCTAGTTGTAGCAAAGTGGGTAATATCAAAATGACAGTTATCTTCACAAGAAACTGCTACAGTAGTCCAGTTCCAAGTCATGGCCGATGCAAATCAGCTTTTATGTTCCATCTTTGGAGGTGATTTCATTAGACTCGTTCACAACCAGTTTGCAAATCATTCTGGCGCTTCCAAGCACTGAATATAACTTGAAGTAATGTAATGCCAGGTGTAAACAAAGCATATGACATTCATGGTGGACGACCTTGGACATTTTAATCGTAACATAGCATATACAACACTTCAGTTGTAAGGATCTTGACAAAACTTTCAAAGATAATGTCTTCGTCTTTGACAAAACTTTCCTACATACTGCACACTCACTATATGTCTTTAAGGGCTGCTTATACATTATCAATGGCCATTATGTGACAATGTTTGTGTGACAAAGAGACTTGGTTCATTGCATTACTGAAAACACGAGTAAAACATGGACATGTTACTTGTTGACACAATTCAACACTGCACATTTAATGAGAATAAACAGCCCTTAAATGTCATGGAGATCAAGCCAGATTAGATTCATTTTTGTCAAGCACTTTTGTCTTGGTTACATCTCTCAGAGAACATATGACCAGAGAACATATGAACAGGTGATGTTACAACTACAGAGAATATTAATTTTAATTTCTAATGCTTGAGTTCTTTGACCTATCACTACTGGCAGCAAGACGTTTAAGCAAATATTAACACATTTCTGTAAATAGTTATACAGAATAATTTCTGTAAGAGTACACGTCTGTAAAACCCAACAGTTGTTTCTCTCTTAGTGACCATCAGCCACCTTAACACCATCTTTTACCTGCCTGTGATTACTTTAAGTATAACTGATTCTAGAGGCAAACACAAATATGTTATAGCATTCAATAGACAAAGGCATTTACAGCTATTAATTTGAAATACAGTCAAGTCATTTAGCCTGTTCATGTACAACGAGCATCAATGAGCATGACGTTACTTCATTGCCACTTGATCCAGATTGCAGATGGACTAGAAATGCATGTTTACTGGTTCTTTTTTGTTGAACTTTTTAAATAATGAAGAATACCACTGAGAAGTTGATTTTAGTCCAACATCCACAATATTAAGAGGTGTAATACAGGTGTATTTAACATGCTGTAAGGAGCAACACAGAGTTGTTTTTGCTCACTGGGAAGCTTATAGTTCTACCGTATGCCTGCACGCATTTAAATACTACTTTAAAGACAGAATACAGATAACACAGAGTTCCAGCAGTGCTGATTGTTTAAGGTTAACTATTAGCAATAATAATTCCTGCAGTGGTTCAAAAGTGAATGCTAACAGTGTTGTATCCTCAGTAGTGAGTAGTGTGGTGAAGGCGAAGCAGTGACATGTGAGTACATAAGAAATACTGTACATGAGATTATGTCCTTATTTTGATGTATTTCAATGGTCTTTCTCAAACTGGTTTGGAGACACAGTAGTACCTTTCCAAAAACACAAACTCTTCCAGCCGGGTTTTCACTCAATAATTTGCATATTGTTTTTCATGAATGGTACTTCCTTCATTTTGATGATGGTACTGTATGTCTTGGAATCCACATACAATTTTCTTTTTTTGTATGTTGTCATGTCTACACTACTTTTCTAACAGGCAATGATTTATATACAAATACAAAAAGTACAAAATGTTTATTTTGTAAGAGAACAGGCTATTCCCCGTAACTCCTCTCTAAAGGATAGTGTTAGTCTATCCATTGAAGTCTTGTCTTATGCATACATCCAACTTGTATGAATGGCATGTGGGATCAGATGATTTGACATGACAAGTGTTCTTTTTTGAAGACATATTTCTGATGCAGTGAGAAAAAAAAAGGTTCAATACCCGAGGTAAAATGATTGATATTCACAACTAAGCCATCTGAGTGTTAGTATCAATCAGGAACACAGTAGGATTTTATTCATCTCAAATGTACAGAAGTACATACGGTACTACGTAGTAGCTACTGCGCTTCAGATTTATCACATGACTTCTCATTGATTGTTGTTTCTTGGCTCTGTGTGTCTTGCAGGCAGCAAGCCATGGGGCTGGGTATGTAGTTGAATGGGGTAACCCTAACTGCCATGCTGGGGGAGCTCTGACGGAAATGACCGACGCCACCTGTGTGAGTTTCCACAGAGTGTGAATTTCCAGTAGAGGCTGTGCTGTAGCTCTTTAGGGATCCATCAGAGCCTCCATCTTGGCCGGAGCCAATGCTGATCTTTCTAAGGAGGGCTAGTCTCGCTGCCTCCTCTGAGATGACTGGAGCTGTCTCAACAGTTGGAGAGGTGCTTGAGTTGGTCTTGGACGAGAAATCCTCTGTTTGGACTGTGGCGTCGCTCGTCTTTCTTGAATTAAGTAAAATGGTCGGCAGTTTCCCTGGCAGTGCCGGTGGATTAGGTTTTGGCCCTTCAGGAACAGGCAACAGAGGCAGTGCAGTAGATGGCAGAGTGCTCTTCAAGATTTGAGGAACATCCTCATCCCGAATTCTCCTCCAGGTGACTCTGTCATTGAGACGTGATCCAGTTCTCTGCTGCTTCTTATTTGTATCGTCCTCACTCTTGGCTCGCCCACTTGAGTCAGAGGACGAGGAGCGGAGGGAGGAACGGCTGGTTACTCTGCTCAGTATGTTAATGCTGGGCGATGAGGAATGGCGCTTGATTGTGTCTCTTTCCTGCTGCTTGGTTGCAGAGATGTTCCTCTGAGGCAACCTGCAGGGACTCTCTGAGCTGGTTCTCCTGGCTGGATGCCTGGTTGAGAGGTCTCGGTCACTAGAGCAGGCTCTGGACAGAGTCACAGTCTGCCTTTGTAGCCCCTGCCTTGACTCTTGCCTTTGCCCTGGCCCCCTTTCTTGCATCCTTCTTGGTCCCTGAGCAACTGCCTTTAGCTCTTGACATCGAGATGAGCAGAGGAAGACTGCAGGAGCACCTGGGATTGCTTTTCTGGGCGATGCATGCTGCGAGGTAGGAACAGAGCGTGAGGACGGACCATCACGTCTCATCATAGTCTTTGATTCCTTGATGAAGGTCAATTGCCTCAGGAACCCATTGCGGTCAGATTCGCTGCAGCTTGAATGGACAGATGTCATGCGATTGGCTGGAGGTATTCTTTTTCCTGCCACGTGACTGTTTTGCCTGCTGATACTTGTGGGTTGGTTGGTTACCAATGGTGATAGAGTTCTGGACTGTCTTGCTGCATTCTTCATGAAGGGTATTCGGACGGGTGACTTCTGTGTTTTGTGTGCTGGAGATTTTGGGGTCGGATTTGAAGGAACAGTGGAACGTCCATTCCTTTCAGGTGGACTACTTGCTGGTGTGGTATCTTTTTTGGAAACAGATTGACTAGTTTGTGAGGGGAAAGTTATTTTCTTCGGTGACTGTCTCGATGGAGTAGAGCTTTGAGATGATCCAGATGATGAGCTCTTTGGTATCCTCGGAGGTGGGGTTGAGCTTCTTTTCGGCAAACACCACTGTGTGGAGTCATGGGGTTGTCCCAAACGGTGGAGACTCCTTGACCTCTGTTGAGCAAGGTTTGGATTCTTTGGAGCATCTGTCTTGGGTGACATTTTGTTAGGAGGAGGTATTTGTGAGAGATTTATCTCTTTCTTAGGGGTGTATGTCACTGTTCTACCTCTGAAGACCACTGGCAGATTTGGAACTGGCTTACGTTGGTTAAAGTCCAGAGGTTTGTTAGCTTTTTTGTCCTTAAAGATCTTCTTTTCTTTAGGAGTAAAACTAGATCCAGACATAAAAGAGAGGACAGATTCGGTCTCTTCAGAGGACGGTTCTTGAGATTTTGATGCTTGTAAGCGTGTGACAACAGAATTAGCGCCTTCTTGTATTTCTCTCCATTCAACACTGTTGAGGTCTGAGTCTTTATCCGAAGCCATATCCTCACTGTCAAATTCTTGTTCTTTGTTCCATCCACTGGCCACATTCTGCATGACGTTTCTTTGTTTCTGCTTCTTCTCTGCTTTCTTTCTTGCAGAAAGCTTCTTCCTCTGCTTGGGCATTGCAGATGTTATGCATTTTTGCAGAAGATCATCCTCTGAATCCATACTGACTGAGCTTGGTGAGCTTTGTTCCTCATACTGATTGTGGATGTGCATTGGTCTTTTTTGTTGGACATGGTTAGATATCTTGTTGTGTTTGTTTTTCACCCATATTTGCTGGGCTTTTGATTGGTGTTCCTCAAATTCTGCATCAATCAAAGAGCTAAGAGATCCACTAAGAGAATAACATGGGGGTGTTTCGTCCATTATTAGTTTGTGCTTGATCCTATTAAAACCTTTGGGTCTTGTCTGGGAATTGTCAATGCGACCAATATTAGTCATACTTCGGGAGAGAGTGTTCTTGCTGGACTCTCTCATCTGTTTTTTCCCTGCCCTTTTAATCACTCCCTCCTCTTTGTCTGTCTGTTCATTGTATAAGCAGTAAATGGCTTCCTCTGTGGGACAGCGGATGGACTGAAAAGCCTTGTTCCCCTGGAGTGCTCTCTGATTTTGGTTCCCCTCTGTGTTTGACTTTATGATAGGCAGATCCAGTTTCCTTGTCAGGACCTGTCCCTGCTTTTGTCTTTGTTGAATGGGTGATTGATCATGCTTTCTCTGGTTAGCCACTCTATCAGCCACCTCTTTGCTCTGCATCAGTACTCTTTGAGTGGGAATGACATGTTTGATTGACCTGTTCATTTGATTGACTGGTACGTCAGGCTGACTGGTCATTTTAGTGTTCTTGTGGAAGTGCGAGAAAACCCGAAGGTCTTCAATTCTCTTTGCCTCTTGATCCAACAATTCCCGTTTGTTCATACTTCTAACCCTCCAATCTTTTGCCCCCTTGTCCCTCACTGGGTACTGAAGTGTTTCGTCACTTAACGATGTCGTGCTGGAAAAGTTTACGGGAGTGCCCTCGGCAGAATCAGTGTATGAGGAATCATCAAGATATAAGTCCTTTTGTTGCATCACAATCCTTCTCCCTGAGCACATTTGATTGCCATTGTTAGGAACCATCATATAAACAGGTATAGGTTTTCGGGTTTGTGAGTTTAGAACATGGGTGGGTAAGGTGGAGATCAGGGAGGGCCTTACTTTCCTGAACTTGGAGGGCATTGCTGAATTGATGCATTCTTTGAGAATTTCTATATCATCATCTGAATTGCCCTCACTATATCTTTCCCCTTGGTCCATAAAGGAAGGATGCTCATTGTCATCTGGCTCTCCCTGAGCCTGTGGGAATGTTGGATTGTTGTCCTTTTGCTGGAGTATGGGGGTCAATTTCAGTTCAACATCCTTCTGAATGAAGTGCTCATGAAGAGGTAGAGCACTCAAGCTAGAGGCGCATGAAAAGTTCTCTGTCGGCTTTTCCACTGTAAAGTAGATCATGGTGTCTAAATCTGGAGGCAGGTTGAACCTTTCCTTAAAGTCTGCAATGTCCATGAACTTGCGCAAGCTGCTTTCCCACTGCCCTGCTGTCCCGGCTTTTTGGCTTTCTGTACCATTTGATTCAGCAAAGCATGGAGTTTTGCTTCGACTGGGAGGCATAGTTTGCCCTGGACTGTCAGGAAGATCACTTGGACTTATGGTCCCACTGATCATTTCGCTGCATGGATCACTTAGTATGGAGCTGGCAATTGAGTGAGATTCAAAGCTACCCAGTGAGCTGACAGAGCTACAACGACTCATCACAAGTGGGGTCTCATGGATGTAGTTCTCTGACGAACTTGAAGGTGATCTGTCCTCAAATATGCCTGGTGAGACACCCCTCAGGAACACCTTTTCATGTTTGGTTGGGCAGGGAATTTCAATTGGATCAGTCCCAAGGCTTTGACAGGTTTTTGAATCAGTGACTAGCAGTTGGCTATCACTAAGATCCTCCAAGGTCTCATTCTCCTCCTCCCTCTTTACCAGATCCTCATCTTCCACTTCAATGATCTCAAGTGATGAGTCACTCTCTAACTCATTTTCACTTTGACTCTGCCCATCAAGAGCTTCATCACCAGAGGAGAGGGAGGACAGGGAACTGCAACGTGAGAAACAGATTGGTGTGTTCTCCACTGAATACTTCTGCAGTGTCTCCATTGGTCCAATGGTAGGACTTCTAGCAGAGCTCATTGGAGAAAACTTGGTTAAACTCCCCCCAGTCATCACAGTTGGGACCCAGGCTTGTCTCCTCATTGCTTGAGCTGCATGTACATTGATGGCAGTCTTTGCAACACCAAACTTAGCGACACTTTGAATTAGAGGGACATGTTGGTAGGAAGGGGACAGCTTTATGGAAGTCATGCTGACATCAGAAGAGAATTTAGTTGATAGGCTAGCTGGTGTTTGAGGGGGAAACGCTTGGCTCTTCTCTGTTTCTGTGCTATTATGATCAGGCAATTTCACATTTTTGCTGTCCACAGAATCTCTCTCTGGTACGTCGATCTGACTTGCCTCATTGAGGACATGAGCTCCGACGTTAAGGTATTCTTGATGGGCCACCTTAAGATCAAGCTTGTTAGGCCGTCTCGCTGAGGGCCTAATCTGGTCCTTGCTACCACAATAGCCATCACTGGTGCTGCCACTGTTCAGACTGTCAGTGGACAAACTTGCATGGGTAGTTTTGAGACGTAAGATAGCATGGGCTCTGTTTAGACGTTCTCTGTGTGCATAGCTGCTGGTATCAGAGAGGCGGCAGGGGGAGCATGACTTGGCCCGGGCCTCACGGAGTTCATCTGATCCATAGGGCAGGTCTGCAAAACGGTCCTCTGAGCTAAGGCTAAAGCTGTCCTCCGAAGATGTATGCATGGTAATGTCCTCCACAAGCTTATCAATCTTAGCCACAGTGTTGGTGATCTTTTTTGCTAATTCTTCTGCTGCAACAGACACCTCATCTTCTGGAGGCACTGGCTTCTTTTCCTCTGTCTGTGGTGGCTCCACATCTCTCTCTGGTTCACTGTCCTTCTTGCGAGGCTGGTTTTGAAGAAAGTTGGAGTTGGTCAGGAACATGGAGAGCATGGAGAAACTCCCTGTGTCCAGACTACTGGAGACATTAGGGGCCTCATCATCGTCAAAGCAGCCCGAGTCAGATGCATAATCTTTTGCCAGGCTCTCGATGTGCCACAGTGGCTTGTTGATGCTTGGATGCTTGGCACAGGTTTTTTTTTCAATAGAATCAAATGTCTCCGCAAGGTGCTTTGCATCTAGCTCAGCCTCTAGTGCTTTCTGCTTCCTCATGTAGAGTGAGGGCATGCAGGAACCAGGGGATATGACCGCGGCATCCTTATACTTGAAGGGCCGGTTCGTGAGCAGGTTCCGTAGAGCTGCGGCACTTCCCATGGCTATCATTTTGTGCTTGGAGTGGATGAGGTTGCGCAGCATGCTGACCGCTCCCAGGTCCCACAGCAGTTCCTGGTCCTTGGGACTGCGGGCAGAGAGATTCCAGAGGGTCCCACAAGCGTTGCTCACAATTGTCAGGCTGTGGGAGCGCAGGTGTTGTAGCAGCGTTTGGAGGCAATTGTGGTCCCTGAGGATTTGCCTGTGTTGAAAGAATGAGAACATACTAAGTATACAAGCATGTCAGAATGAAATGTGCAGAAATTGATGACAATAATCATTGAACAGTTGCACTGATGTAGAATTCCATTCAAGGAAATACCTGTAATCGTCCCTGGTGGCCACAAGACTGGAGACATTACGCAGGATGCCACCTCCACTCTCAATGATTGCCAGTGAGTTGGTCTGACATCTGTAGGTGAGGGTGCTGACCAAGAAGCCCAGAGCCCCATCTACTGAGCAAATGGCCACCTTGTTCTCAGGACTGTGTGCTGACAGATTCCACAGAGCGCTGAGGAGGCTCTTCAAGGTGGATTCCTAAAATGAGATTTTGCATTAACATTGCATTAGATATTTAAAAAATATATTATATTTTGCAATTATTTACTTTGAAAATTGCTTTGGTTACAATTGCCAACATGAATTAATCACATAATCTAGGTGTGATTTTACCTTTGTAGCTTGAAGAGCACAGGTTATCAATCCTGTTACACTCCCCACGTCTCTAAGGACCCTCTTGCTGTTGATGTCTGCACGCCATGACAGATTTCTAAGAATACTCGACACTACCTGTGAGGGAACAATAGACATAACCTCTTCAGCCATGTGGTATTGTAAAAATGTATTTGAAGCACTGAAACTAAAAAGAGCAATGCCTAGTGATCCTGAAAGGGTGACAGAATTAATACACTCTGGAAATAGCTTTAGTATAGTAGTAACAACATCGAACCTGATGTAGTTCCTCACTATCAGATGCAAGTTGGGTGACAATGGCCTGCAGGCAGCTTTTCTTTGTGCAGAGAGTGGCCTGTGTAAAATAAAGGTCAGACATATAGTTGAAGTCGGAAGTTTATGTACACTTAAGTTGGAGTCATTAAAACTCGTTTTTCAACCACTCCACAAATTTCTTGTTAACAAACTATAGTTTTGGCAAGTCGGTTAGGACATCTACTTTGTGCATGACACAAGTACATTTTCCAACGATTGTTTACAGACAGATTATTTCACTAATAATTCACTGTATCACAATTCCAGTGGCTCAGAAGTTGACATACACTAAGTTGACTGTGCCTTTAAACAGCTTGCAAAATTCCAGAAAATGATGTCATGGCTTTAGAAACATCTAGTAGGCTAATTGACATCATTTGAGTCAATTGGAGGTGTGCCTGTGGATGTATTTCAAGGCATACCTTCAAACTCAGTGCCTCTTTGCTTGACATAATGGGAAAATCAAAAGAAATCAGCCAAGACCTCAGAAAAAAATTGGTAGACCTCCACAAGTCTGGTTAATCCTTGGGAGCAATTTCCAAATGCCTGAAGGTACCACGTTCATCTGTACAAACAATAGCACGCAAGTACAAACACCATAGGGCCACGCAGCCTTCATACAGCTCAGGAAGGAGACGTGTCTCCTAGAGATGAACAGACTTTTGTTCGAAAATTGCAAATCAATCCCAGAACAACAGCAAAGGACCTTGAGAAGATGCTGAAGGAAACAGGTACAAAATTATCTATATGCACAGTAAAATAAGTCCTATATCGACATAACCTGAAAGGCCATTCACTAAGTAAGAAGCCACTGCTTCTTCACCAAAACCGCCATAAAAAAGCCAGACTACGGTTTGCAACTGCACATGGGGACAAAGATCGTACTTTTCGGAGAAATTGCCTCTGGTCTGATGAAACAAAAATAGAACTGTTGGCCATAATGACCATCGTTATGTTTGGTGGGAAAAGGGGGAGGCTTGCAAGCCGAAGAACATCATCCCAACCGTGAAGCACGGGGGTGTCAGCATCATGTTGTGGGGGTGCTTTGCTGCAGGACGGACTATGCACTTCACAAAATAGATGGCATCATGAGGTAGGAAAATTATGTGGATATATTGAGGAACATCAGTCAGGTGAAAGCTTTGTTGCAAATGGGTCTTCCAAATGGACAATGACCACAAGCATACTTCCAAAGTTGTTGCAAAATGGCTTAAGGACAACACAGTCAAGGTATTGGAGTGGCCATCACAAAGCCCTGACCTCAATCCTAGAGAAAATTTGTGGGCAGAACTGAAAAAGTATGTGCGCGCAAGGAGACCTACAAACCTGACTCAGTTACACCAGCTCTGTCAGGAGGAACTGCCCAAAGTTCACCCAACATATTGTGGGAAGCTTGTGAAAGACTACCCAAAACATTTGACTCAAGTTAAACCATTTAAAGGCAATGCTACCAAATACTAATTGAGTGTATGTAAACTTCTGACCCACTGGGAATGAGATGAAAGAAATAAAAGCTGAAATCAATAATTCTCTCTACTATTATCCTGACATTTCACATTCTTTAAATAAAGTGGTGATCCTAACTGACCTAAGACAGGGAATTTTTACTAGGATTAAATGTCAGGAATTGTGAAAAACTGAGTTTAAATGTATTTGGCTAAGGTGTATGTCTTTATTGAAAAATGCCTTTACAAATCAGATAAATACAGTGCCTTGCGAAAGTATTCGACCCTCTTGAACTTTGCGACCTTTTGCCACATTTCAGGCTTCAAACATAAAGATATAAAACTGTATTTTTTTGTGAAGAATCAACAACAAGTGGGACACAATCATGAAGTGGAACGACATTTATTGGATATTTCAAACTTTTTTAACAAATCAAAAACTGAAAAATTGGGCGTGCAAAATTATTCAGCCCCCTTAAGTTAATACTTTGTAGCGCCACCTTTTGCTACGATTACAGCTGTAAGTCGCTTGGGGTATGTCTCTATCAGTTTTGCACATCGAGAGACTGACATTTTTTCCCATTCCTCCTTGCAAAACAGCTCGAGCTCAGTGAGGTTGGATGGAGAGCATTTGTGAACAGCAGTTTTCAGTTCTTTTCACAGATTCTCGATTGGATTCAGGTCTGGACTTTGACTTGGCCATTCTAACACCTGGATATGTTTATTTTTGAACCATTCCATTGTAGATTTTGCTTTATGTTTTGGATCATTGTCTTGTTGGAAGACAAATCTCCGTCCCAGTCTCAGGTCTTTTGCAGACTCCATCAGGTTTTCTTCCAGAATGGTCCTGTATTTGGCTCCATCCATCTTCCCATCAATTTTAACCATCTTCCCTGTCCCTGCTGAAGAAAAGCAGGCCCAAACCATGATGCTGCCACCACCATGTTTGACAGTGGGGATGGTGTGGTCAGGGTGATGAGCTGTGTTGCTTTTACGCCAAACATAACGTTTTGCATTGTTGCCAAAAAGTTCAATTTTGGTTTCATCTGACCAGAGCACCTTCTTCCACATGTTTGGTGTGTCTCCCAGGTGGCTTGTGGCAAACTTTAAACAACACTTGTTATGGATATCTTTAAGAAATGGCTTTCTTCTTGCCACTCTTCCATAAAGGCCAGATTTGTGCAATATACGATTGATTGTTGTCCTATGGACAGAGTCTCCCACCTCAGCTGTAGATCTCTGCAGTTCATCCAGAGTGATCATGGGCCTCTTGGCTGCATCTCTGATCAGTCTTCTCCTTGTATGAGCTGAAAGTTTAGAGGGACAGCCAGGTCTTGGTAGATTTGCAGTGGTCTGATACTCCTTCCATTTCAATATTATCGCTTGCACAGTGCTCCTTGGGATGTTTAAAGCTTGGGAAATCTTTTTGTATCCAAATCCGGCTTTAAACTTCTTCACAAAAGTATCTCGGACCTGCCTGGTGTGTTCCTTGTTCTTCATGATGCTCTCTGCGCTTTTAACGGACCTCTGAGACTATCACAGTGCAGGTGCATTTATACGGAGACTTGATTACACACAGGTGGATTGTATTTATCATCATTAGTCATTTAGGTCAACATTGGATCATTCAGAGATCCTCACTGAACTTCTGGAGAGAGTTTGCTGCACTGAATGTAAAGGGCTGAATAATTTTGCACACCCAATTTTTCATTTTTTTATTTGTTAAAAAAGTTTGAAATATCCAATAAATGTCATTCCACTTCATGATTGTGTCCCACTTGTTGTTGATTCTTCACAAAAAAAATAAAGTTTTATATCTTTATGTTTGAAGCCTGAAATGTGGCAAAAGGTCGCAAAGTTCAAGGGGGCCGAATACTTTCGCAAGGCACTGTATGTATCCCTTTCAGTGGTTCGATGCTTTTCGGATGATACCTTGTTGACGACATCTCCGAAAGTAAGGTTTGTCAGTGCCATTCCCGCGTAGCGTCGAAGTGCCATATTGATGGGATCGTTCTGCATGCCGTACAGCTCCTGGTCCAAGTGCATCACCTCTGCAACCACCTGCAACCCTCCTAAACAGATACACCCGCCAAGCACATCACAAACTGAATAATAGATTAATTCACATATCATATTTTTCTTTATGGTTATGCTTTATCGTCTGTATATTTCCCGTTGACGTGTTGTTCACTAACCTAGTTCATTCATGGCTCTTCGGTACTCCTCCTCGAAGGAAAGCTTCATGACAGCACACATGGCCTGGCAGATCTGGGGCTCCACTGGCTCAGGGATGTCTGAACGGAACACGGACAAGTACATCTTGAATTACTCTCACATCACTATATAATCCACAGTCTGCTATAGAGATCACATAAATCTCCTAAAATAATCCTCCTCTACTAACCTGTGGTTGTAGTACCTCCAGGAGAGGGAGTACGCACATGGCTCTCAATCCAGTCCCAGCCACTGTCACAGTGCGAGCGGATCTGCTCCAGCACGTGCAGCACCCTCATCTCCCGCCGGGCCTGGCCCTCGTCGGGCTGGGAGTACACTATGTTATGCAGGGCAGTGCTGGCTCTGGACTGGGCCTCCCGGCTGCATGCTACACTCCTGGCCGACTCTCCGGCGCCCCCTGGGCCGTCGTGCAGGATCTGCACCAGCAGGGGAACGCAGCCGGACTTGCGCATGGCGATGCAGCTGTCTTGGGAGCTGGACAAGGCCAGCAGAGTGCGGGACATCTCCTCCTTGTCCCGGTTGGCCAGCATGGAGAGCAGCCAGAACACCATCTCCACCTAATCCAGGTGAAATACATGGCAGTGGAGAGTACATATTTTATTCATTCATTTATTTACCTTTATTTTGGCAGATAAGTCGACTGAGAGATGCCTCAATATTTTATAGCAATGATTATAAGCATAACTTGCATATTATGTCTAATACCTTTGTTAAAAACCAAGCATAGAGTTTATTTGTTATAATTCATTGATATTATATTTAAAAGGTGATTGAATTGCTCCTGATTTGTTATGTCGTTAATGCATTTCTTTTGAAGCAATGTTTCTTTAATGTACAAGTGAATAGGTTGGTTTACTGTTAAGTTTAAGTTTCCCATGTATCTGGTTAAGTTGTGACTAATGAAGTAGCTTGTTATGATGTGGCCAATGGGAGAGTTGACCTGGTTAACAGGAGGCCTGGGTTGAACAAAAGAGAGAGGGGGACGTTGAAAAAAGAAAGAGGAGAGACGTTATCAGTGTTGGTGAAGAAAAATGACTAAAGAAGACTATAAGGAGGGAACAAAGACATACCTACAGAGTTTTGAAGGGAAATACTGACTTTATTTTTTACAAGAGAGTATTATTATATTGTTAAGAAAGACCTATTGGAGACTGGAGCTGCCTTCGCATTGTGGATACATTCAACATCCTCAAGGCTAGCCTAGCATCTTGCAAGGTCTGGAGAGAATTACTTGTGGACGATCTGCGAATTGTGGTTTCCACGGGATATCGGTTGCTGCTACAGAGTACTGGCTGCATTGAAAATTGTGTTTGCTGTGGATCTTGTGAGGACACCTCACCTGCACCAAACTGCTATACGGTGCTGAGGAAATATCTACGAGTAGTCAGTAACTGTAAGGACCAACGCTAGAGTAGAGAAACAGGTATGGTGAGTCAAACATTTAATTAGGAACAGACATGAAACAAGACAGGAACAGAGTCAGCACACGGGTATTACAAGGACATATGACAATCAATGCTGAAGCGGGGAACAGAGCGGGGGAACAGACAGATATAGGGGAGGTAATGACAGAGGTGATTGAGTCCAGGTGAGTCCAATAATCGCTGATGCGCGTGAGTTTGGCGTAATGATGGTGGAAGGAGTGCGTAATGCTGGGGAGCCTGGCGCCCTCGAGCACCAGGGGGAAAGAGCGGGAGCAGGCGTGACAGTACCTCCGACGAACCGGCAGAGGTGTGAGAGCCTGGCGAGCCGGCTGAGGCATAGGAGTTTGACGATCCAGCTGAGGCATGAAGGCCTGTCAATCCCGCTGAGGTGTGGGAGTCAGATGATCCGTCGGAGGCGTAGCAGACTGACGAGCCGGCTGGGCGTAAAAACCTGACGATCTGGCTGAGGCTTGACGTGGGATGGCCGCCTTCCGAGACAACCGGGGCAAAAAACCTCTCGAGCCAGCTAAGGCGTGACAGCCTGACGAGCTGGCTTAGGCACCCCCGGTTCTATCGGTGGCGGCCCCCGGACACGACGTCACCAACCGGAAAGCCAGCACTCCCCGATGCTTCGTTTGTAAAGCCCTTTTTACATCAGCCGATGTCACAAAGTGCTGTACAGAAACCCAGCCTAAAACCCCAAACAGCAAGCAATGCAAATGTAGAAGCACCGGTGGCTAGGAAAAACTCCATAGAAAGGCCAGAACCTAGGAAGAAACCTACAATTTTTTATTTTATCTGAAGTTATTACCCTAGTTTGTAATCACCCTGGCGAGTTTACAATAGGGATTCTTATGTCCTTCTCACCTAATATCCCATCTCGTTCAGAAATCTAAGTAAGGTAATATTGTAAGAGTCAAATTCGAGCCTGGTGAGAGGGTTACATATGTAAAACCATCGAAATACCCCGTCGGAAAATGGTGGTTGAATATTATCATAAGCATGTAAGATCTACTTTCACTACACATGGCTCGATGGGATCTGATTATTGTCCACACACAAATAGTAATCAAAAAAATGCAGAGCCACTAATGCAAACTCCATTCATTATTACTAAAGATGTGATGATGGCCTTACTTTGCTTCCATCTCCTTGTGCATCCAGAGCAGAAGCAGTCAACGCATGTTCAGTTTCGGGAATAGGCTGCTTTTCACAGCTTGAGATCTGCAAAGAAAGAGAGGGATCTTAAATGACATGGTTTCAAATTTCTCATTTTGTAGCATTAAAGTCAATTGCAGGCGGTTTGCTTTGAACTTTCTATTAGGGCTGGGAATTGCCTCACAATACGATATTATCACAATACATCGCTGCTGATACGGTATGTATTGCGATTATCACAATTCTACTGTATATGTATTGCGATTCTATACTGTGATTCTATTGCAATTTCCTCAGCATATTGCTCACTATATGTCGGCTGCAGAGAGACGAGAGAGCATGAGAAAAATGTTGATCAGTCATGGAAATAAAAGTGCAGAATTTTTTTTTATAGAAGATGAGAAAAACAAAAGAAGAACAGGATGAAAAATACCAGAGTTTTGTGGAGTTACAGCCGACCAGCGCTAGCTAATACTACCTAGACAAAAATGATAATAAATATATATATACAGTACCAGTCAAAAGTTACTCATTCCAGAGTTTTTCTTCATTTTTACTATTTTCTACATTGTAGAATAAAAGTGAAGACATCACAGAGAGAAT
Organism: Oncorhynchus kisutch; assembly: GCF_002021735.2. Taxonomy (NCBI): domain Eukaryota; kingdom Metazoa; phylum Chordata; class Actinopteri; order Salmoniformes; family Salmonidae; genus Oncorhynchus; species Oncorhynchus kisutch. Next base: position 15,128,486 of record NC_034177.2, read on the forward strand.
GCCAAGAGTGTGCAAAGCTGTCATCAAGGGAAAGGGTGGCTATTTTTAAGAATCTAAAATATATTTTTATTTGTTTAACACTTTTTTTGGTTACTACATGATTCCATATGTGTTACAATGTAGAAAATGTAGAAAATAGCAAAAATAATAAAAACTGGAATGACTAGGTGTGTCCAAACCTTTGACTGTGCTTCTACACCTGCATTGCTTGCTGTTTGGGGTTTTAGGCTGGGTTTCTGTACAGCACTTTGAGATATCAGCTGATGTAAGAAGGGCTATATAAATACATTTGATTTGATTTACTGTATATATTACAAAAAAAAATCAAAATCGATACTTGGAGTCTGTGTACTGATATAATATCATCCAAAACAACTCAAGACTAGTCTTCAAGTTCCCTTGAAAACATGTCTTTTGTTATTAATTTCAGTCTAAATTACAATCTTATTGATTATTTAAAATAGAATAGATTATCTAAAATAGACTAATATCTTTGTAGATAAATTATATTCTATAATTATATTCAATACTGAATGTACACAATTGGAGTTGGTTAAGTTTATTGGGTTTAACAAACTTATTTTGAAATAATTACATCTGAATAGAAAGATTATGAACATCTAATTTAAAATAATGTTTGTTAATATTCCATTAAAAATTATCGTGCAAATATAATTATACCCGATAAATAGGCCAGAATAAATAACAAATGTATCCAGCCTCTGGCATTAGTAGATAATAGGAAAAAAATAAATGACCTAAATTTGCTGTCCAAACATTAAAAAAATTATTTAGTAATCAGCATCAGTATCTCCTGAAGTGAACACCAGAGTGAGATGTTATTGTCAGTAGTCAACTAACCGATATCAATACAATTAATTTCACCTCCTGCATCTTAATATTGGCCGTGCAGACAGACATTCATGTCTTTTCTCATAAAGTATGAGTTGCACACTCCCAGCATACAGACACACTCCATTTGGATTCAACAAACCGATTGGCTCCATCACAAATCTTCAGAGAGTCATCTATCAACTCTTTCATTCCCCCAGTCGATCACCATGGTAACCAGGCTTGTGCCTGATCACACCGAAGACAAGCTTTCAGACAAAGGGGAAGGGCTATTAGACATATGCTAGTCTGAATAGCTCCACCATGTTGTAAGTAATAAAGTATGATCTCGCCGATAACAAGATAAACATGCTAAATGTGTCTGTGTTTTGATGGATTGAATCTGCCGTGGATTTTACCCCTTTAATTGTCGTAGCCACGCAGTTCAAATAAATAATCAAATGCTCACAATGGATTGCATAGGAACCTGCTGTGTGATGCAAGATGGTTGACAATAGCCCAGAAAAACATGGAACAATGTGTCTATTGTTGTCCCTTTTAATTCACATTCTTCCTGCATCCTGGTACTAGAGAACTCTTTGCTATTCTCCTACAGAGCCCCAGAGGATAGATACACAGACACCTAAACGGGCCGGTCTGAGACCCACTCAACCGAAACACCCACTCCTGCTGTGCCAAGCTTGCAGTGCCCAAGCAACACTATACTCTTTGGGAGGAGCTACCAATTGGAGCCAAGCTAAAGAGGGGCAAAGCCTGTGTTCTGCATAGCAGCACGGCACCGATAGAGAGCAAGGTAAGTGGGATGGAGAGAGAGAGAGAGTGGGGAGATGGAGGGGGTTAGAGAAAGCGAGAGAGAGAGAGAGATACGGAGAGGGACAGAGAGAGACGGAGGGGGATGGAGAGAGAGAGCAAGAGAGGGAGGGGTTAGAGAGAAAGAGATAGAGGGGGATAGAGAGAGAAAGAGAGAGAGAGAGAGAGAGAGAGAGAGAGAGAGAGAGAGAGAAGTGGATTAACTGTATATTACAGGATAACACAACATTCCACAATCTACAGTATTATAAACTAAGCAAAAAAAGAAACGTCCCTTTTTCAGTTCCCTGTCTTTCAAAGATAATTCGTAGAAATTCAAATAACTTTACAGATCTTCATTGTAAAGGGTTGAAACACTGTTTCCCATGCTTGTTCAATGAACCATAAACAATTAATGAACATGCACCTGTGGAACGGTCGTTAAGACACTAACAGCTTACAGACGGTGGGCAATTAAGGTCACAGTTATGAAAACTTAGGACACTAAAGAGGCCTTTCTACTGACTTTGAAAAACACCAAAAGAAAGATGCCCAGGGTCCCTGCTCATGCCTTAGGCATGCTGCAAGGAGGCACTTACAGGCTCTAACCAATAGTGCAAAAAAAAAAGAAAAGTGAACAATAGGTATGCAAAGAAATAAAAACAACAGTAGCGTGGCTATATAAAGAAAATAATCCTTGTCATCTTTCATTTTTACAGTACAAAATCATTTTGTGAAAACTGAATACAGTATGTTCACATGCAGACTAATAATTTGATATTAAACTGAGTATGGCAGTGAGCCAAGTATGGCATTAGTCATGTAAAAACCTTACTCTGCTTATCTTAAATCGGCGTTAGGTCATAATCGAAGTAAGCATACGTCGATTAAAACACCTGGTTTTATGAGCGATCTTTCATGTAAACTTCTTAATCATACTTACTGTGTTGTATTTGATCTGCACATGTGCCAGCAAGAGCAGCGCAAGCTTACTTCTTTTACGCGACTGAAGTGGGTTCGGGAAAAACAGAAAATATGCATCTAGAAATAGTTTTCAAATACCAACTTTATATGTCCGAACTGTGTTCTCACCTCACACAGGCTCTTCTCCTGGGTGCCTTTGGACTCCTGGGCCTCCTGTAGTTCTTTCTCCAGCTGTTCCAGACGAGCCACACGGATCTGTGAGGGGAGACAGAGAGAGAGTCTTTAGTCGCCACAGTCATTTTGTGGCACGACAAACATTGTCCAAACATTGTACAACACCCTCTGAGAGCAGTTTTAATTTCTTGGTTTTTCATGTCAAATGTGTGGGTTGCATCCAAAACATGTTTCAGAAAGAAGTTCCACACGCAATAATGTAAGTGAAGATATTGAGAACAGTTGCCAAATGTTACTGTGTATGTTGCCATGACAGAGACAGACATGGCAGAGAGTGATTCTCCTTACCTGTGTCCTCTGGACCATTTCATCGCTGGTTCCGAAGCGTTCCTCCATGACAGAACGCAACTGCTGTGCCTCGAACTCTAGCTGCTGGCGAATGAGGTCAATCTGTATGGAGAACTGTTAAGATAAGGAAAAAGAGATTAGTTTCCGCACAACACAAGCCTCCATTTTGGGGCATAATGAAACAAAATGGACGCTAGCTTCTCTGCCAAAGAGTTTAACCAAAGATTTAACCCAAGATAGACCAGAGCCTGTTGTTTCCAATGGGACCAAATGAATCATAGTGGGCAGAACCAAGCATGAGCTAGAGAGATCCTACTGGTGCAATCTAGCATTTATTTGCATATTTCTGTTATGGAACGACCTACTCTGTGAAGTGCGCCTGTGCAATAACTGAATTCGCCCTTGCACTCCTTCTAAACAACAACAAAAAATGTGAAACTTTGGCAAAGGGTAAAGTCTTTAAGAAGCAGTCCACTCTGTTTGTTACAGATTATAGTTTTGGAAAGAGAACTGCATGGAGACCAAATGCTTCATTGACGAAAAAATCTGCAGAATGTCTGCCAAAATCCATCTCGCTCCATCTTCTCACACTGCCAGCCGCTGGGCTTCCTCTCATCACCATATTTGGTAGTGAGTGGAAATACCAAGTGGATGCTTCACATTTATACATCCTGTGAAATATCTGGCTCATTGTTCTACTTGATGGTTTAACTCTCACCTGTGCGCCTGTTAAAACAATAATGAGTTGATTTCATGACAATGAACATGCAAGAAAGCAATGAGCAATAAGACATGTTGTGTCTGTCTATGAAATAATAAAGTAATACTCATACTCTAAACTGTTTCCAAAGAGTCATTTTCAAACAACAAGCACACAATGAAATACGAGGGGGCGACAGTTTACATTTCCTGCAACTGAGTGCTGAGTACAAGTATACTTTGTACTGTACGTTATGGTCCACTGTGTCTGAGCACTGTGCAGGAGAGAATATTCTGGAGACTCAGTGGTGTTAAAGTGCTCTCACCGTGTCGATGCGTGGTAGTTGGTTCAGCCGCTGAGACAGTCCCTGGAGCTGGCTGTAGTACCAGTGACGCTCCCGCTCCTCCTTGTCTATCTCACTTAGCAACATCGTTCTGGAACACACCCAGCTACATTTAACACTTTGACTACCATCCACCACAACATCACTGGGGATTCATAGTACCTCACTTTTTTGTTGTTGTTGAAGGGACTACTGATTTATAGTGAATTATTATTTTTAAGGTATTATTTTAAAGATGTTTGATTTAGTATGACTAGTAATACATACATCTGATTGAACTATGGTAAAGTGCTAACCTCTCTTTGTAGAGGTCTTCCAGATGCTGGGCCGTGATGCGTCTGTCTCCCAGCATGACTTTGGTCAGGGCTCCAGGGTTCACAGCCGTGCCCTCCCCAGACAGAGAGGAGCTCTGGCGGGATGAAGGCCGCAGGGGGCTCCTGGCTCTGGAGGAGGAGGGAGGCAAGCAGGCCAGACAATCGTCCATGTCACCCGACTGAGCTGCCAGACTGGCTAGACTGTCTGGGAGAACGCGCATGTTTTGCGGCTGGTACTTCAGCTCATAGTAGTTGGTCAAGTCCATGTGCAACTCTGAGAGAGAAATGTCATTCATATTTGAATATGATTTTATTTTCTAAAAATGAATGATTGGAATAGCTGATATTGAATTAATTAATGAGTTCTGCACAATATCAGTCTAAACAGACATTAAATAGTGGGAAAATAGACAGAAAAGCACAGGGTTAAGGCACACATACCTTTGAGCTGGTCCAGCACATCAGTCCTCCCGGAAGAGGCCAAAGTGCCAGCTTCCAGCTCCAGTTTGCTTTGCAGCCCCTTCAGAACCCCCTAGGGAAGAGAAAGCAATTCACTATCTGTGTCCAACGAGAATCGCAGTCAATTGAAATTATTGTGGTCACAGTGAATCCAAAAATGAGTCACAACCTGTTGGAATTACAATGTCCTCCTAGAGATGAAAAAAGCAAAGCAACTACTGTATGCCTCCTATTCCTGTCATTTCTTTTTCCTCAGTAGGCCGCCTGAAATCACAGCCAAGTCCATGTAAAATCCAAGCCTTTTCCTCAAATCAATATTCTCCAAGGGGTTGTTTTGAGGATGGAAGGTTAGGTCTATTTGCCACCAGTGTCTGGCTTTGTGAGCTCCCTACAGAGCGTCCTGGTTGTCTGCTGATAGCTCAAGCTTCCCTCAGGAATATAAAGGCTTTAGCTGGGGATAATCCAGCTGTGTGCCAGAGGAGTGATAGGGCGTACCAGCATGACCTGGGGATGGCACCTACAATTAAATCTTAAAATGGTGACCTATCCAGACTATTATATGATTGATGTTGCTGGCTGGAATGGATAAATTGTTTTGGTATGTTTTGTTGTTCACTTGTTATGAAAGAAGGACGAGTGGGACATTTTCAATAACCAGATTATGATATATGTTTTGACCTTTCTGCTCATGCCTCAGAATCAGGTAACCAGTGTTTCAGTGGTAGTCCACAGTACACAGCATTTAGGCTAAAGCCACACTAAAGCACATTGGAAACCCTGATTCCACCCCTCTTGGGATGGTCCCTAATTCTGCCAGTAATCCAAACTCCCCACAAACTGGGATTCTGGCAACGTTTAAAGCTAGCCTGGCACAAAACTGTGACCTAGGCTATAATATCCCCACAGACTCTGACACAGATATCCTATTATGACAGTCTGGCAGCATGTCTATAAAAACCAAACGTTTTGTTGACAAACAGACTGTCACGACTTCTACCGAAGGTAACTCCTCTCCCTGTTCGGGCGGCGCTCGGCGTCGCCGGTCTACTAGCCGCTACCGATCCCTTTTTATTTTTCTGGTTGTTTTGTCTGTGTTCCTTTTCACACCTGGTTTTCAATTGCTTTGATTTCTGTTGGTATATAGGGCACCTGTTACCTGCCGTAATTCGTGCAGGATTAGACTTGTGTGTATTGCGCTGGAGTGTATTTGATGTTTGTTGTTTTTTCGCTATTACGCACGTGTAGGTAAAGTGTCGGAACTGTGTTTGTTCCTCCGTGAGTATTCGAGAGCGTAGTTTTGGGATTTTTTTCTGTGCCGTTTGTATTGGTGGACTATATTATTAAAACACGCTTCTCAGACATCCCTGCTCTCCTGCGCCTGACTCCTACACCTCTCACCAAGACGCATGTTATCACAGAATCCTGCACCAATATAATTATGGAGTCAGCAGGAGCGGACGCACTTCCAGGGTCCGTGGAGGAGCGAGTTCAACACCACACGGCAGTGTTACACCGACTGGGGACCGCCATGGATCAGGTGATGGCGACGATGGAGAGATGGGAGAGAGGTGGCCTTCCCACACCGTTATCAGCTACACCCCAACCAGCACCACTACCCTCTCCTTCATTGCCTGAGCACAGTGGAATTCGACTCGCCCTCCCGAGGGAGTATGATGGGACGACGGCCGGGTGCCAGGGCTTCTTACTCCAGATGGACCTATACCTGGCGACTGTTCGTCCGGCTCCTTCGGGGGGTGAGAGCGTGAACGCCCTCGTCTCCTGCCTCGCAGGTAAAGCCCTGGAGTGGGCCAACGCGGTATGGAACGATCCTGACTCAGCGAGGGACCACTACCCAGAGTTCACCCGCCGCTTTCGGGCCGTGTTTGATCACCCACCTGAGGGTCGAGCGGCGGGTGAACGGCTGTTCCATCTGAGGCAGGAGAGGAGGAGTGCTCAGGACTTTGCTCTAGAGTTCCGGACCTTGGCCGCTGGCGCGGGATGGAACGACAGGGCCTTGATCGATCACTATAGGTGTAGTTTGCGTGAGGACGTCCGTAGGGAGCTGGCCTGTAGAGACACCACCTTGTCCTTGGACCAATTGATCGACATGTCCATTCGGTTGGACAACTTGCTGGCGACCCGCGGACGTCCAGATCGGGCTCTGTCAGTTCCATCTCCCAGCTCCACCACTCCAACACCCATGGAGCTAGGAGGTGCTTCAGCAAGGGCGACCGGAGGAGGGGGCCTTTCCTGTGCCAGCTGTGGTCGCAGAGGGCACACTGCTGACCGGTGCTGGGGGGGTCCCCCCGGGAGTCGAGACGCCAGGCCGAGCACTGCCCGGACACCTCAGGTGAGTCGGCACCAGGCTCACCCAGAGCCCCCTGTTGGTCACGTATGTATGGATTGTTTTTCCTGAATTTTCCGCTCTGTCCCGGCATAAGGCGCTAGTAGATTCAGGCGCGGCGGGGAATTTTATTGACCGCGGTTTAGCGAACAGGTTAGGGATTCCCCTTGTTCAGCTGGACAAACCCTTCCCAGTGCACGCCTTAGATAGCCGACCATTAGGGTCAGGGCTAGTCAGGGAGGCCACGGCTCCACTGGGTATGGTTACGCAGGAGGGTCATGAGGAGAGAATTAGTCTCTTCCTCATTGATTCTCCTGCGTTTCCGGTGGTGTTGGGGATCCCCTGGTTGGCCCGTCACAACCCCAGGATTTCGTGGCAACAGAGGGCTCTACAGGGGTGGTCGGAGGAGTGCTCAGGCAGGTGTGTAGGAGTTTCCATCGGTGCTACAACGGTGGAGAGTCCAGACCAAGTCTCCACCGTGCACATTCCCTCAGAATATGCCGATTTGGCTATCGCCTTCTGTAAAAAGAAGGCGACCCAATTACCACCTCATCGACGAGGGGATTGTGCGATAAATCTCCTGGTAGGCGCTGCACTTCCCAGGAGTCACGTGTATCCCCTGTCACAGGAGGAGACGGTGGCTATGGAGACATACATATCGGAATCTCTGGGGCAGGGGTTCATTCAGCCCTCCATCTCACCTGCCTCCTCGAGTTTCTTTTTTGTGAAGAAGAAGGAGGGTGGTCTGCGTCCGTGCATTGACTATAGAGGTCTAAATTCCATCACGGTGGGGTATAGTTACCCGCTACCTCTCATTGCCACGGCGATTGAGTCATTTCACGGAGCACGGTTTTTCACAAAACTGGATCTCAGGAGTGCATATAACTTGGTGCGTATCCGGAAGGGAGATGAGTGGAAGACGGCGTTTAGTACCACATCCGGCCATTATGAGTACCTCGTCATGCCGTACGGGTTGAAGAATGCTCCAGCAGTCTTCCAATCTTTTGTGGATGAGATTCTCAGGGATCTGCACGGTCAGGGTGTGGTGGTTTACATCGATGATATTCTGGTCTATTCCGCTACACGGGCCGCGCATGTGTCTCTGGTGCGCAGGGTACTTGGGCGACTGTTGGAGCATGACCTGTACGTCAAGGCTGAGAAATGCTCGTTCTTCCAACAGGCCGTCTCCTTCCTTGGATATCGCATTTCCACATCGGGGTTGGTGATGGAGGATGACCGCATTGCAGCCGTGAGTAATTGGCCGACTCCAACCACGGTAAAGGAGGTGCAGCGGTTCTTAGGGTTTGCCAACTACTACCGGAGGTTTATCCGGGGTTTTGGGCAGGTGGCAGCGCCCATTACGTCACTGCTGAAGGGGGGGCCGACGCGTCTGGGGTGGTCGGCTGAGGCGGACAGGGCTTTTGGTCGCCTGAAGGCTCTTTTTACCTCTGCTCCCGTGCTAGCGCATCCGGACCCCTCTTTGGCATTTATAGTGGAGGTGGACGCATCCGAGGCTGGGGTTGGAGTCGTGCTCTACCAGCGCTCGGGTGCGCCACCGAAGCTCCGCCCCTGTGCTTTCTTTTCTCGGAAGCTCAGCCCGGCGGAGCGAAACTATGACGTGGGGGATCGGGAGTTGCTAGCTGTTGTCAGAGCCCTGAAGGTGTGGAGACATTGGCTTGAGGGGGCCCAGCACCCTTTCCTCATCTGGACTGACCACCGTAATCTAGAGTACATTCGGGCAGCGAGGAGACTGAACCCTCGTCAGGCAAGGTGGGCCATGTTTTTCACCCGATTTAGGTTTACCATCTCCTATAGACCAGGCTCCCAGAACACTAAGGCAGACGCACTGTCCCGACTATATGATACAGAGGAGCGGGCCATTGACCCTGCGCCCATCCTCCCGGCTTCTTGTCTAGTGGCACCTGTTAGGTGGGAGGTGGACGCAGACATTGAGCGAGCATCGCGTGTTGAGCCCACTCCTCCACAGTGTCCAGCGGGACGGGTGTATGTTCCGCTGGAGGTTAGAGACAGGTTAATTTGGTGGGCTCACACATCCCCCTCCTCTGGTCACCCGGGGATTGGGAGGACGGTGCGATGTCTTAGTGGGAAGTACTGGTGGCCCACTTTAGCCAAGGACGTGAGGGTTTATCAAATCAAATCAAATTTATTTTATATAGCCCTTCGTACATCAGCTGATATCTCAAAGTGCTGTACAGAAACCCAGCCTAAAACCCCAAACAGCAAGCAATGCAGGTGTAGAAGCACGGTGGCTAGGAAAAACTCCCTAGAAAGGCCAATACCTAGGAAGAAACCTAGAGAGGAACCAGGCTATGTGGGGTGGCCAGTCCTCTTCTGGCTGTGCCGGGTGGAGATTATAACAGAACATGGCCAAGATGTTCAAATGTTCATAAATGACCAGCATGGTCGAATAATAATAAGGCAGAACAGTTGAAACTAGAGCAGCAGCACAGTCAGGTGGAAGTTGAAACTGGAGCAGCAGCATGGCCAGGTGGACTGGGGACAGCAAGGAGTCATCATGTCAGGTAGTCCTGGGGCATGGTCCTAGGGCTCAGGTCAGTTGAAACTGGAACAGCAGCATGGCCAGGTGGACTGGGGACAGCAAGGAGTCATCATGTCAGGTAGTCCTGGGGCATGGTCCTAGGGCTCAGTGTCCTCCTGCTCAGTGTGCGCTCAGTGCAAGGCTCCTAGGCACCTGCCCAGAGGGAAGTTACAACCCCTTCCCGTTCCACAGCGGCCTTGGTCACACCTGTCGGTTGACTTCTTGACCGATCTGCCACCGTCACAGGGCAACACCACGATCCTGGTCGTTGTGGATCGGTTTTCTAAGTCCTGTCGTCTCCTCCCTTTGCCCGGTCTTCCGGCACTACGGGGTGCCTGAGGATATTGTTTCTGATTGGGGTCCCCAGTTCACGTCCAGGGTGTGGAAGGCGTTCATGGAACGTTTGGGGGTCTCGGTCAGCCTGACCTCTGGGTTTCACCCCGAGAGTAATGGGCAGGTGGAAAGAGTGAACCAGGATGTGGGTAGGTTTCTGCGGTCGTATTGCCAGGACCGGCCAGGGGAGTGGGCGAAGTACATCCCCTGGGCGGAGATGGCCCAGAACTCACTCCCCCACTCCTCTACGAGCCTGTCGCCCTTCCAATGTGTGTTGGGCTATCAGCCGGTCCTGGTACCATGGCATCAGAGCCAGACCGAGGCTCCTGCGGTGGACGATTGGGTGAAACGCTCAAGGGAAACCTGGGAGGCCGCCCACGGGTACCTTAAACGGGCCGAAGGGCGGCAGAAGGCCAGTGCCGACCGCCATCGCAACGAGGCCCCGGTGTACACACCGGGGGACCGGGTCTGGCTCTCGACCCGAAACCTGCCCCTCCACCTGCCCTGCCGGAAGCTGGGTCCGTGGTTTGTGGGGCCATTCAAAGTCCTGAGGAGAATAAACGAGGTGTGTTATAGGTTACAGCTCCCCCCGTATTACCGTATTAACCCCTCGTTTCATGTGTCTCTCCTCAGGCCGGTGGTGGCTGGTCCGCTTCAAGAAGATGAGGTGCGGGAGGTCCCTCCGCCCCCCCTGGACATCGGGGGGGCGCCGGCGTATGCAGTTCGGTCCATACTGGACTCGAGGCGTCGGGTGGGGGGTCTTCAGTACCTCGTGGACTGGGAGGGGTACGGTCCGGAGGAGAGATGCTGGGTGCCGGTGGAGGACGTACTGGATCCACCTATGCTAAGGGAGTTTCACCGTCTCCATCCGGATCGCCCTGCGCCTCGTCCTCCGGGTCGTCCTCGAGGCCGGCGTCGTCGCGCTGCGGGAGCCGCGCGTCAGGGGGGGGGTACTGTCACGACTTCTACCGAAGGTAACTCCTCTCCCTGTTCGGGCGGCGCTCGGCGTCGCCGGTCTACTAGCCGCTACCGATCCCTTTTTATTTTTCTGGTTGTTTTGTCTGTGTTCCTTTTCACACCTGGTTTTCAATTGCTTTGATTTCTGTTGGTATATAGGGCACCTGTTACCTGCCGTAATTCGTGCAGGATTAGACTTGTGTGTATTGCGCTGGAGTGTATTTGATGTTTGTTGTTTTTTCGCTATTACGCACGTGTAGGTAAAGTGTCGGAACTGTGTTTGTTCCTCCGTGAGTATTCGAGAGCGTAGTTTTGGGATTTTTTTCTGTGCCGTTTGTATTGGTGGACTATATTATTAAAACACGCTTCTCAGACATCCCTGCTCTCCTGCGCCTGACTCCTACACCTCTCACGAAGACGCATGTTATCACACAGACCTAACAGTAAACCCTAATTGCAGTGTACAGAAATTTGAAGCAGGTTTAGCCACAGAGAAAAAAATGACTATATCAAAGAAGAAATATCCTGTCAGACAAGCTAGGATTTCAAGCAGCAAAATAATCGATAATGAGAAAATGTCTTAGCGGGCTATGTGGTCTAATGGTTTCCTTCTTCCTCTGCAGCTTGTCTCAATCCCTGGTGGTATCATTACTGTAACGAGGACAACTGGTTAGATCAGTGCAGAAAGAGGAATGATTTTAAGGGTAGCTCAGTGCCTCGTCTATCCAGGCCAGGAATTCTAGCCATGAAGCATTAGTGTCTTCAGTCACTCAGGAGAGAAACCGGGTCTCTAGCGAAGGAGTTACATGAAGTCTACAGCATCCTTCAGAATTGGGGATGAACTCTATCCATCTGAGGCAAAACTGAGTGGATTTTGAATGGGGAAATGTCCTATCTCTATCTAAATCATACTATTAGCCATGGCTTGACAAAATGGAGGGAATGTAGGCATAGAGAAAATCCCAAATGAAAAATGTGTCCTTTTAAAAAACAAATGACAATTGCTGCAATTATTATGAGCTATCATCAAAGCAACATATTCTCATCTGTGTCTTCATATTTAAAAAAAAATCTTAATTCCAGATGCATAGAAATAACAAACAACAAATGAAGAGGTCAAGGAAATCTGGAAATGGTTGAAAATCCACTTTTCTAACCAATCATCAAATCAACAGCCCAATGTTAGCCTCCTATTCTTATTTCTCCCTTAGCCCTGGGGTCGTCCCTCTAACCTCTCTCACCTTCATGTCGGTGGTCTCGTTCTCCAGCTTGGACAGGTGGTTGGAGTTGTCCTCCAGCTCTCTCCGCAGATGGGAATTCTCCTGGCGGAGAGCTTCCACCTGGTAGACCAGCTGGTCATAGGAAGCCGTGGAGTTTGCCATCTTCAGACAATGTTGTGGTTCCTGCAAGGCAGAAGAACAAGTGGGGCCGGAGGTTAATGAGCGTTGGAGATGAGTTTCATGGCTAACTCCAGCACATTATGCATTGCTTATTATAAATCCATTGTGTCTTTGTAACAACAGTTATAGGAAAACAGGCAGTTTATTTCCTAATACAGTGCATTAGGGAAGTATTCAGACTGTTTACACATTTTGTTAAATTACAGCCTTATTCTAAAATGGTCCTCATCAATCTACACACAATACCCCATAATGACAAAGCAAAAACAGATTTTAATGTTGTTTTTTTCAGTTTGATGGTTGATGAAGACGGCTGCACAGTACTGTCTTTTATTGATGGCGGTTATGATATTGTTTAGTACCTTGGGCGTGGCTGAGGTGCACCCATGACCAGCATCGGAAACCGGATTGCACAGAGGAGAAGGTACGGTGGGATTCGAAATGGTCAGTGATCTGTTTGTGAACTTGGCTTTCGAAGACTTTAGAAAGGCAGGGCAGGATGGATATAGGTCTATAACAGTTTGGGTCTAGAGTGTTACCCCCTTTGAAGAGGGGAATGACCGCGGCAGCTTTCCAATCTTTAGGGATCTCGATACGAAAGAAAGGTTGAACAGACTGGTAATCGGGGTTGCAACAATGGCGGTGGATAGTTTTAGAGGGTCCAGATAGTCTAGCCCAGCTGATTTGTACAGGTCCAGGTTTTGCAGCTCTTTCAGAACATCTGCTATCTGGATTTGGTTGGAGAAGCTGTGGAGGCTGTGGCAAGTAGCTGCGGGGGGTGCAGAGCTGTTGGCCAGGGTTGGGGTAGCCAGGAGGAAAGCATGGCCAGCCGTAGAGAAATTCTCGATTATCATGGATTTATCGGTGGTGGCAGGGTTTCCTAGCCTCAGTGCAGTGGGCAGCTGGAAGGAGGTGCTCTTATTCTCCATGGACTTTACAGTGGCCTAGAACCTTTTGGAGTTAAGCTACAGGATGCAAATTTCTGTTTGAAAAAGCTAGCCTTTGCTTTCCTAACTGACTGTGTCTATTGGTTCCTGACTTCCCTGAACAGTTGCATATCGCGGGGACTATTCGATGCTAGTGCAATCTGCCACAGGATGTTTTTGTGCTGGTCGAGGGTAGTCAGGTCGGGAGTGACCCAAGGGCTATATCTGTTCTTAGTTCTACAAAAGGGGCATGCTTATTTAAGATGGTGAGGAAATTACTTTTAAAGAACGACCAGGCATCCTCTACTGACTGGATGAGATCAATATCCTTCCAGGTCGATTAGAAAGGCCTGCTCGCAGAAGTGTTTTAGGGAGCATTTGACAGTGATGAGGGATGGTCATTTGACCGCGGATCCATAGCGGATTCAGGCAATGAGGCAATGATCGCTCAGATCCTGATTGAAAACAGCAGAGGTGTATTTGGAGGGCAAGTTGGTCAGGATAATATCTATGAGGGTGCCCATGTTTATGGATTTGTGGTTGTACCTGGTGGGTTCCTTGATAATTTGTGTGAGATTGAGGGAATCTAGCTTAGATTGTAGGACTGTCGGGGTGTTAAGCATATCCCAATTTAGTTCACCTAACAGAACGAACTCTGAAGATAGATGGGGGCAGTCAATTCACATATGGTGTCCAGGGCACAGCTGGGAGCTGAGGGGGGTCTATATCAGGCGGCAACAGTGAGAGACTTATTTCTGGAGAGATTAATTTTTTAAATTAGAAGCTGTTTGGGAATAGACCTGGAAAGTATGACAGAACTTTGCAGGCTATCTTTACAGTAGATTGCAAAGCCTCCCCTTTTGGCAGTTCTATCTTGACGGAAAATGTTGTAGTTGGGGATGGAAATCTCAGAATTTTTGGTGGCCTTCCTAAGCCAGGATTCAGACACGGCAAGGACATCAGGGTTGGCGGAGTGTGCTAAAGCAGTGAGTAAAACAAACTTAGGGAGGAGGCTTCTAATGTTAATGTGCATGAAACCAAGGCTTTTACGGTTACAGAAGTCAACAAATGAGAACGCCTGGGGACATGCATGGCCTCTGATAACCTCCACATCATCCGAGGAACAGAGGAGGAGTAGGATGAGGGTACGGCTAAAGGCTATCAAAACTGGTCGTCTAGTGCATTGGGGACAGAGAATAAAAGGAGCAGATTTCTAGGCGTGGTAGGATAGATTCAGGGCATAATGTACAGACAGGGGTATGGTTGGGTGCGGGTACAGTGGAGGTAAACCTAGGCATTGAGTGACGATAAGAGAGGTTGCATCTCTGGACGCACTAGTTATGCTGGGTGAGGTCACCGCATGTGTGGGAGGTGGGACAAAGGAGGTATCTGAGGCATGTTGAGTGGGACTAGGGGCTCCGCAGTGAACCAAAACCATGATAACAATCCTAAACAAAAGTATACAAGGCATTTTTGACATTAGTGAGAGTCATAAAGCGAGACATAAAGCGATCACAGGTGTTGATTGGGAGAGCTAGCTAAGACAACAACAGATAATCAACTAAGACAACAACAACAGGTAAAATGGCGATGATTGGGCAGAGAGGGTCAGTTAACTACACAAGGCCTGAGTTCGAGGCTGGGGCCGACAGATAAACAAAATAAACAAAATGGAGTACCATGATTAATGAACAGTCCAGCAGGCATCAGCTATATAGCCAAGTGATCATAGGGTCCAGCAATAGATGAAACAGGGAAGCCGCTAGGTAGTCGTTCCTACGCTAGCAAGCGAGAGACACGGCATTCAAAAAAAGTTAGCATTCCGGGGCTAGTAGAAGCGTCTGCTCTGATGTCCGGCAAAGGCCGATTGGGGGCACAATGGATGGAATTATGTCGGCAGACAAGTCGTGATGGAGCGGCGGGGCTCCGTGTCGACAAAGGGTCCAGGCCAGTTGGCAAAAGAGGTATTGTAGCTGGAGTAATTTCGTTTTCTAGCCAGGAGATGCGCCTGGCTCGCGGCTAACTAATGCTAGCTTCGAGTGTTATAGTGTTATAGTGTTAGCCACTATAGCCACTCGGTAGCAGCTAGCTAGCAGCAATGATCTGATGCAAAGGTCCAGAGCTTACGGCAGGAATCCGGTGGTGTAGTGGATTCTAGTCGTGTTAGTGAAGAGTTCGGGAGGCATCAGCTATGTAGCCAACTTATTATAGGGTCCACTGAGCAGGCCGGGAGATGGGCCTGGCTCAAGGCTAGCTTCGGGGCTGGGCCACTCGGTGGCAACTAGCTAGCTGAGATGATCTGGAGTAATGGTCCAGGGCTTACGGCAGGAATCCGGTGTTGTAGTGGAGAAAAACTGTCTGGCAGACTGGCAGGCTGGCAAGTATTATCCAGGCTAAAAGCGGCTGGTGTCTGTGCTAAAGGTAAAGGCCACTAGCAGTGGCTAACAATGACTAAATAGCTAGTAGATAATTAGCTGGTTAGCTTCTGATGGATAGCTTCTGATGGAGGTTCTGGCTATAAGGTCTAAAAATAGCAGATCCGTATCACATTGGGTGAGGTGGGTTGCTGGAAGGTATATTTAATTTAAAAAATGGAAAAAGCGATTGAAAATATATTGAATTATATACAAAAATACAAAATGTACACGGGAGAACAACAAACAACGTCTGCATTGCTACACCATCAAAGTCATCATTGGCCTCATGGTGAAATCCCTGAACGGTTTCCTTCCTCTCTGGGTTAGGAAGGGCGCCTGTATCTTTGTAGTGACTGGGTGTATTGATACACCATCCAAAGTGTAATTAATAACTTCACCATGCTCAAAGGGATTACTCAATGACTGCTTTTTAAAATGTGTACCCATCTACAAATAGGTGCCATTCTTTGTGAGGCATTGGAATACCTCCCTGGTATTTGTGGTTGAATCTGTGTTTGAAATTCACTGCTCGACTGAGGGATCTTACAGATAATTGTGTTGGATACAGAGATGAGGTAGTCATTCAAAAATAATGTTAAGCACTATTATTGCACACAGAGTGAGTCTATGCAAATTATATGACTTGTTAAACACATTTTTATTCCTGAACTTATTTAGGCTTGCCATAACAAAGGGGTTGAATGCTTATTGACTCAAGACATTTCAGTTTTTAGTTTTTAATACATTTTTAATACACACATTTCCACTTTTACGTCATTGAATATTTTGTGTACATAATTCCACTTTGAATCCATTTTCAATTCAGGCTGTAATACAACAAAATGTGGAAAAAGTCAAGGGGTGTGAATACTTTCTAAATACACTGTATAAACAACATACATAGAAAGAGCAATGCTTGGTGCTCTTCCATACATATAAACAACGGCCACATCTGTCCTCTCTGCAGTGTATGGTTGGTAGCAGATGGTACACAGAGAAACGTATCATCTGTCAAATCAAGTTTAGCTCCGTTTTGATCAATGTTTGCGCTTGGCCGAGCCTGTATTCACTTTGTGTGTGGCCATTCAATATGCTACAAAACACACAGACACAGGACTAAAAGGCAGTGAGCGTCTATCCCGTTTTCAAGCCTCATGACATGGTAACACAGATGCTCTGTGTTTTGTTTAAGCATCTTGTTAATCTTGTTAAGAAACTGTTATTGGTACAGATATTGGATGTTATTATGGTATACTAGGCAAGTCAGTTCAGAACAAATTCTTATTTACAGTGACAGCCTACTCCGGCCAAAACCGGACAACGCTGGGCCATTTGTGCACCGCCCAATGGGACTCCCAGCCAGATGTGATACAACCTGGATTCAAACCAGGTACTATAGTGACACCTCTTGCACTGAGATGTAGTGCCTTAGACCGCTGTGGCACCCGGGAGCCTTGCTGGTTACATCAGTTGAATACCAAACCATATCAAATTGACATTACAGCATACTTATTATAGTTACTCATGATTTTAAAACCTCTGTGCCCATCAATTATGTATGCATCAAATTCATAGATTTTGTCTGGGCTATGTTCTTTGATGATTTGGACCTCTTTTTACAACATCAGAAATGCTGTCAGTGAGGGAATACAGCGCAGCCATTTTGATAAATGACTGTGTGCAGGGAGCCATTGCTGCTTTGCTAATGAGATTTCAAGGATTTGAAAGTGTATCATAAATATATGACGCATGCAAAAAATCGAATATGACTCACTTCTGGTGGCTTTAATGCAATTATATAGAAACAAATCATATTCACCCCCTAGTCACCTTGACATCAATGAAAACAAATGAAGCCAGTACGCATTTGTGCATAATGCCTGAAGCAGTCAATCACTCTGCGTTTTATGGAGACTCAGACGACAGTGACAGGTGTGCATTATTAACGCCTTCCTGCTCTTCATGACTGGTGATAACAGCACCTGCGACAGTGATTCTCCTGGGCCTGTAATTTCACACATCATTTTCAAGCATAAAGCTTGCATGGCAAGTAGTTTAAAAATGTAAACATAGTTGGCTTTTCAGACAGAGCAAGTGCAACCGTCTGCCCTACTATTGTTCTGAAGGATCATGCCAGCCCACCTATTCCCTAATTACCCTCTGGACATGCCCCCTCTCCTGCCAACTTTGTTTGGTTAGCATGTTTGTTATACTTTTACATTTCTCCTTAGTTATGGCACTTTGTCTTCTATGTTAATGTGTTGTATCTACCTCTCAGTGGAGGCTACTGAGGGGAGGACGGCTCAAAATAATGGCTGGAATGTATTTTGATACCATTCCACTGATTCCGCTCCAGCCACTACCACAAGCCCATAACTTGTATCACAAACTAACCTACCTGCTTTAGAAGCCATCAAATCTCCATCCTACTTCTTGTGTCCTTGTGCTGGGCTTAATTGTTAGTTAATAAATACCCTGAACTGGAAACCTTGTCTCCAACAATGATGCACCATAGTGGCAACATCACTCCTTACCTAGCCTCCTTATACAGTCCACCCTAGTCATTTTCTTTAATTATGGAATTACAATGATTGCTATTTTTAACAAAGAAATTCAAGTTAACGCAGCATTCATTTTTGTAAATATTATCTGGAGAATTTGTTTAACAATTACTCCTATGAATACACACAGATACACACAAAAAAGGGGTCTTATTCAATGGATTTTGACGACACATCATTTCATTTGAACAGACGTTCATTCCTGCACAGTGTAGCCATCTGAATTGCTAAAGGACCTCGGCCAGTTCTTTGTCAGCCTGAGTGATGAGATTTCCTCCCCGCAGCGGCAGTGTTGATGAGGGGGGAGGTGCTTTCCAGACATGAGAGGTATTTCTGCACACACCAGCACAATTCAGGCCCCTTCTATATTACTGGGGAGGGCATCTACGCCTTTGGCGGGTCACAAAGGTCAGGCTATGGACCACTGCTTTCGGGCAGGCAGGCAATGTCAGTGCGGAAAACCCTCCCCTGGAACAGCGTTGCATTTCATTACCGCGTGTCTGTCACCACTTAGGGAATTCACAGTGGAACAAAATAGAGATCAGGATGATGTAGTATTGTACATGTTTAAATGTTTTATATTTAAGCAATAAGTTCCGAGGGGGTTGTGGTATATGGCCAAGCTTCACCGTAGGGATGGTGCAAGGTTTCCACCAGACGTGACACTTGGCATTCAGGCCATCTGGTTTCTTATGGTCTGAGATTCCTTTAGGAGCTGTCATGAGCCTTTACTGAGGAGTAGCTTCCGTCTGGCCACTCTACCATAAACCCAGAGGGTTGGAGCAATGAGAGAGGTGGTATTTTTCCTACTTTTTTCCATTAGTGAGTCGCATTTCTTTACACATTTATCTGTATCCACATATAGAGATAAGCAAGGCAATATGTACTGAAAATAGGCAGGTGTAAGATAATATATGCATCCGGCCTGCACAAAGCAGCCTCAGCACGTCGAGCTAATGGCTGTGGACATATGGAGAGACATCATTGGCCATGCCTTGAACACACCACTCTCTTTATCATTTCTAAGTGGGAGACATGAAACACATTTATTATTCTGCTGGACAGCTTTGAAGGCAGTGTGGCAGTGTGTTACTGAAGGCCAGCCACTGATAGTGAGTAGAGACTGAGAGGGGGCGTGCTGAATGGTGGTCCTAAGGGAATTCAATACAGTCGGTTGATTTTGCCCATTAGGTTTCTTCCATCAAAGCAATATATTCATGAGCTGGCTTGCGGGCCAATGTTATCGCGACCTTCTTCCATCTTAATTGCCCCGGTGGCAAAAGCATTAATTGCAGTGACATTTGTCAGGTGATGTCTATTTCTCTGGTGATTTTTCCCTCCCTTTCTCTTTCTTCCCCCCAACATGGCTCTTTATGTTGTGTCCTATTTGCTGCTGGTGGGGCCGCAATGCATGCTGGATAATCTGGAGGAGGAAATCGTCCCCAAGAGGAATATAATTCAGACGGAGCCGTGCGAGTGTTAGCGAGCCTGCCAATGGTGTGCTACAGTTCGAGACAGTTTCTATGGCAACGCTCAGAAAAGGTGGTAAAAGAGAGGATGAGATGAATAAAGGCAAACTAAGCAGAAGGGGTTTTAGGAGGGTAATCGATGTCATAGAGCAAAACAACGCCATATCATATACTCATATACTCTGTCCTGCAACCATGTTGGACATCACACCCCTGCTGTACGTGGTTAAGTGGGCATCTCATATAGTGTAAGGCTATTGATACCAGCTAAACGAATGCCACTGACATGATGTGCTGTCTACTTCACAACTGGTCTGTGCAGTTTCCATTCAGAACCGCAATCTGACATTAAATGACTGTTTATTTTGATCAGTGAGTGACTAATATATGCAGTAGCCAGAGCTTACACAAACCATGACCTGGAAGAAGTCAGCCTTCAGCTGGCACTACTATCTCACCTACTGTGAGTAACACAATACACAGCAACTCTCTATGGAGCAGTGTAGCAAGATGAACCCGAATGGACTTATGGCCAGTTTAGGACTTTGTAATAACCATGTTCAGACAATCTAAACAAACAAAGCGTAAAACCGAGCCTCATTCCACGCCTATAAGGTCAGGCTGAACATCAACCATGCTAGAGCATAGATGCCCCACAGCAGCAGTGGGCTAGGGCCGAGCAGTGCTGTGATTAGCTAGTAAGCTCTGTACAGCCGGCTCTTTCTATCTCCAGTCATGCAAACACAATAGGAGCCAAAGTTCTGAGCCACATCCACTGGATGCAACTGCCACTTGTGTAGCCAGCGAACCAAGTCAGGTGAAACAGAGGCTAATCAAGACCACTTTCTCCTGACAGGCGATGACTTAAACGCTGCATGGACATCAATGGGGATCTGAGTTTGAAAGAACAAGCAGACTTGGTTTCTGAGTATTGTCTGTTGTGGTTAAGCAGTCAAGGGCTCAAGTCCAGGGGTCCATGGGTGTTAGTCGGAGCCAAACAGGCTGTTTGTTGCCTCTCCCATCTTGTTTTTCCTAATTATGATAATTTGTTTAAGTAATTAGCTACTAATAGCAGGTTTGTTGTCTGTCAATGGAAGCTTGTACAAAATAATTCATTCCCTAGTCGAATCCGTAAAAACATTCTTACCACAACTTAAACTGTAGTAACAATATTGTTATTAGTAATGATTAATAAAAACTCGTAATTATTTATAATAGAAATAGGCTACTACTATGTTCTATCATTACTGAACTTCTGCATGTATTTCAGTCTTAAAAAAGATTAGTAGTAGATTTGCATTATCATGATTATCATAGCTATAGGTTTACTTTTATTACGCTATCACTGTTATTATTACATTTTTTACAGTGTGAGTCATCGATACAGTAAACGAAGGCCATGAATGTGAGCCGGAACAAAGAAAAGGAGTAGCATACATAATAGGATTCTCCCCCAACCAACACGCCCGCCCACCACTGCTGCATTTCTTCCTACATCACCCTGTCACTCCAAGACTGTCTGGTTACCACGACAACGGCACCTGCCAGTGAAGATGTCGAGCCTGAGAATCTCTCTCCTCAACCAGGCTGTCTTGTCCTTGTGCCCAATTGAATAGAATCAATCTTATCATACTGTAGGTGTAGGTTAAGAATCAACATGGCTCTTACAGTAGGGCAGTACCATGGGCGCGTTCAAGGTGTTGATGATTGTCTAAACCACTATTAAGTATTTTGCTAGTATAAAATGCAATAGAATAATAGCCATAGGGTACGGATTAACAATGAGGCCTTGCTCAGGTTGCTGGAACCTAACTATTATTATGGTCAATTTGATCCAAAACATATAGTCAAACACAGGTGTTTAATGAAAACTAGTTCTTATACGTATGAAGCAGTATAAGGGACATTTTCCATCTTACATGAAATGCATCACCACAGCCCCATTTTCCAATAATGGAGGAACCCACTTCCATGGATTGAGCATGGGGTCAGACCAGCCCATACTGACAGAGATGGAGCTTTTGGGGTCAAAAGGCCAGGTAATATACTGTCATTCCAAAACACTTTGATTGACCCAAGTAGGAGGAGCATTTACAATTTCATCCAAAATGAAACCCAGAACATTAATTATTCAGATATTGTAAACGGGGGAAGAAGTGCACTGATCAAATGCTTATTCTCTAATGGTAAAGTTATGTGTGGTTTCCAAACACAGATGTTTTTCTTCTTTCAAAATGGTGACTGTCATGACAAGTGGACACATGCTAAGCTTACAGAAGGATTGTCCTCGCATGGGGAAATATCATAGAGCAGAGTGTTTTTTTTTTGATTGAGCTAGCACATAGCTTACACAGCATTGTCAGCACATACAATAGCTAGCACAACATAGTTAGTAGGCCTTCTTAGCTAGAACATTGCTAACGTTACAGCTAATGCTAACAGCACAGATCTTTGCTAGCCTGGAACTGACTGGCCATCCCAGCTTAGGGAATGGACTGTAAAAGCTAGTCTGATTCTATCAGTTTGTCACAGCTGGGATTGACTATTCTGTACATGCTCACTATGTGAAGAATCAATACGGTGTTATCATCAGAGGTGATTGGAATTCACTTGCCAAAAATCCTCTCAGCGACAGCCTTTGACTCTGTGCACAAGTTCTTAAAAGACCCAGATGCAAAATGATCTATCTGTCTGGGGACACGTCCTTCAAAAGTGACCGCAACATTTTGTTTTCATCAATTACATGGATGTATTACATGTCAGATGTAAAGGGAGATATACGCATGGTAAAAACCACTAAATAAGATCGCATAATCTTAGTGACACGCCTTGGGCCTTTTGTTTATACAAGCCTACAACAAGAAGGGAAAGGCTTTTGCTAGCTATAGCTGTCTCTACAGATTCTAAAACCATACATGGGTCCCAATGACAGACATATGATCAAATCACATCAAATGTTATTTGTCACACTCGCCGAATACAACAGGGGAAATGCTTACTTACTACAAGCCCTTAACTTCTTATGGCTGGGGGCAGAATTGAGTAGCTTGGATGAATAAGGTGCCCAGAGGTGCCCAGAGTAAACTGCCTTCTACTCAGTCCCAGAAGCTAAGATATGCATATTATTAGTATATTTGGATAGAAAACACTCTGAAGTTTCTAAAACTGTTTGAATGATGTCTGTGAGTATAACAGAACTCGCATGGCCGGCAAACACCTGAGAAAAAAATCCAACCAGGAAGTGGGAAATCTTAGGTTTGTAGTTTTTCAACTCATTCCATATTGAGGATACAGTGGGATATTGGTCATATTGCACTTCCTAAGGCTTCCACTAAATGTCAACAGCCTTTAGAACCTTGTTTGATGCTTCTACTGTGAGGTGGGGGCGAATGAGAGGGGAATGAGTCAGAGGTCTGGCAGAGAGCCACAAGCATAGTCTCGCGCGCTCATGTGAGAGCGAGCTCTGTTCCATTGCATTTCTACAGACAAAGGAATTCTGCAGTTGGAAAATTATTGAAGATTTATGTTAAAAACATCCTAAAGATTGATTGTTTGACATGTTTCTACGACCTGTAATATAACTTTTTGGACTTTTCGTCCGTACTTTCCGCTGGACTTGGATTTGTTTACCAAACAGGCTAAACCAAGGAGGTATTTGGACATAAATAATGAACTTTATCGAACAAATCAAACATTTATTGTGGAACTGGTATTCCTGGGAGTGCATTCTGATGAAGATCATCAAAGGTAAGTGAATATTTAAATGCTATTTCTGACTTCTGTTGACTACACATCATGGCGGATATCTGTTTGGCTTGTTTTGGTCTCTGAGCGCTGTACTCAGATTATTGCATGGTTTGCTTTTTCGGTAAAGCTTATTTTAAATCTGACACAGCAGTTGCATTAAGGAGAAGTTTATCTAAAGTTCCATTTATAACACTTGTATTTTCATCAACATTTATGATGTGTATTTCTGTAAATTGATGTGGCTCTCTGCAAAATCACTGGATGTTTTTGGAACTACTGAACATAACGCGCCAATGTATACTGAGATTTTTTAAATATAAATATGAACTTTATCGAACAAAACATACATGTATTGTGTAACATGAAGTCCTATGGGTGTCATCTGATGAAGACCATCAAAGGTTAGTGATTAATTTCTCTATTTGTGCTTTTTGTGACTCCTCTCTTTGGCTGGAAAAATGGCTGTGTTTTTCTGTGAATAGACACTCACCTAACATAATCGTTTGTGGTGCTTTCACCGTACAGCCACTAGATAGACCAACCCTATGGTATGTAACCTAAGGGGGTCTCCTAGCGACTACTACAGTAAGGAAGAGAGGAGAGGAGGTTAGCATTACACCATCAATCGATTAATTTACAATGGAAAGAGGTGGTAGGCTACCATGGGTAGAAGGGATGACATTTCCTATAGTTTAGGTGACAGAGGTCAACAATATCCCACTATAGCCTCTATGGATAAGAGATCTTCCATTGCATTCTGAATGACGTACATTCACTGTGAGCAAGGCAAGCCTTTGTTCACATTGGCTAATTATGTCAATGACTTTGGCTTGGAGTTTAAAGGCACTGCCTCAGAGATTGTATCTGAAGCAGCATCATAAGCAGCAACATTTCAGCGTCCATTACAGGAAAGAATGCGTTCAGTGAAAATGGAAGGAAGGCCCTTATTAACTGTAGGAGATTTGCGTTCCTTCCTACCAATGTTTGGGAATGTCAATTGCAGTAGGCTATATAGAGAGAAACTGGCAAACTGCTCAAATGTCTAGATGGTTGTTTTCTCAATTTAATAGACATGCATCTGAGCTGAGGTTCAGCAACCAACTGCCGAAATATTAGGAAAATAGAAATGTATATGATTAGGTGATATACATTTGTAATCTGAAAACATTGCTGAACTTGGATATTCCCTTGAGAGTGTCAAGAAATACACAACATCCTTAGGAAAAACGAATATATCATAGCTACTGTACTGTAACAAATGCCTCCCTCAAGAACCATGTCTTACAAAGAAATATATAATACCAATTCGTCATACTAATTCTCTGGGTTTGGTTGACCATGTCATTAGACATGTGCTATATCCTACATTTGCTTCAAATATGATGTTAAATGATTTGGACCAGTCAGTAAAATGATGGGAGACTAGCCAATTAATGGTGTCATGACATTGGCCTGTTGGGGGTGGTTTATGACCCCCATAAATACCTTTCCCATTTTTCCTCTCTCTACTCTACCAATGTGACTATTGAAAATCCCTTTGTTAACATAGAGAGTCTGGGAACATCAAAAGGTGGGAAACGGAACCCAATTTCGGTAATCCAACCAGTTGAAAATATGCGTTGGTACTTAATGAACATGATGTCAGATCAGTTGGCATCTGAGACATTATTACTGATGATAGGACAACATAAACTGTATCTTGGAAAGTCTACACATTCTAGTTATCAGATTCACATGGAATTGTTGTTCAATCTAAATGTTTAAAAATGAAACTATTTGTGAAAAGATTAAATGTAATTTTAGCTTCTTAAATGAGAGAAAGGTTTGTCATAGAGAAACTCTGCTCACTCAGAGGCCCCGTCCAAGTGAACAGACTTTGGTTGTAAACTATTAAACACGCCCCTTCTTTCACCACTATATAAACCCGTTGACGAAAATTCAACTTCCTGTTCCAAGGACGTCAGGACTTGCGTTAAAAAGGACAAGGTCACCTACAGAACTAAGCCAACCTCAGCGTGAGCTCTGGTTGAACGACAAGAACCTAACAAAATTTGCATCGAATTTCAACGTGAAGATGACAATCCACACGCAGAAAGGATGAATTTCGACTATACCAGCCAGAATATAGCATGAGATTAAAGTATGGCAACTTGGTATGAACTTTGAACTCTTATTCACTAAAGAAGTGATACCTCCTAAACTGTTGCGTTAGTGCAGCAACTATAGACGTGGGCTAGGAGAGGAAGGACAGCGTATCCATTCTACCATGCACCAATTCACCACGAGACATTCTTCAGAGGACCAGAGATCCATACTGGACCACCCCGCCTTCTATCTACGACCAATCTACCGAAGCGCAGCTCAGAGTAAATATTTATTGCATTTTCCTTTTTCAAATGGGCGGTTATTTAGACTGCATAACATACTGCATTTACGATAGCATAGCTGCCTACGGCCCAATAGAGACACAAAACCTTTTTGCTCCTCAGTCTTCCCGCTCTTTCACTCAAACCTAACCCCCTGTCTTTGTGTAACCAGCCATCATATCTGTTCCGTCTGCTAGGGATTTTTTCCTTTATGACATCATTTGTAATCAATGAATGATACATTCTGTGTATATGTAATCCTGTGTGATTATTTAGGTATTTAGTAAATAAATAATTAAACCAAATTTTGTATAGCTGATTCAACTTCTTAGCCAGGGTTCGTGAAGATTACTAGGTCTTTAAGAATTTATTCAGAAGATAGCAGCTCTATAAACATTATTTCAGGGTGCCCCGACTTTCGAGTTAATTACATTTACATGATTAGCTTAATCAGGTATTATTAATTACAGAGAAATGATTTCATAGAGTAGCATGTCATATCACTTAATCCGGCATAGCCAAAGACATGACAATGGTCTCTTGGTGAGAAACTAACCTAATTGATTAATCAACCTTGTTGAATCTTAATTCAGGACTTCTTGTTGTCCTTACAAAGAATAAACAGTCCACCTCTTTCCAACCACATCAGGGTTCAGTTGTTTACCTTCACAAAATCTGGCGTGTCAGTTACACTATACAGTGCCTTCAGGAAGTATTCAGATCCCTTGACTTTTTCCACATTTTGCTATGTTACATCCTTATTCTAAAAATGATTAAATAGTTTTCCACCTCATAAATCTACACACAAAACCCTGTAATGACAAAGCAAAAACAGGTTTTTAGACATTTTTGCAAATTTAATACAAATAAAAAATGGAAATATCACATTTACATAAGTATTCAAACCCTTTACTCAGTACTTTGTTGAAGCAAATTTGGCAGTGATTACAGCATCGAGTCTTCTTGGATATGACGGTACAAGCTTGGCACACCTGTAATTGGGGAGTTTCTCCCATTCTTCTCTGCAGATCCCTCAAGCTATGTCAGGATGGATGGGGAGCATTGCTGCACAGCTATTTTCAGGTCTCTCCAGAGATGTTCGATCAGGGTCAAGCCCGGGCTCTGTTTGGGTCACTCAAGGACATTCAGAAGCCAATCCTGCATTGTCTTGGCTGTCTGCTTAGGATTGTTGACTGGGGCGAAGGTGAATCTTCGCACCCCCAGTCTGAGGTCCTGAGCGCTCTGGAGGAGGTTTTCATCAAGGATCTCTCTCTGTACTTCGCTCCATTCATCTCTCCCTCAATCCTGCTTAGTCATGCAGTCCCTGCCGCTGAAAAACATACCCAGAGCATGATGCTGTCACCACCATGCTTCACTGTAGGGATAGTGCCAAGTTTCCTCTAGACGTGATGCTTGGCATTCAGGCCAGAGTTCAATCTTGGTTTCATCAGACCAGAGAATCTTGTTTCACATGGTCTGAAAGTCTTTAGGTGCCTTTTGGTGAACTCCAAGCGAGCTGTCGTGCCTTTTACTGAGGAGTGGCTTCCGTCTGATTTGTGGAGTGCTGCAGAGATGGTTGTCTCTCTGGAAGGTTCTCCCATCTCCACAGAGGAACTCTGGAGCTCTATCAGTGTGACCATCGGGTTCTTTGTCACCTCCCTGACCAAGGCCCTTCTTCCCAGATTGTTCAATTAGGCCGGGCGGCCAGCTCTAGGAAGAGTCTTGGTGGTTCCCAACTTCTTAAATTTAAGAATGATCGAGGCCACTGTGTTCTTGGGGACCTTCAATGCTGCAAAAAAAATGTGGTACCCTTCCCCAGATCTGTGCCTCGACACAATCCTGTCTTGGAGCTCTACGGACAATTTCTTCGACCTCATGGCTTGGTTTTTGCTCTGACATGGACTATCAACCTTATATAGACAGGTGTGTGCTTTTCCAAATCATGCCCAATCAATTGAAATTAGCACAGGTGCTCCAATCAAGTTGTAGAAACATCTCCTGGATGATCAATGGAAACAGGATGCACCTGAGTTCAATTTCGAGTCTCATAGCAAAGGGTTTTTCTATTTTTAATAGATTTACAAAAACATTTAAAAACCTGTCTTTGCTTTGTCATTATGGGTTATTGTGTGTAGATTGATGAGGGAAGAAAATGATTTAATCAATTTTAGAATAATAACGTAACGTAACAAAATGTGGAAAAGGCCAAGGGGTCTGAATACTTTCCAAAGGCACTGTATATACAAAAGTATGTGGACACCCCTCCAAATTAGTGGATTAGGCTATTTCAGCCATACCCATTGCTGTCAGGTATATAAAATCGAGCACACAGCCATGCAATCTTCATTGACAAACATTGGTAGTAGAATGCCCTTACTGAAGAGCTCAGTGACTTTCAATGTGGCCCCGTCATAGGATGCTACCTTTCCAAGTCAGTTCGTCAAATTTCTGCCCTGCTCGAGCTGCCCTGGTCAACTGTACGTGCTGTTATCATGAAGTGGAAACGTCTAGGAGCAACTAATGCTCAGCCGCGAAGTGGTAGGCCATACAAGCTCACAAAAAGGGACCGCCGAGTCCTTAAGAGCGTAAAAATCACCTTTTCTCGGTTGCAACACTCCAAACTGCCTCCGGAAGCAATGTCAGCACAAAAACTGTTCATCGGGAGCTTAATGAAATGGGTTTCCATGGCCGAGCAGCCGCACACAAGCCTAAGATCACCATGCGCAATGCCAAACATTGGCCGGAGTGGTGTAAAGCTCACATCCATTCGACTCTGAAGCAGTGGAAACACGGTCTCTGGAGTAATGAATCACGCTTCATCATCTGGCAGTCCGACAGACAAATTTGGGTTTAGTGGATGCCAGGAAAACCCGATCTGCTCCAATGCATAGTGCTAATGTCACGTTCTGACCATAGTTCTGTTATTTTATTCTTTGTTTTAGTATGGTCAGTGAGTTGGGGTGGGCAGTCTATGTTTGTTTTCCTATGTTGGTTTTTGTGTTCCGCCTACTATGGTTCTCAATCAGAGGCAGGTGTAGTTAATTGTCTGAGAATAATACTTAGGTAGCCTGGGTTTCACTGTTGGTTTGTGGGTGTTTGTTTCCGTGTGAGTGTTTGTCGCCACACGGTACTGTTTCGGTTTTGTATATTTTCACGTCATCGTTTATTGTTTTTGTTCGAGTGTTCATTTGTCTTTATTAAAAACATTATGGACACTTACCACGCTGTACCTTGGTCCTCCTCTCCTCCACCAGAAGAAAGACGTTACAGCTAACTGTAAAGTTTGGTGGAGGAGGAATAATGGTCAGGGGCTGTTTTTCATGGTTCATGCTAGGCCCCTTAATTCCAGTGAAGAGAAATCTTAATGCTACAGCACACAGTGACATTCTAGACGATTCTGTGCTTCCAACTTTGTGGCAACAGTTTGGGGAAGGCCCTTTTCTCTTTCAGCATGGCAATGCCCCCGTGCACAAAGCAAGGTCCAAACAGAAATGGTTTGTTGAGATCAGTGTGGAAGAACTTGACTGGCCTGCATAGAGCCCTGACATCAACCCCGTCAAACTCCTTTGGGATGAAATGGAATGCCGACTGCGAGCCAGGCCTAATCGCTCAACATCAGTGTCCGACCTCACTAATGCTCTTGTGGCTGAATGGAAGCAAGTCCCCACATAAGTGTTCCAACATCTAGTAGGAAGCCTTCCCAGAAGAGTGGAGGCTGCTATAGCAGCAAAGGGGAGAGAAAAACTCCATATTAATGCTCATAATGGTGGAATGAGACGAGCAAGTGGTCATGTAGTGTAGTAGCCCATCCCTTCCCTAAATAATCATCACACTATATAACATTATGTAAGCGCCTTCTATGTTGAGGCCTTTTAAAGCCTGGCGATGCTTAGTTTCCAGGCCTACAGGGGCTATGAATCGATGGTCTGTTTAACCTGGCAGTTCTCTCGGTGGTCAAGTTCAGTTCCATTGGGCAGTTTTGTCCAGACAGTGTCCAGACAGCTCAGAACATCATGACATACAGTTTCGCCGCTAGTTAACCAACTGCAGTGGGGAAGTGAAAACTGAGAAAATAGCATTGGATTCCTGGATGTTGTTGTGAATGCTTGATATGAGACATATGTAACCGGTCTGAAATGGCTGGCTAGTTAGCGGTGCACACTAGTGGCATTTCAATCGGTGACGTCACTCGCTCTGAGACCTTGAAGTAGTTGTTTCCCTTGCTTTTGTGGAGCGATAGGTAACAACCCTTCATGGGAGGCAGTTGTTGATATGTGCAGAGGGTCCATGGTTGAAGCCCGGGTTGGGGCAAGGACAGGGATGGAAGCAATACTGTTACACATACACAGATGGCAACAGAACAAATAGGGCACAGCCACACCCTAGTTGTATGATAGAAGCCACTCACAGGATAATCAAAGCCATGGCCACAGTGGGTGGCCAGTCCCTAAGAGACTCATTAGAGTAGGATCTGTACTGATTACCATTGTGTCTACAGTGAGAGCAATGATTTAAAAAAATAGATATTAAAATGTCTTCTCTGCTTCTGGGTTTACACATTATAATTCATGTAGTATTGTGCTGTATGTGGCTACTAATTTCCTTTGCATACAATATCTATTTTTCTAATGAGGTGTGATGTAATTTTACACAAATGTCACAAAAAATATATTTTACACTGATGAGGTTCCGGTGATTGATTCAAACTGACAAAAATAACCTAATTTTATTAACTTTTTGTGTGTGCATGCATTCTAATGTAAATTCGATACATTTTGTAATCCACAGGCTACAAAATAAGGACAGACACACACGCAGCCTCCTGCGCATCAGCCAGTACACCTCTAAATGTCTATCCACCATTCTCAATAATCAAGTGTAGGCCTTATATCTCTGGAATTTATCATATAGGCCTAATAAAAATGTAACTGCTTAAAACAGCATGCATTGTTGTTAAACATTGTGCATATCCATTTGGCCTTACATTGCTCAGCCAAACAACTTAATAAAAACAACTGCAAATAGGAGTCCATCAATTACACAACAGCGATGGTCTACTGTTTTCTTCCAATGGCGTCGTCAAAAAGGCCACCACGTAGCTATGAAAATACACGAATCGATTTCAATGCAAAATATGTCCATGATTTATTGACGTCGAGTGGAGAGATGATCAGTTAGAGAAATAGCCTGCACATGTACCGTTTCGAAACCATCACATTAGGTCACCTGGACAAGCCCACCTATTTCAATCGACCTTGCAATACATTTTCAGTACCTGCCTATACATTGGACAATCTGGGCTACAAATACATTTTTGCAGTGATGATTGAACATAAAATGCATTCAAGGCTAAAAGCGTCATGTGTATCTTGAAAAAACAAACACTTCCATGCATCCGCCTGTTTAACATTCTATTCGCATCAGGACTATTCTCCCTCTGCTCAGCTCGCAACATAACCAACCCGACCTCCATTTTCATGCAGCATCGTAAGAAACCGATAAAACAAACAATTCGTAGCTTTAAAATCTACGCTTGATGATGCATTCGTTGCTGGCATGTAAAATAATTATAAGACATACAATTGTGCTTTATTCTTACCTCATTTCCCGAGCTGTGTTGATTTCAATGGGGTGTGGAATGAGACCTCGGGATTCTGTGGGAGTGATACTGAATTCGCTACTAGCAGATGCGTGTTACTGTTGTGATGCTAGTCTGTCACACACCACAACCTCTCTCCCTCTCTCTCGCTCTCTCTCTCGCTGTCTCTCAATTTCACTAAAAACGCTATTTATTTTTCTTGGTAGGCAATTTTGAATATAGAAAGTATTATAATGTGCTTCATACGTTCGGCGTAAAGACTGGTTAGCAAAATCTAAGCCTAAACTTTTAACTTGAACTTTAAACGTGTATATGGAAGTGCGGGAAAGCACACAGATGTCAGATTTGGTTCCCACCTATAATGTGTGCATCTGTGAATCATAATACTGTGCACATTTTGGTCGTATCAAGGCTTAGTTTTGACATGTTCTGTTCAAAGCTTGCCAGGGGTTGCTGTCCATGGTGCTGAACAGGTGAATGGCGCCGCTGCCTTGCCAGGGGTTGCTGTCCATGGGCCTGAACAGGTGAATGGTGCCGCTGCCTTGACAGAGGTTCCTGACCAGGGCAGTGGGGTGCTGAACGGACAGAACCCCTGAGTACTTTGCCTATCCAGGTATTATTTAGTTATTCAGTCACCTGACCCAACTCGTTGATAAATAATGAAGAAAGGCACATGACCCCGTTGATAATTGGTTAACCATGCGTCATTGTTTTGGAGGTGGGCGTTGCCTCTTATTCTTGTAATTTCTCAATTTACCACTGGAGGGAGACAACAGCTAATCTTTAGTGTCAACTGCACCAAGAAAGGCTGTCTGGGAAAATGTACAGACAGTGGCGCCATCCCCCTCACATCAGCGATGTTTTCTCAGTATATCGCAGTCAATGGGAAAATATGAGTGTCACAGGGTTAACGTTTTTCTTGTTCATCTCTCTCTCTCCACCTTTTTATTTCCACTCCTTTTCTTCTCTCTCCTCCCCCTTCTTTCACCCCACCCCCACCTTCTCTGTCTCTCTCTCCCCTCTCTACCCCTCCCTCACTCTCCCATTTTCTCTCTCTCCCTCCTCCTTCCTCTCTCTCCCATCCCTCCTTCACCCTCTCCCTCCCTCTCCCCTTCCCTCAATCTCCCCTTTCTCTCTCCCTCCTCCCCCTCCATTCTCTCTCCCTCCTTCTTTCCCTGCCTCCCCCTCCTCTCGTCTCTCTCTCCCTCTCCATCGTCTCTCGCCCTCCTCTCTCCTACCTCTGTCTGTCTGTTGACTGACTCTCTCTCCCCTCCCTCCCTCCCTCCCTCCCTCCCTCCCTCCCTCCCTCCCTCCCTCCCTCCCTCCCTCCCTCCCTCCCTCCCTCCTCCTTCATTCTCTCTCCCTCCTTCTTTCCATCCTTCCCCTTCTCTAATCTCTCTCTCCTCTCTCTCCCATCCCTCCTTCACCCTCTCCCTCTCTCTTCCCCTTTTCTCTCTCCCTTTCGCCCCTCCATTCTCTCTCCTTCTATCTCTCTCCTACTCTCTCACCCTCTTCTTTCACACCTCTGTCTGTCTAATGACTCCCTCTCTCCTCCCGCTCTCTGTGGGACCAAGTTTTCACT
This sequence comes from Oncorhynchus kisutch, assembly GCF_002021735.2. Classification (NCBI taxonomy): domain Eukaryota; kingdom Metazoa; phylum Chordata; class Actinopteri; order Salmoniformes; family Salmonidae; genus Oncorhynchus; species Oncorhynchus kisutch. The sequence continues at coordinate 15,161,650 of NC_034177.2, forward strand.
GTGAAGAGTTCATTTCACATGGTCAGATGCTGGATTGCGTTCATTGGAAGCATCTGTTGAACGATCCCATGCGTGATCCCATCAAATCAAATCAAATGTATTCATATAGCCCTTCGTACATCAGCTGATATCTCAAAGTGCTGTACAGAAACCCAGCCTAAAACCCCAAACAGCAAGCAATGCAGGTGTAGAAGCACGGTGGCTAGGAAAAACTCCCTAGAAAGGCCAAAACCTAGGAAGAAACCTAGAGAGGAACCAGGCTATGTGGGGTGGCCAGTCCTCTTCTGGCTGTGCCGGGTGGAGATTATAACAGAACATGGCCAAGATGTTCAAATGTTCATAAATGACCAGCATGTTCGAATAATAAGAAGGCAGAACAGTTGAAACTGGAGCAGCAGCACGGCCAGGTGGACTGGGGACAGCAAGGAGTCATCATGTCAGGTAGTCCTGGGGCATGGTCCTAGGGCCCAGGTCCTCCGAGAGAGAGAAAGAAAGAGAGAAGGAGAGAATTAGAGAACGCACACTTAGATTCACACAGGACACCGAATAGGACAGGAGAAGTACTCCAGATATAACAAACTGACCCTAGCCCCCCGACACATAAACTACTGCAGCATAAATACTGGAGGCTGAGACAGGAGGGGTCAGGAGACACTGTCGATGTCACTCAAAAGCACATGAATTCTAGGTCAGTGAGGCCTACCTTTCTGCCATTTAGTGGGGGAGGGGCAAATTAATCGTTCATTGTATTGTTAGGATTGAGGCCTGAAGCCTAGCTTCATGTCCACTCCCACCAATAGAGAGAGAAAGAGAGAGAGAGCCAGCGAGAGAGAGAGAGAACCTGGGAGCTGTTCCTTCTGCACCATTCTGCGCCACTCTGGAGCCACTATGCTATTTAACAGGCAGCAAACGGCATCCACTCACTGACACAAATTATGTGGCAGCCTAAAGCACCGCATGTTGGGCTACACTACATTAAACTGACTGACTTAAAGAACCCCATCGAATCAAAGATAATCATACACTAGATACACAAATGTATGTGGACAACCCTTCAAATTAGTGGATATGGCTATTTCAGCCACACCTGTTGCTGACAGGTGTATAAAATCGAGCACACAGCCATGCATTCTCCATAGACAAACATTGGCAGTAGAATGGCCTTACTGAAGAGCTCAGTGATTTTCAATGTGGCACCGTCATAGGATACCACCTTTTCAACAAGTCCGTTTGTCAAATGTCTGCCCTGCTAGAGCTTCAAAAGTAAGTTCTGTTTTGAAGTGGAAACACAAGCTCACAGAATGGGACCACCGAGTGCTGAAGCGAGTAGTGCCTAAAAATAATCTCTCCTCAGTTTCAACGCTACATACTGAGTTCCAAACTGCTTGCTTCTGGAAGCAACGTCAGAACAAGAACTGTTTGTCAGGAGCTTCATGGAATGGTTTGTAATGGAAATTGTCTCTGTGTGTATCAGATCATATGTTTAGCACAATGCTGTTTTGTAATAACCTGTCTTGGTTGGGTTCATGCGAGTGACAGATTTACTGCACAAAGAAGTAAACCACACTATCACTAATAAGCAATTTGGCAGTATTTGGAAAACATTATCTTGGGACTAGAAGAGTTATAAAATGTCTCAGTTTCACGAACGCCCCTTTTCAGAGTTTCATCAGTCTTGTATTGAGTTTGTGTGAAACCTCTCTGTGCGTTAATAAACATTACTTAATTTAGTTTGACTTTGAGTCCGTAGTGGTGAATTTCCACAACAGGGTTTCCATGACCGAGCAGCCGCACACAAGCCTAAGATCACCATGCGCAATGCCAAGCGTCGGCTGGAGTGGTGTAAAGGTCATCGCCATTGGACTCTGGGTTTGGCGGATGCCAGGAGAACGCTACGTGCCCCAATGCATAGTGCCAACTGTAAAGTTTGGTGGAGGAGGAATGATGATCTGGGTGTAACGGTTTTCTTCCGTTGAACTATATCAGGCCAAACAACAAACCCAACATAGAAACACAAAACACAAAACATAGAATGCCCACTCAGCTCACGTCCTGACCAACACTAAAACAAAGAAAACACAAAATAACTATGGTCAGAACGTGACAGTACCCCCCACCCTAGTCTTTGTCCGCTTTAGTGTCCTCCTAGGAACGGCGACCCTCGCCACCGACCTTGGACTGGCAACCCTACTAAAGGGCCCCACTGGACGAAAACAAACTCCTCCGGACTGAGGGGCAGCTCTGGACTGAGGGGTAGCTCAGGACTGAAGGGCAGCTCAGGACTGAGGGGCAGCTCAGGACTGAGGGGCAGCTCAGGACCGAGGGGTAGCTCAGGACTGAGGGGTAGCTCTGGAAGCTTCTGGCTGACTGACGGCTCTGGCAGATCCTGGCTGAATGGCGGCACTGGCAGATCCTGGCTGAATGGCGGCTCTGGCAGATCCTGGCTGAATGGCGGCTCTGGCAGATCCTGGCTGACTGGCGGCTGTGGCAGATCCTGGCTGACAATACATATTTGGGGCTGTCTCGCAGGCTTCCATCCGCGCCGCCGTGCTGCCTCCTCATACCCGCGCCTCTCCGCCTTCGCTGCCTCCAGCTCTTCTTTGGGGCGGCGATAATCTCCTGGCTGTGCCCAGGGTCCTTTCCCGTCTAGGATCTCCTCCCATGTCCATTTCTCTAAATAGTGCTGCCTCTCCTGCTGCTGCTGCTGCTGCTGCCTCTCCTGCTGCTGCCTGTTACCACGCCACTTGGTCCTATTGTGGTGGGTGGTTCTGTAACGGTTTTCTTCCGTTGAAGGAGAGGAGGACCAAAATGCAGTGTGGTTAGTGTTCAACATGTTTAATATAGATGATAAACGAGAACACTTACAAAATACAAAACAACAAATGTGAAAACCGAAAACAGTCCTATCTGGTGCATAGACACAAAGACAGAAGACAACCACCCACAAAACCCAACACAAAACAGGCTACCTAAATATGGTTCCCAATCAGAGACAATGACAAACACCTGCCTCTGATTGAGAACCATATCAGGCCAAACAACAAACCCAACATAGAAACACCAAACATAGAATGCCCACTCAGCTCCCGTCCTGACCACACTAAAACAAAGAAAACACAAAATAACTATGGCCAGAACGTGACACTGGGGCTGTTTTTCGTGGTTCGGGCTAGGCCTCTTAGTTCCAGTCCTATAGGCAGAACCTCAAACAAGATGTACCCGTGACTAGAACTACTCAACGCTGGTCTGACCAATCGTAATCCACGCTTCAGGAATGTTTTGTTCACGCGGACTGGGAAATTTTCCGGGCAGCCTCAGAGAATAACATTGATTTATATGCTGATTCGGTGAGTGAGTTTATAAGGAAGTGCATTGGAGATGTTGTACCTACTGTGACTATTAAAACCTACCCTAACCAGAAACCATGGATGGATGGCAGCATTCGCGCAAAACTGAAAGCGCAAACCATTGCATTTAATCATGGGAAGATGACTGGGAATATGGCCAAATATAAACAGTGTAGTTATTCCTTTCGCAAGGCAGTCAAACAAGCGAAATGTCGGTTTAGGGACAAAGGGGAGTCCAATTGAATGGCTCAGACATGAGGTGTATGTGGCAGGGTCTACAGGCAATTACGGACTACAAAAAGAAAACCAGCCATGTCACGGACACCGACGTCTTGCTTCCAGACAAACAAAACACCTAATTTGCCTGCTTTGAGTATAATCCACCGACACTGCCCGCTGCCAAGGACTGCGGGCCCCCCCTCTCCTTCTCCGTGGCCGATGTGAGTAAGACATTTAAACGTGTTAACCCTCGCAAGGCTGCCAGCCTAGAAGGCATCCCTAGTCGCGTCCTCAGAGCATGCTCAGACCAGCTGGCTGGTGTGTTTACGGACATATTCAATCTCTCCCTATCCCAGTCTGCTGTTCCCACATGCTTCAAGAGGGCCACCATTGTTCCTGTACCCAATAAGGCAAAAATAACTGAACTAAATTACTATCGCCCCATAGCAATCACTTCTGTCATCATGAAGTGCCTTGAGAGACTAGTCAAGGATCTATTCACCTTCACCTTACCTGCCACCCTAGACCCACTCAAATTTACATACCGCCTCAATAGGTCCACAGACGATGCAATCGCCACACTGCCCTATCCCATCTGGACAAGAGGAATACCTATGTCAGAATTCTGTTCATTGACTACAGCTCAGCATTCAACACCATAGTACCCTCCAAGCTCATCATTAAGCTTGAGGCCCTGGGTCTCAATCCCACCCTGTGCAATTGGATCCTGGATTTTCTGACGGGCCGCCCCAGGTGGTGAAGGTAGGAAACAACATCTGGGGCCCCATAAAGGTGCGTGCTCAGCCCCCTCCTGTACTCCCTGTTCACCCATGACTGCATGGCCATGCACGCCTCCAACTCAATCATCAAGTTTGCAGATGACACAACAGTAGTGGACTTCATTACCAAAAACAACGAGACAGCCTACAGGGTGGAGGTGAGTGCACTCGGAGTGTGGTGTCAGGCTAACAACCTCTCACTCAACGTCAACAAAAAAAGGAGATGATTGTGGACTTCAGGAAACAGCAGAGGGAGCACCCCCCTGTCTACATCGACGGGACAGCAGTGGAGAAGGTGGAAAGTTTTAAGTTCCTCGACGTACACATCACGGACAAACTAAAATCGTCCACCCACACAGACAGTGTGTTGAAGAAGGCGCAATAACGCCTCTTCAACCTCAGGATGCTGAAGAAATTTTGCTTGTCACCTAAAACCCTAAAACTTTTACAGATGCACAATTGAGAGCATCCTGTCGGGCTGTATCACCGCCTGTATCATACGGCAACTGCACTGCCAACAACCGCAAGGCTCTCCAGAGGGTGGTGCGGTCTGCACAACACATCACCGGGGGCACTCTACCTGGCCTCCAGGAAACCTACAGCACCCGATGTCACAGGAAGGCCAACAAAGATCATCAAGGACAACTACCACCTGAGCCACTGCCTGTTCACCCCCCTATCATCCAGAAGGCGAGGTCAGTACAGGTGCATCAAAGCTGGGACCGAGAGACTGAAAAACAGCTTCTATCGAAAGGCCATCAGACTGTTAAACAGTCACCACTGACACGGAAAGGCTGCTGCCTACATACAGACTCAAAATCATTGGCCACTTTAATAAATGGATCATTAGCCACTTTAATAATGCCACTTTAATAATGTTTACATATCTTGCATGACTAATCTCAAATCAAATCAAAGTTTATCAAATCAAATCAAATCAAAGTTTATTTGTCACATGCGCCGAATACAACAGGTGTAAACCTTAGAGTGAAATGCTTACTTACAGGCTCTAACCAATGGTGCCAAAAAAAGGTATGTGTGTGTGTGTGTGTGTGTGTGTAGGTGAGTAAAGAAATAAAACAACAGTAGAAAGACATTTGAAAAAAGAGTAGCAAGGCTTTATACAGACACCTGTTAGTCAGGCTTATTGAGGTAGTATGTATATGTAGGTATCGTTAAAGTGACTATGCATATATGATGAACAGAGTGTAGCAGAAGCGTAAAAAGAGGGGTTGGCGGGTGGTGGGACACAATGCAGAAAGCCCGGTTAGCCAATGTGCGGGAGCACTGGTTGGTCAGGCCAATTTAGGTAGTATGTACATGAATGTATAGTTAAAGTGACTAAGCATATAAGATAAACAGAGAGTAGCAGCAGCGTAAAAGGGGGGGGCACACAATGCAAATAGTCCGGGTAACGATTGGTTACCTGTTCAGGAGTCTTATGGCTTGGGGGTAAAAACTGTTGAGAAGCCTTTCTGTCCTAGACTTGGCACTCCGGTACCGCATGAGAGAACAGTATATGACTGGGGTGGCTGGGGTCTTTGACCATTTTTATTGCCTTCCTCTGACACCACCTGGTGTAGAGGTCCTGGATGGCAGGCAGCTTTGCCCCAGTGATGTACTGGGCCGTATGCACTACCCTCTGAAGTGCCTTGCGGTCGGAGGCCGAGAAATTGACGTACCAGGTAGTGATGCAACCGGTCAGGATGCTCTCGATGTTGCAGCTGTAGAACCTTTTGAGGATCTCAGGACCCATGCCAAATCTTTTTAGGGGAATAGGATTTGTCGTGCCCTCTTCACGATTGTCTTGGTGTGTTTGGACCAATCTAGTTTGTTGTTGATGTGGACACCAAGGAATTTGAAGCTCTCAACCTGCTCCACTACATCCCCTTCGAAGAGAATGGGGACGTGCTCGGTGCTCCTTTTCCTGTAGTCCACAATCATCTCCTTAGTCTTGGTTACATTGAGGGATAGGTTGTTATTCTGGCACCACCCGGCCAGGTCTCTGTCCTCCTCCCTATAGGCTGTCTCGTCATTATCGGTGATCAGGCCTACCACTGTTGTGTCGTCAGCAAACTTAATGATGGTGTTGGAGTCGTGCCTGGCCATGCCATCGTGGATGAACAGGAAGTACAGGAGGGGACTGAGCACGCACCCCTGGGGAGCTCCAGTGTTGAGGATCAGCGTGGCAGATGTGTTGCTACCTACCCTCACCACCTGGGGGCGGCCTGTCAGGAAGTCCAGGATCCAGTTGCAGATGGAGGTGTTTAGTCCCAGGATCCTTAGCTTGGTGATGAGCTTTGAGGGTACTATGGTGTTGAACGCTGAGCTGTAGTCAATGAAAAGAGTCCTCACATAGGTGTTCCTTTTGTCCAGGTGGGAAAGGGCAGTGTGGAGTGCAATAGAGATTGCAACATCTGTGGATCTGTTTGGGTGGTATGCAAATTGTAGTGTGTCTCGGGTTTCTGGGATAATGGTGTTGATGTGAGCCATTACCATCCTTTCAAAGCACTTCATGGCTACGGTTGTGAGTGCTATGGATCTGTAGTCATTTAGGCAGGCTGCCTTTGTGTTCTTGGGCACAGGGACTATGGTGGTCTGCTTGAAGCATGTTGGTGTTACAGACTCAATCAGGGACATGTTGAAAATGTCAGTGAAGACACCTGCCAGTTGGTCAGCACATGCCCGGAGCACACGTCCTGGTAATCCGTCTGGCCCCGCAGCCTTGTGTATGTTGACCCGTTTAAAGGTCTTACTCACGTCGGCTACGGAGAGTGTGATCACACAGCCGTCCGGAACAGCTGATGCTCTCATGGATGCCTCAGTGTTGCTTGCATCGAAGCGAGCATAGAAGTGATTTAGCTCGTCTGGTAGGCTCTTGTCACTGGGCAGCTCGCGGCTGTGCTTCCCTTTGTAGTCTGTAATAGTTTGCAAGCCCTGCCACATCCGACGAGCATCGGAGCTGGTGTAGTATGATTAGCCCTGTATTTACGCTTTGCCTGTTTGATGGTTCGTCGCAGGGCATAGCAGGATTTCTTATAAGCTTCCGGGTCCTGCACCTTGAAAGTAGCAGCTCTACCCTTTAGCTCAGTGCAAATGTTGCCTGTAATCCATGGCTTCTGGTTGGGGTATGTACGTACAGTCACTGTGGGGGGGACGTCCTCAATGACCTTATTGATAAAGCCAGTGACTGATGTGGTGTATTCCTCAATCTCATCGGAAGAATCCCGGAACATGTTCCAGTCTGTGATAGCAAAGCAGTCCTGTAGTTTAGCATCTGCTTCATCTGACCATTTTTTTTATAGACCGAGTCACTGGTGCTTCCTGCTTTAATTTTTGCTTGTACGCAGGAATCAGGAGGATAGAGTTGTGGTCGGATGTACCAAATGGAGGGCGAGGAAGAGCTTTGTACGCGTCTCTGTGTGTGGAGTACAGGTGATCTAGAATTATTTTCCTCTGGCTGCACATTTAGCATGTTGATAGAGATTTGGTAGAACTGATTTAAGTTTCCCTGCATTAAAGTCTCTGGCCACTAGGAGCGCCGACTCTGGGTGAGTGGTTTCCTGTTTGCTTATTTCCTTATACAGCTGACTGAGTGCGGTCTTAGTGCCAGCATTTGTCTGTGGTGGTAAATAAACAGCCACGAAAAGTATAGCTGAGAACTCTCTAGGCAAGTAGTGTGGCCTGCAGTTTATCACAATATATCAAATCAAATCAAATGTATTTGTCACATACACATGGTTAGCAGATGTTAATGCGAGTGTAGCGAAATGCTTGTGCTTCTAGTTCCGACAATGCAGTAATAACGAACAAGTAATCTAACTAAAAATTCCAAAAAAAACTACTGTCTTATACACAATGTAAGGGGATAAAGAATATGTACATAAGGATATATGAATGAGTGATGGTACAGAGCAGCATAGGCAAGATACAGTAGATGATATCGAGTACAGTATATACATATGAGATGAGTATGTAAACCAAGTGGCATAGTTAAAGTGGCTAGTGATACATGTATTACATAAGGATGCAGTCGATGATATAGAGTACAGTATCTACGTATGCATATGAGATGAATAATGTAGGGTAAGTAACATTATATAAGGTAGCATTGTTTAAAGTGGCTAGTGATATATTTACATCATTTCCCATCAATTCCCATGATTAAGTGGCTGGAGTAGAGTCAGTGGCATTGACAGTGTTTTGGCAGTAGCCACTCAATGTTAGTGGTGGCTGTTTAACAGTCTGATGGCCTTGAGATAGAAGCTGTTTTTCAGTCTCTCAGTCCCAGCTTTGATGCACCTGTACTGACCTCGCCTTCTGGATGACAGCGGGGTGAACAGGCAGTGGCTCGGGTGGTTGATGTCCTTGATGATCTTTATGGCCTTCCTGTAGCATCGGGTGGTGTAGGTGTCCTGGAGGGCAGGTAGTTTGCCCCCGGTGATGCGTTGTGCAGACCTCACTACCCTCTGGAGAGCCTTACGGTTGAGGGCGGTGCAGTTGCCATACCAGGCGGTGATACAGCCCGCCAGGATGCTCTCGATTGTGCATCTGTAGAAGTTTGTGAGTGCTTTTGGTGACAAGCCGAATTTCTTCAGCCTCCAGCCTACTTCAGGCGAGCAAAATCTAGAGACTTCCTTAGATTTCGTGCACCAACTGTTGTTTACAAATATTCACAGACCACCTCTCGTCTTACCGGAGTGTGCTGTTCTATCCTGCCGGTGCAGCGTATATCCCGCTAGCTGGATATCCATGTCGTCATTCAGCCAAGATTCCGTGAAGCATAGGATATTACAGTTTTTTATGTCCCGTTGGTAGGATGTTCGTGATCTTACCTCGTCTAGTTTATTGTCCAATGATTGCACATTGGTGAGTAATATTGACGGTAACGGCAGCTTTCCTAGTTGTCTTCTGCGGGTCCGGATGAGGCATCTGCCTCTTCGTCCTCTGCGTCGCTTCCTTTTGCGAATAATTGGGATGTCTGCCCTGTGGGTTGTTTGGAGAATATTGTGTGAGTCCGGGGGCCTGTTGCACAAAACTAGGATAAGGGATTAAGCCAGGATATCTTGGTGATCCTGGCTCAATTGATCCGTAATCCGGTTGCACTAAAGATGGATAGGGGGCAGGAGGATATGTTATGGTATAAATTACCATGGAGATTTATTCTGTGGAGCTAGCCTGCTCCAGACCAGGCTAAATTCCAGGATCTATTTAATCTCATCCCTAATGTCAGTCAGCAGTCACCACAAATGGAAACCAATAGTTATTTCACTGCTCACTATACATTGTTATCACATATAACTAGACCCACTGTTATTATTTAAACGTTTGTGATCATTAATTTCAATGATTTTGGATAAAAAATGATTTTTAGATGATGTTGCTATCATTAGATAATTTACAGTTTCCCATAGACTATAAGGCTATATATAAAATATTAGGGCCACAGAGGGGAAAAAAAACACAAGTCATAATATTGTAACCAGTTGTTTTAAAGGAGGACAGTTGTTAAAATGACAGATGTGGGGCATTTCGTGAAATTGTACTTCAGTATGGTTTCATAAACAAAGACATGCTGATGTGCCAGAATATTAAGTATCACATTGTCATAAGTATCAAAACTGTAAAAACAATATGTAGCTTTACTGCAGAAAGAACCAGCCTCATAAATTTATGACTTTATCCTTTTTCTTCAGTGTGGCCCTAGTACTCTGTCATATAAACAAATACACATTCCATATGAATATAAAAACAATGTGTAACATTATGTTCCTTTATTGAATAAGGACAAAACAAAGCAGGTAAACCATCAGCTCCTTTCGAAACTGAAGTCACAGTGACTCTACAAGATGGAAAGCACAGAATCCAAGCATATTATACAAAATGATACATACACATTCAAAGGTCTGTATATAACACACCCTGCATGTCTGCACACTAAAATAAATGCAGGACAAATCCATACACATCAACTGAACAGACAAATGAATGGATGCAGTAGCCTCCCTGCAGCCTTGTATTACACACAGTATACCGCACAAACATCATAAGAGGCCAAATTCGTCAAAAAACGAACCCAAAAAAAATCAAATTCCTCTGCCACCGCAGGACATATTTAACCAAAATTGAAAGCACACATACTAACTAAAATAATTCAACACATATTGGTCCCTCAGCAGCCGACCACTGTCGTCATCAGGGAAGATTGCCGGATTGTCCCAGTCCATGGCTGGTGGCACTCTGGGGGCCCTCTCCTTCCTCAGGCAGGCCACATTGTGGAGGACAGCACAAGCCACAGTAATATCACATGCCCTAACAGGGCTGACCCTTAATTTGTGAAGTGCCTTCAGGAGGCCTAAGGTCATTTCAACTCTGGCCCTGGTCCTGGCATGGGCATGGTTGTAGGCCTGCTGTGCTTCCTGGGGGTCTGTGAAAGGTGTCAGGAGAAAAGGCTGGCAGCCATACCCCCTGTCTCCCAGCAACACACCAGAGAATTCACCTGTCAACACAAAATCTCATCATTACTACCTCATAAACACAGTGATATTCTTGACACAGCCATGATGGTTATAAATAGGGGTTGTGTGGCTTACCTTGTGATAGGCACTGATAGATTTCAGAGGCCCGAAAGATTCTGGAGTCATGGACTGAGCCAGGCCATTTTGCCACAACATTGCTGATCACACAGTCAGCATTACAGACCATCTGAAATCATAAGATGAGGAATATTACACCAATCAATGCACATCACTGGCAATGCAGTGTTCGTCAATGGACAATATCAAAAAGTTATGTTCACCTGAACATTAATGCTGTGAAAGGATTTCCTATTCACAAAAATCGGCCTCATGGGCACCTGAGGGGGCTTTTATCCTTATGTGTGTGCAGTCCACTGCACCAATGACATTGGGGAAACCTGTCACACAAAGTAATGAGTATCCTACTATGTGTTAACAGTTGTCCTGTAATTTGTAGATCCTCTTACCTGCAATCCTATAGAACTCCTCTTTGATGTCACAGAGTCTTCTGTGGCCAGGGAAGGAGATGAAGACATCTGCTAATGCTTTGATAGCCAGACACACACTCCTTATTGTGCGGCAAATTGTGGCCTTGTTCAGCTGTTCTGCATCCCCCACTGAGTACAGGAAGGCTCCACTAGCAAAAAAGCGCAAGGCCACACAAACCATTTGCTCCACACTCAGTGCATGGCTCCGTGCAGTGCGGTGCTTAATCCTGGGACCCAGTAGTCTGCATAGATACCTGATGCCATCTGCAGAAAACCTGTATCTTTCATATAGATGGTCATCAGGGAAGGCCAGTGGGTCCAACCGGTCCCTGAAGACCCTTTCTCGCCTGAAGGCTCTCCTCAGCACAAGTGCTTCTTCATCCACCACATCTCGCACGAATGGGCATGCCATTGTCAGAGCAGAAAGGAACACACAATTTTGGGCCTTCATATAGGCTAGTGGCCACACCTGGTGCTGGGGGGGTGGGCAAAAGAGGGCGATGCCTTATAACGATGACTTGGTTGTACTGATTGCTGGGAAAATAAAAAAAACCTTAGAAAGATGCCACCGTCCTGTGTGCTCACAATAAGAGCTCATATGTCATGGCTCACTTGACTTTACGAGAATATACCTAATTTTTATTTTGAGCTGTGTCATCTTCTTGGAGCTGGGGGAGGAAAGAAAAATTATGATTAATACATGTGTTACAGTTAGCATACAGTGTACATTGAAGGCATATCTCACCTCCCTCTCAAGTTTTTTTATTTCAAGGTCCAGTTTCCTAATTGTCCTCTTTTTTATTTCGAACTCCAGTGCAAGATTTTCCATCTTTTTCTTCTTGTACTGAATGTCTATGTCTGCCAGTTCTATTTGGCGCCGGAGGTGGTTGCCATACAACTTTCTGATAGCTTGTGAGCTCTGTGAACACAATACAATTAGCGCAGCTGGAATTTGGCAGGATGTGGTGTCCTTTTATTAATACGCACTATGTTGCCAGGCTGTTTTTCCCACTGTATAGCATCTGGGTCCTGTAAAAGAAATTAGATTTTTTGATTTTGATGAGGACTCCTCACCATTGTAGAGTAAATAGTACTTTCACAGTCTTAACATGATACCTCATGCCTTCTGGAATCCAGAGAGATGGTCTCCTCCTCATCATCGTCTCCATCATGTGCTGTTGCTGCTGCACTGGGGCCTTCACCCTATCACATTTAATCAGATTCATATTGAAGCTAGTAGACAAGACATGCCAGGCCTACAGTATGCCTTTGATGGAGTACTCACTGGATCAGCATCGTCTGGTGCTTGTGCTGGTGGCTCTAACAGGAACACAGTGCTGCCAGACACTGCAAGGCAATAGGTAAACCAAAGTCAGACAGTCCAAATTGATTCAATATGAATGTGGTTGTATCCCATGTAGAGATGGAAGGACATACCTTGAATGAAGCGGGTGGCATCTTGGGAGGAACCTATGCTCGTCTCTTTCCCCCCAGGGATCCCCTCTAAGACGGGCCTGCCTTTATTTAGCTCCAAGGCCATGTCCTCTGCTGGGGTAAGGTCAGCCTTTGGTGACCCACCACCCGTGCCTTGTCTGTGGGTATTCTTTTTCACTGCTAAAACAGTACAGACAATGTGTGAGCAGGCACCTTCTGGGTACAATATATGCTTGTGCTTTGTTAAATATTAGTCAGGGACCATACCATTCTGCAGAATGTTCTTGTATTTGATTTTGACCTGCTGCCATGTCCGTTTTGGCCCGTTCATGTTTAATCTACACACACACACACACACACACACACACACACACACACACACACACAATGGAGTCACACTGCAAAAAATTACTTGGTATTTTTGTCTTGTTTTCAGTAAAAATATCAAAAAATTTATCATAGCTTTATACAGTGTGATGGAGTTACTTTACACAATTTCACTCATATCTGCAGTGCATTTCAATAAAAAAAATTACCGTTTCATAATTACAGTACAACTGCATTTTTGGAGATGTGAATTAAATATTTGAATTGTAATTGTGATGTTTCAGCGGAGCGGTGAGTGTGTAATTGTGCACTACTTACGCATTCAGGCGGTCTGCAATACTTTGCCACGCTTTTTCTCTTTGCTTTATCACTGTGGCGGTGTTGCCTTTCTTCTTAATGATATCTTTTACCTCCTCATATGCCTCCATGAGGATTTGTGCTTCCGACGGGGAAAAGTACGCGGCTCTAGTTGCCATGGTAAATCAGTTCATCTGTGATCTGTGGCGGGGTCTATTTGAGTGAGCCGTGAGCGCGCACCTATCCAGGATTGGTTTCACCTGGCTTAATGAATCCGTGTCTGCTCATCCTGGCTTGGTCTTTGTGCAACCAATTAAGCCTGGACGCACATGTTTTGGCTTCATTGAGCTCAGCTGAGTCATTTATCCCGGATGTCTTAATTCTACTTTTGTGCAACAGGCCCCTGCTTGCTGCTGTTGTTGTTGTTGTTGTTGTTGAAGAACTCTTTGTCTAATCCGAGGTGAATGATCGCTGTCCTGATATCCAAAAGCTTTTTTCTGCCGAAAGATACGGTTGCAGAAACATTATGTACAAAATAATTTACAAATATCGTGAAAAAAAAACATAATAGCACAATTGGTTAGGAGACTGTAAAACGGTGGCCATCTCCTCCGGCGCCACCATGATCTCATATGTATATATTGTGTTCTATACCATCTATTGCATCTTGCCTATGCTGCTCGGTCATCACTCATCCATATATTTATATGTACATATTCTTATTCCATCCCTTCACTTAGATTTGTGTGTATTAGGTATTTGTTGTGGGATTGTTAGGTTACTTGTTAGATATTACTGCACTGTTGGAACTAGAAGCACAAGCATTTCACTACAGCTACACTCACATTAACATCTGCTAACCATGTGTATGTGACCAATAACATTTGATTTGAAGGGATAAACTTAACACTTCAGCATACAATGACATTCTAGACGATTCTGTGCAGTTTGGGGAAGGCCCGTGCACAAAGCAAGGTCCATACAGAAATGGTTTGTCGAGATCAGCGAGGAAGAACTTGACTGGCCTGCACAGATCCCTGACCTCAACCCCATCGAACACCTTTGGGATGAATGAACACTGACTGCCCAACCTCACTAATGCTCTTGTGGCTGAATGGAAGCAAGTCCCTGCAGCAATGTTCCGGCATCTAATGGAAAGCCTTCCCAGAAGAGTGGATGGAGGCTGTTATAACAGCAAAGGGGGGACCAACTCCATATTAATGCCCATGATTTTGGAATGAGATGTTCGAGGAGCAGGTGTCCACATACTTTTGGTCATGTAGTGTATATTGATGTCAGATTGACATGATACTATTCCAGCTTCTCTAAACAATAAACCAATTGAGGATTCACCAATAATAGTCTATAACCTAAAAATAATTACAAAGATTGAATCAGGCAACCATATTAGGTATTGAAAAGAAGAAAGACAAAGACAGAGTGGAATGAGAGACAGATCTCAGACGCTGAGCTGAAAGATGGAGCTTACATCTTCAGCAAAAGCAGGAAGCAGTGTCAAGAGCGCAAGATTGCTGGAATTGATCTGCCCATTCGCTTGCGTCAGTATTCGATGAGAGACGAAATAGAAAGTAAAGCACCTCCTATCTTTGGCATCAGTGGGTTTAAATCAGAAAGAGCGAGAGAGAGATGCAGTAAAAAGAGGAGGACCTGGCTAAACAGCACATCACGCATACTGTAAAATGCTATTAGCCCACTATACAAGGACTCTAGCATCAATGTATTTTTTTACAAGTGTTACATGCAGGCATATGTAAATCTGCAAAATCACAACGGATCTGGGGAAGTTAGCTTAAGGTAAGTTCGATTAATTTCAACTCAACACGTACGTCCATCCATTCATTCACTCACTCTCCATTCCCCCACTAATCTAGCCTAATGACTCATTCAACATTCTAATTTCCATTGTTCAGTATCTGGTGGACATTTTTAATTTGCGTTTGGCTACATGTTACAGCGGTATCATGAGGCCAATCCTTTGTTTTGCCGTGTGATAATGATATCTGGTCATAGGATGAGACACTGTCGCGGCGTTTTCAAGATAAGTTTATGAATGAAATCAGATGCGTCTGACGGACCGACAACCACCGTTGTGTTCAAATAAGTTTGTGTTATGCAGGGCTCGAAACCCTACATTTCTCTATCAAAGTTAACCCCACAATAAACTTTGCAAATATAAGCTTAATATGATTTGGATTTATATCTCATTTCTGACTTCCCATAGTTTACCATAGGATTCACTGTTTTATAGGGCTATCGTAGCTGCAATAATATCATATGGACATGCATATGGAATGTGCTACAATGCGGAGTGTGTGTTTGTGTAGCATAACAGCGTGTGATGGAGGGCCATCAACGTATCGTACATTCAACCCACAATGTGGAGGTAGCCGCCAAACATTATGCCATGAATGAGTGATTGATGCTTGGATTTAGTGTCGTTAAATCAGTAGTTTGGCCCGTTAAGTCAAATACCTAGATGATTATCCAAGACGCGTGGTTGCAATTATGTCATACATTTTCTATGGTGTTTAGGTCACGCGTCAAACACAAGGCCCGCGGGCCGAATCCAGCCAGTGATACATTTCTATCTGGCCTGCGCAATTATTTGGGTTGTCAATTCATTTTGGCCCACTTCCATGCAGTCCGCAACGCGCTGCACTACAAGTCACAGCAAGCACTGTCAAAAAGTGCTGCAAGCCAAACGGCATTGCCTCACACCCACCAACACACGAGCCAGCCTGCGCTCTGTATCAAATCATCAGTCTTTTACCCGAACTAAAGTTGTAGACGAAATGGCCATGCCAAGTTGCAGTTCCAACTGGTCATTGCTGTAGCCTACATAAAATGTCATCTTGGTTGTCAAAAAGTTACAAGATAAAGGATTCACACGCGGGTATAAATTACTACTCCTGGGCAATAGGACAAACAAGCGAGCATAAATGAGTCAACAGTTGAGGATTCTAATTTATGAAATTACAGCCTAATGTGCTCGCATTCGTGAATTCAACTTCAATTGCGCTGCTTTCATGTGTCCCGACAGCACTCAGTGGAGGGAGAGTGAAAAAAATGTTTTAAATGTCACAACAACCTATAGGTACGTTTTTGTTATTTGGAGTAATTCAATACTTTTTTGATTAGGGTCACAGCATATTATGCACATCTGCAAGCATAGCAGCAAAGGCTGGACAAATATCTTATTTTGTTTTAATACAGCATCCTATGTACATAAGATATTATAAAGGTCCCAATCTTTTCTAATAAAACAATTGCCAGTTTGGGCCAGTTTTATTCCCTTATTTTCTGTTGTTGAAAAACAAACATAATAAGCTGTTTGTCCCGTGCCCTGATTGAATTTGACACCCCTTGGATACTAAAGGTCCAATCTGGGGGGGGGGGGGGGGGGGGGGGGGGGGGGCTTGTAGAATGGGCACTAACTAGTAGACAGCTATTAGGTGCCAATGGATAGATTTCAGTCACCACAGGTCTGTCCGAACAGGTCTGTCACCACAGGTCTGTCACCACAGGTCTGTCCGAACAGGTTTATTAGATATTGGGTTCAACCACACCACACAGTCCTCTGTTTTGACAGCTCACCGACGTGAAAGTCTATAAGAAGAGGTTCCATGTAGAAAGAATAGAAAGGGATAAACATGAGTACTGACTTACATTCAATACACACTGAGTATACCAAACATTAAGAACACCTTCCTAATATTGCACCCCCTTTTGCCCTCAGAACAGCCTCATTTTTTTCAATGCATGGACTCTAGAAGGTGTCGACACGGATGCTCGCCGATGTTGACTCCATTGCTTCCCACAGTTCTGTCCAGTTGGCTGGATTTCCTTTGGGTGATGGACCGCTCTTGATACACACAGGAAATTGTTGAGAATGAAAAACTCAGAGGCAAATAACTCTGAAACATTCATGAGAGCACCAGCTGTTCTGAATGACTGTGTGATCACGCTTTCCGCAGCCGATGTGCGTAAGACCTTTAAACAGGTCAACATTCACAAGGCCGTGGGGCCAGACGGATTATCAGGATGTGTACTGCTAGAATGCGCTGACCAAATGGCAAGTGTCTTCACTGACATTTACAACCTCTCCCTGTCCAAGTCTGTAATACCAACATGTTTTAAGCAGACCACCATAGTCCTTGTGCCCAAGAACACTAAGGTAACCAGCCTAAATGACTACCGACCCTTGGAACTCACGTCTGTAGCCATGAAGTGCTTTGAAAGGAGGTCATGGCTCACATCAACACCATTATTCCAGAAACACTAGACCCACTCCAATTTGCATACCACCCAAACAGATCCACAGATAATGCAACCTATATTGCGCTTCACACTGCCCTTTCCCACCTGGACAAAAGGAACACCTATGTGAGAATGCTATTCATTGACTACAGCTCAGCGTTCAACACCATAGTGCCCTCAAAGCTCATCAATCAGCTAAGGACCCTGGGACCAAACACCTCCCTCTGCAACTGGATCCTGGACTTCCTGATGGGCCGTCCCCAGGTGGTAAGGGTAGGTAACAACACTTCTGCCACACTGATCCTCAACACGGGCCCCTCAGGGGTGCCTGCTCAGTCCCCTCCTGTACTCCCTGTTCACTCATGACTGCACGGCCAGGCACAACTCCAACACCATCATTAAGTTTGCAGATGACACAACAGTGAGACAACGAGACTGCCTATAGGGAGGAGGTCAGAGACCTGGCCGTGTGGTTCCAGGACAACAACCTCTCCCTCATTGACGGGGCTGCAGTGGAGTAGATTTAGAGCTTCAAGTTTCTTGGTGTCCACATCACCAACAAACTAACATGGTCCAAGCACACCAAGATAGTTGTGAAGAGGGCACGACAAAACCTATTCCTCCTCAATAGACTGAAAAGATTTGGCATCAGTCCTCAGATCATCAAAAGGTTCTATAGCTGCACCATCGAGAGCATCCTGACGGGTTGCATCACTGCCTGGTATGGCAACTGCTCAGCCTCCGACCGCAAGGCACTACAGAGGGTAGTGCGAACGTCCCAGTACATCACTGGTGCCAAGCTTCCTGCCATCCAGGACCTATATACCAGGAGGTGTCAGAGGAAGGCTCTAAAAATTGTCAAAAACTTCAGCCACTCTAGTCATAGAGTGTTCTCTCTGCTACTGCACGGCTAGCGGTACCGGAGCACATAGTTTAGGTCCAAGAGGCTTCTAAACAGCTTCTACCCCCCAAGCCATAAGACTCCTGAACATCTAATCAAATGGCTACCCAGACTATTTGCTCCCCCCCTTTACACCGCTGCTACTCTCTTTTGTTACCATCTATGCATAGTCACTTTAATAACTCTACCTACATGTACATATTACCTCAACTAACCGGTGCCCCTGCCCATTGACTCTGTACCCCCCTGTATATCGTCTCGCTATTGTTTTTCTACTGCTGCTCTTTAAATACTTGTTTGATTTGATTTTTACGGTTATTGTCCTGCTGAAAAACAAATGATAGTCCCACTAAGCCCAAACCAGATGGGATGGCGTATCGCTGCAGAATACTGTGGTAGTCATACTGGTTAATTGTGCCTTGAAGAATTATAAATAAATCACAGACAGTGTCACCAGCAAAGCACCCCCACCCCATAACACCTTCTCCTCCATGCTTTACGGTGGGAAATACACATGCAGAGATCATCCGTTCACCCACTCCACGTTTCAAAAAAACACCGTGGTTGGAACCAAAAATCTCAAATTTGGACAAATTTCCACCTATCTAATGTCCACTGCTTGTGTTTCTTGCCCCAAGCAAGTCTCTTCTTCTTATTGGTGTCCTTTAGGAGTGGTTTCTTTGCAGCAATTCGACCATGATAGCCTGATTCACACAGATGTGTCTATTGCATGAACTCTGTGAAGCATTTATTTGGGCTGCAATTTATAAGGCTGTCCTCATGAGAGCCAGTTTCATTATACTGCTTGATGGTTTTTGCGACTGCACTTGAAGAAACTTTCAAAGTGCTTGAAGTAATGATGGACTGTCATTTCTCTTTGCTTATTTTTTATTTTATTTTATTTAACCTTTATTTAACCAGGTAGGCCAGTTGAGATCAAGTTCTCATTTACAACTGCGACCTGGCCAAGATAAAGCAAAGCAGTGCAACAAAAACAACACCACAGAGTTACACATGGGATAAACAAACATACAGTCAATAACACAATAGAAGTAATTACAATTGAGCAATTTACACTGGAGTGATATATGTGCAGATGAGAATGTGCAAGTAGAAATACAAAAACAATATGGGGATGAGGTAGGTAGTTGGTTGAATGGGCTATTTTCAGATGGGCTGTGCACAGCTGCAGAGATCGGTAAGCTGCTCTGACAGCTGACGCTTTAAGTTAGTGAGGGAGATATAAGTCTCCAACTTCAGCGATTTTTGCAATTCGTTCCAGTCATTGGCAGCAGAGAACTGGAAGGAAAGGCGGCCAAAGAAGGTGTTGGCTTTGGGGATGGCCAGTGAGAAATACCTGCTGGAGTGCGTGCTATGGGTGGGTGTTGCTATGGTGACCAGTGAGCTGAGATAAGGCGGAGCTTTACCTAGCAAAGACTTATAGATGACCTGGAGCCAGTGGGTTTGGCGATGAATATGTAGCGAGGACCAGCCAACAAGAGCACACAGGTCGCAGTGGTGGGTAGTATATTTGGTAACAAAACGGAATGCACTGTGATAGATTGCATCCAATTTGCTGAGTAGAGTGTTGGAGGCTATTTTGTAAATGACATCGGCGAAGTCGAGGATCGGTAGGATGGTCAGTTTTACGAGGGTATGTTTGGCAGCATGAGTGAAGGAGGCTTTGTTGCGATTTAACTTTAGATTGGAGATGCTTAATGTGAGTCTGGAAGGAGAGGAGAGCTGTTTGAGCTTTTCTTACCATAATATGGACTTGGTCTTTCACCAAATAGGGCTATCTTCTATATACCCCTTACCTTGTCACAACACAACTGATTCGGTCAAACGCATAAAGAAGGAAAGACATTCCACAAATGAACTTTTAACAAGGCACACCTGTTAATTGAAGTGCATTCCAGGTGACTGCCTCATGAAGCTGGTTGAGAGAATGCCAAGAGTGTGCGAAGCTGTCATCAAGGGAAAGGGTGGCTATTTGAAGAATCTCAAATATAAAATATATTTAGATTTGTTGAACACTTTTTTGGTTACTACATGTTTCCATATTTGTTATTTCATAGTTTTGATTTCTTCACTATTATTATACAATGTAGAAAATAGTAAAAATAAAGAATAACCCTTGAATGAGTCGGTGTTCTTTTGACCGGTAGTGTACACAACCTATGTTTCAATTGTCTCAAGGCTTAAACATTTAACCTGTCTCCTCCCCTTCATCTACACTGATTGAAATGGATTTAACAAGTGACCTCAATAAGGGACCCTAGCTTTCTCCTGGATTCACCTGGTCAGTTTATGTCATGGAAAGAGCATAATGTTTTGTACACTCAGTGTATACAGGCCCATAGTGTAGCCGGTGGAAGGACAGTATACATGCTGCTATCTAGAATACACATCATGACATAGTATATACAATCTCTATACTGTTATGACATGATATTTAACGTAAGGGACAAAATCAAACACACAGGCTAATACAAAAACACTTGAGGAAACAGTCCAACGAGTCCATTCTCTTCTGACCGGAATCTCACTCTGACGGCGGGAGTGGGGTTGAGTGAGGTGCACGGGGAAAGGCGAAATGTGATTGGCCAATACAAGTGGGATGACTTGCAGGTACGACTAATAAGAAAATAAGGGGTGTCGGGCAAGTACAACTAACTAATAGTTAAGTGGTGCTGAAACTGCTAAATCAGAACTGTCCTTTTTATCAGCCACCCCCACATGTACTGTGTAAATGTGAACTCTAAACAAAAAGCTCTATCATAAGGTCACTTGTGTGTGGTCATTCACTTGGTCAGGGAGGCAGAGCTGTGAAGGAGCCATACAAGGGAAAGTCCAGTACTTGAGTGTGTCTGGCCACCCCGTCAGAAACATCATAGAGCATAGGCATCTGGTCAAGCAGGAATTGTTTTTTTGGTGCATCTGGCCACCCCAGCAAGTAGGTGTTTGAGGTCACCGAACATGGCTGTTTGATGAGGCCGATACCAGTGCAGGATGTGTAGCAGTTGTGGAAGAGGAGCGCCAACCTCTGCCAAGAAACAGGCAACAGAAGGACCTCGGCAGTGAGGGCAGGTGAGGCCCCCAGCGGAGGAACAGGAGTCATCTTGACCCACAGCATGTGGTCAGCTGAGGACAGTCGGACTGGAGACCTCAAGGTCGCAGCGACAGAGCTCAACAAGGAGTCTGAGACTGGATACTTGGGTGGCTGGACTCACGGAGCAGCAACAGGCGGTGGCCACCGGACAGGCCAGACCCAGGCTGAGGAACCAGGTGAAGGCCTCGCATCAGGAGACCAGAGCAAAGTAGGGTGACCAGACAAAGGCCCCGGGTTGTGATGCTAGGCCGCAGCAGGAGAGCTCAGCTGGTCCCCTGCTGCGGCGACAGGCGAGGGGGCTATAGACTGAGGACCTAGTAGGGCAGAGGGTGAGGTGTCTTTTACGACGGGACACTGAACACCTCAGACAGGAGGGTCCCCCACTTGGACATCAGGAGGGACGTTCTAATTCAAAGAATGAACCCAGGTACTGTAGGTAATGAACCCAGGTACTGTAGGTAATGAACCCAGGTACTGTAGGTAATGAACCCAGGTACTGTAGGTAATTAACCCAGGTACTGTAGGTAATGAACCCAGGTACTGTAGGTAATGAACCCACGTACTGTAGGTAATTAACCCAGGTACTGTAGGTAATGAACCCAGGTACTGTAGGTAATGAACCCAGGTACTGTAGGTAATTAACCCAGGTACTGTAGGTAATGAACCCAGGTACTGTAGGTAATGAACCCAGGTACTGTAGGTAATTAACCCAGGTACTGTAGGTAATGAACCCAGGTACTGTAGGTAATGAACCCACGTACTGTAGGTAATTAACCCAGGTACTGTAGGTAATGAACCCAGGTACTGTAGGTAATGAACCCAGGTACTGTAGGTAATTAACCCAGGTACTGTAGGTAATGAACCCAGGTACTGTAGGTAATTAACCCAGGTACTGTAGGTAATTTTCTTTGCTTATTAATAGTATTGAAGCATTGGCAAGGTCTTGTTATTGCAGCGTTGACAAGGTCTTGTTATTGCAGCGTTGACAAGGTCTTGTTATTGCAGCGTTGACAGGGTCTTGTTATTGTAGCGTTGACAAGGTCTTGTTATTGTAGCGTTGACAAGGTCTTGTTATTGCAGCGTTGACAGGGTCTTGTTATTGCAGCGTTGACAGGGTCTTGTTATTGCAGCGTTGACAGGGTCTTGTTATTGCAGCGTTGACAAGGTCTTGTTATTGCAGCGTTGACAGGGTCTTGTTATTGCAGCGTTGACAAGGTCTTGTTATTGCAGCGTTGACATGGTACACTCTTAGAACAAACAAAAACATATTGAGATCTTCAAGGGTTCAGCTGGGAACCTTTTTTCATTTGAGAACATTCAGAAGACAGGGTTTTAAAAGGGTTCTTTGTCACTTCCTCAGTTTATTTTCTGAGTCAGCATTAATGTCGTTATGTGTCCCTTGTTCAGACACTGTTCGTGTTAGGTTTCCTGTCTGTTTATTAATTAAATATTCACTCCTTGAACATTTCCTTCTCGTCTCCCAGCATCTGTCCCTGCAGAATGATGACTCCTCAATTAGAAGCATCAGGGAGTTTTTTGTTTTTGTTGGTGGCTTTGGGTCCGGGTGCCACTGTCGAAGCAACCGGGGATGCCCCAGCTGGCTCGTCAGGGTCTCGTGCCTCAGCTGGCTCCTCGGGCTCCCATGCCTCGCCCGCCCTCTCCCATGCCTCGCCGGCCCGTCGGGCTTCCCCAAAGGGGGGTACTGTCTCGTCTGCTCTTGCTCCCGCTCCCCCTCGCTAACGCTTATGGTCACCAGGCTGCTTATCATTACGCACACCTGTCACCATCGTTACGCGCATCAGCGCTTCATCGGACTCACCTGGACTCATCACGTTATTAATTACCTCCCTTATATCTGTCACCTCCTCAGTTTCTTTCCAGAGTCAGCATTAATGTTGTTATGTGTCCCTTGTCCAGACGCTGTTCGTGTTTTGTTTCATGTCTGTTTATTCATTAAATATTCACTCGCTGTACTTGCTTCTCGTCTCCCAGCGTCTGTCCTTACAGACGTATGAAAGATGCATTGTAGGGGTGAGACCCTGATAATGATGATAATAATAATAATAATCCAAATTAGGGGGTGCTTATATAGTCCTGTTTCTCTGTATGTACAAGTGGATAATCACTACAGGTGTGAAATGGAAATGTGCTTTTTGAATATGTCACTCCCCCTGAGACACCCTCGGAGAGTGGGGTCCCAGCCAGGGGATCAGCCATTATTGACGGCTACCCTGGAGCAATTAGGGTTAATTGCCATGCTTAAGGGCGAAACAGATTTTTATGTTGTTACTGGCCCAACGCTCCTAACCGCCAGGCTACCTGCCACCCCTGCCACACCTGCCACACCTGCCACCCCTGACTCTATAACCGCTAACCTTAGCATGTGTTAGGAAAGTAGTGGGGCAATCATCACATCTTGATCACTATAGGGAATCATTAATCATTTTACCTCCACCAATCGAAGCAGAACCAACTCTACATCAATGACCCCTGTACCAGATGTTAAGAATATATTAATGTTTTAACCATTGACAATTTTCCAATCTAGCCTACGCTATATTACAATGACTTTTTTCTGCTATCATTTTGGTTGATGTGTGAAATTTTCCAACATATCCAATCGTTTCAAATCTCAACATTCAGGGGTATGGAGGAACTAGGGGTTGTTCATGTTTGTGGATGGGTCTATTAGTGTCATGGGGTTGTGGCACAGTGGGTGAGTGGTGGGTGGTTTGTGGTGGGTGGTGATTGGTGGGTGATGAGTGGCGGGTGGTGGGTGTTGGGTGCCACTATAAATGTGTAGTAAGGGAATCGCAACCAAGGTTTCAAAAGTATTGAAACTCAGTCCCAGTGGAACAATCTGTCCAACCATTGAAAAATTGATGTGCGTGCCTGCGAACGTATTTGTGTTGCCATTGTTTTGCAGTTGTGTTGCCATGGTTTTCCTCACCAAAATACACAGGAATCAAGATATTGGAGGCTGGCATTATTTCCCAATTGTCATAACATCAAAATCGCTCTCTCTTGACATACTGTTGTGGTCTGTCTACTACCTCCCCCACACAATTCTGGCAATACTGGTCTGGACGGCACTTAATGTCTATTATAGATTGCTCTCTCTCTGTGTGTGTGGTTTGTGTGTGTGTTGGTAGATAGCTCATCCCCAGGATAGGCTATATACTTAATCACGTGTGGCACCTTGGACTGTTGTTAGCTTCAGCACGTTTCGCTCAAACACACATTCACAGGACAGCGTGCTGCATTCTCCAGGGTGTCGTCCACACAAAGCCCAAGACTACACTGGGGGAGGCAGGCAGGGAAGAGAGGCACTAAGCTGGGCCTAAGAGAGATGGCAAAACTACTCCCTTTATCTGGGCTGTTACATGCCTGCCACAGACAATGCCATTCATTAGGTGTGTGTGAGGAAGCCATGTTGTTCACTGGATGATTCTCTGGATGAGTTCTCCATCTTGGCTGTTGTTGTTGATGTTGGTGGTGGAGCGATGAGATATGTAGCTTTGGCATTCTTACAATGTGGTGGTTTGTGTTTTTAGATTGTTATTACTGTAATATGAAATGCTGGTGTGAATATGGTTACTACAGTAGGTAGGCATCTATGCAGATGGCTAGGCGCTACACAGATAGGATATGTGTAACGGTCGTTGGCGGAAGAAGGTGAGGACCAAGGTGCAGCGTGGTACGTGTTCATCATTTTATTAAATAGCACTGAACACTAAATACAAAGTAACTCAAGGAACAACTGAGGGCTAGGGCTAGAAAATAAGGGCTAGAAAATAACTACCCACAAAACCCATGTGGGCAAGAGCTACCTAAGTATGGTTCTCAATCAGAGACAACGACAGACAGCTGTCCCTGATTGAGAACCATACCCGGCCAAAAACAAAGAAAGACAAAAACATAGAAAAAAGACCCCCCCCCAAAGGTGCAGACTCAGGCCGCAAAACCTGACTCTAAAGGGGAGGGTCCGGGTGGGCCTTCTGTACGGCGGCGGCTCGGGTGTGGGACGTGGACCCCGCTCCACCTCAGTCTTGGCCCACTTAGGTGGCGCCTCTGGAGCGGGGACCCTCACAACTGGCCCCAGACTGAAGACCCTCATAGAGGGTGCCACTGGACTGAGGGGCGGCGGCTCCGGAGTGAAGGGCAGCTCTGGCA
Source organism: Oncorhynchus kisutch (assembly GCF_002021735.2). Classification (NCBI taxonomy): domain Eukaryota; kingdom Metazoa; phylum Chordata; class Actinopteri; order Salmoniformes; family Salmonidae; genus Oncorhynchus; species Oncorhynchus kisutch. The sequence goes on from NC_034177.2 coordinate 15,187,523, forward strand.
GCTCCGGACTGGAGGGAGACTCTAGACTCTAGGCTCTGACTCACGCCAGGGTAAGCCTACACAAGATACAGCCCTTATTTTAAGTGTGTCTAAAATCCCCCATGGGAAAAATGAATGGTAGAAAAACGATTGGAACCATTTCCCTATTTGACCTCTAGGTTTTATGGGTATTATGGTTCAAACTGTGGTACTCTATATGGCTAGCAAGTTGTCAATTCTCAGTAATGGACCAAACATTTGACAATGATAAGAATTGCCATACTGTCAATTTCAGAAAGAGAGTCTGAGAAAATTTGACGTCAATCCCTGACATTCTCTTGTTGTGTTGTTGACCTCTCTGAAAAAAGATATGACATACATTTGTGTGGGCAGGTAACCATGGCAACTGAGTGATGACAGGGGCGATGACATGTTTTTAACCTGTCCCAAAATGTACAAGTCATCACCCCTCTGCTGTCTTTGTCTATCTCCTTTAACACACACACACACACACACACACACACACACACACACACACACACACACACACACACACACACACACACACACACACACACATACACACACACACACACACACACACACACACACACACACACACCCTCTCTTCCTCTGTCATAGATATTCCTCTGGGCCTTGTTACCACAGTAACCAGAGATCTCCCAGAGATCTGTAGAAAACAATACACACAACAGAGAAATACCAGAGCTGCAGGGGGAGGGAACACACACACACACACACACACACACGCGCGCACACACACACACACACACACACACACACACACACACACACACACACACACACACACACACTCACAGACACACACACACACACACGCACAGGGCGAGCATACATGAACCAAATCTTGGGAGTAGATTGATTACCAGACCTTCAAGTCATTCTTCTAAATCTGTCTCTCACTGTGGGTAGAGGGCTGACGTTAAACATGAGCGACTAACAAAAGCTTCTTCTGGAGGTGACACTTTGTGTGAAATGACTTATAATCTTTTCATCTTTAAGCTCTGTTCATATAGTAAAAATATAACATTAACTATAACATTAACTATATAGAGAGATTGAATTTATCTATTTGTAAGTTATTTTATTAAAAAAACATGAATCACATGTGATGAAACAATATTAGGTGTCTATTACACATTTTGTTGTGTCACAGCCTGAATGTAAAATTGATTACATTTATATTTTGTGTCACTGGCTTACACACAATACCCCATAATGTCAAAGTGGAATTGTGTTTTTAGAAATGTTTACAAATGAATAGAAAATGAAAATCTGAAATGTCTTAAGTCAATAAGTATTCAACCCCTTTGTTATGGCAAGCTTAAAAAGTTCAGGAGTAAATATTTGCTTAACAAGTCACATAAGTTGCATGGAATCTCTGTGTGCAATAGTAGTGTTTAACAGGATTTTTGAATGACTACCTCATCTCTGTATCCCACACATACAATTATCTGTAAGATCCCTCAGTTGAGAGGAGATTTCAAACGGAGATTCAACCACAAAGACCAGGGAGGCTTTCAAATGCCTTGCAAAAAGGACACCTATTGGTAGATGGGTAAAAAACAAACAGATATTGAATATCCCTTTGAGCATGGTGAAGTTATTAATTACACTTTGGATGGTGTATCAATACACCCAGTCACTACAAAGATACAGGTGTCATTCCTAACTCAGTTGCCGGAGAGGAAGGAAACTGCTAAGGGATTTCACCATGAGGCCAGTAGTGACTTAAAATCAATTACAGAGTTTAATGTTTGTGATAGGATAACTGAGAATAGATCAACAACATTGTAATCACTCCACAATACTAACCTAAATGACAGAGTGAAAAGAAGGAAGACTGTACAGAATATAAATATTGCAAAACATGCATCTTGTTTGTAATAAGGCACTAAAGTAAAACAGCAAAAAATGTGGCAAAGAAATTTACTTTATGTCCTGAATACAACACGCTATGTTTGGGGCAAATCCAACACAACACATCACAGAGTACCACTCTACATAGTTTTAAGCATGGTGGTGGTTGCATCATGTTATGGGTATGCTTGTCATCTGCAAGGATTAGGGAGTTTTTTTGGATAAAAAGAGATGGAATTAGGGAGTTCTGCACAGGAAAAATCCTAGAGGAAAACCTGGTTCAGTCTGCTTTCCATCAGGTACTGGGAGACAAATTCACCTTTCAGCAGGGCAATAACCTAAAACACAAGGCCAAATATACACTGGAGTTGCTTACCAAGACGACAATGAATGTTACCGAGTGGCCTAGTTACAGTTTTGACTTAAATCGTCTTGAAAATCTATGGCAAGACTTGAAAATGTCTGTCTAGCAATGATCCACAACCAACTTGATAGAGCTTGAAGAATTTTAAAGGAATAATGTTCAAATATTGTACAATCCAGGTGTGCAAATCTTAGAGGCTTACCCAGAAAGATTCACAGCTGTAATAATTGCCAATGGTGATTCTAACATGTAATTACTCAAGTTTGGACACACCTAGTCATGTAAGGGTTTTTCTTTATTTTTTACTATTTTCTACATTGTATAAAGTAGTGAAGACATCAAAATGATGAAATTACACATATCGAATCATGTAGTAACCAAAAACAAATCAAAATATATTATATATTTCAGATTCTTCAAAGTAGCCACTGTTTGCCTTGATGACAGCTTTGCACACTCTTGACATTCTCTCAACGAGCTTCATGAGGTTGTCACCTGGAATGCATTTCAATTAGCAGGTGTGCCTTGTTAAAAGTTCATTTGTGGAATTTCTTTCCTTCTAAATGCATTTGAGTTTAAGTAAGCAAAGAGAAACGACAGTCCATCAATACTTTAAGACATAAAGGTCAGTCAATCTGGAAAATGTCAAGAACTTTAAAAGGTTCTTCAAGTGCAGTCACAAAAACCATCAAGCGCTATGATGAAACTGTCTCTCAGCAGGACCGCCACATGAAAGGAAGAACCAGAGTTACCTCTGCTACAGAGGATAAGTTCATAGAGTTACCAGCCTCAGAAATTGTAGACCAAATACAAACTTCACAGAGTTCAAGTAACAGATACATCTCAACATCAACTGTTCAGAGGAGACTGCGTGAATCAGGCCTCCATGGTCGAATTGCTGCAAAGAAACCACGCTTAGTGGGACTATCATTTGTTTTTCAAAAGGACAATAAACCCAACACACCTCCAGGCTGTGTAAGGGCTATTTGACCAAGAAGGAGAGTGATGGAGTGCTGCATCAGATGACCTGGCCTCCACAATCACCCGACCTCAACCCAATTGAGAGGGTTTGGGATGAGTTGGACCACAGAGTGAAGCAAAATCAGCCAACAAGTGCTCAGCATATCTGGGAACTCCTTCAAGACGGTTGTAAAAGCATTCCAGGTGAAGCTGGTTGAGAGAATGCCAAGAGTGTGAAAATCTAAAATATATTTTGATTTCTTTAACACTTTTTTGGTTACTTCACGATTCCATATGTGTTATTTCATAGTTTTGATGTCTTCACTATTATTCTACAATGTAGAATATAGGAAAAAAGAAATAAAGAAAAACCCTTGAGTGAGCAGGTGTGTCCAAACTTTTGACTGGTACTGTAAGTAATCAAGATATATTAGTGTTTTATTTTTCATTTTAGTTCTTTCAAATGTTAGAATTTTTCTTACACTGACATATTTTGTGTAGATCGTTGACCAAAAAATGTTAATTAAATCCATTTTAATCCCACCTTGTAACACAACAAAATTAGGAGAAAGTCAAGGAGTGAAGGAACAGTGCCTTTACAGTGAAGGCACTACAAATCATGAAACAAATGACAATGTAACCGTAGCCGGGAGAGAATTTCCCTGGAAATGGCCTCTTGGGCTAACAGTGGCCTCTTGGGCTATATGGTCTGGCCACCAGACATGCAGGCCAGGGGGAGCCCAGAGCAGCAGTGTCCAGGCTGTCATTACGCTTTGCTATGACAGGCAGATAGATGGGGGTGTTAGTATGGAAACGTTTCTGGCGGGGGACCCTATCTCTCCACTGGTCCACAGAGCCTTCATTACCAACCCAGCAATCTCTCTGGGTGGACACAGCAGTACAGCAGGCACCGACAGAGACAGAGCAGTGACTTAAACCCTAGGAGTGACACATCACCATTTCAATATGTAGAAATATGAACAAACCTGTCATAAAATCAGAGTTGTTTTTTAAGTTCATCATACAGGACATTAATGTTGTGCTATAAGCAACAACATTAACATTGTGCTGTAAGCAACAACCAGTTATTTTCACTGTTTACTAGCATAAGGACAACCTTGTATGCATTAATCAAAGTCCAGCTAAAATATGTAAATTACCCCAGAGGAGACTGGTGGGAGGTGCTATAGGACAACAGGCTCATTGTAATGGGTGGGATGTACTACAAACAGTACTACAAACAGATTACTGTGCATGGTACCGCACAGGAGCCTTCATCCACAGACGAACAGCGGAGGTCCATCTAGCATCTGTCTGGTCCATGGGAATCATTTGGCTGTAACATACAAGGCTCAGATACCCACACAGGGAAATATGTCTCCTACTGATCGCTGAGCTGAAAGCACTGAATAGGTAGGAGCAACATGGTGTAGTCTTCTAGTACAGTACATTCGAATGATATTTTGCTTGAAAAATCCAAGTTGCTCAGATGTTTTCAGACATCAGATGTGGTCTCATGTCGAGATGAGTCTATGTCCCACACCTTGTGAAGCTAGAGTGGACTATCCCTTTAACGTAAATGATCATGGGTGTGATGATATTGCTTCTACCTGCTCAGCTTTAATGATAAATACTCACAAGACAAGCAAGGCATAGAGGTGGAGTATGCTACCTATTACGTAACCCTTTAAATCTCTATTCACAGTGATTGACTTATAGCTGTTCATTTGTGACACCTAGACCCTCCATTATCCGAATCCCAATCATGTCAGTGTCTCTGTACTCAAGCACTCTCCTGCAGTAGACATTAATGGCTGGGGTATTTCCACTACTGCTCTACTTACTGAAGGAACTCCATTCTTGATCTTAGAGGAATTCTTGGAATCTTGTGTTTTTTGAAAGTCAACAACTAGCAGGTGGAGATGTTCGCTGATAGCAGATCCAATATTACGTTTTGTCTCCCCTATGGTCTCTGAGTTTAAGGGCATACCATTCGGTTAAAAAAATGCTCCAGCAACCTTCAGAGACCCATGAATCCAGTCCTGGTAGACTGTCTTGTAGATGAGTGTTGTCTTGTCCTATGTACCTTGATATTCCATTTTGATAGTCACCTGGATGGCCTTGGTTATGGCTTTTGATTGCCTGGAATAGTCTGGGTTGACACTCAAACTGCAGTAATATAGTTGAAGTGATATTTTGAGTGTTTTTAATGTCACTTGGAGTGCATAGATAGAACTGATAGTGATCACTTGGAGTGCATAGATAGAACTGATAGTGATCACTTGGAGTGCATAGATAGAACTGATAGTGATCACTTGGAGTGCATAGATAGAACTGATAGTGATCACTTGGAGTGCATAGATAGAACTGATAGTGATCACTTGGAGTGCATAGATAGAACTGATAGTGATCACTTGGAGTGCATAGATAGAACTGATAGTGATCACTTGGAGTGCATAGATAGAACTGATAGTGATCACTTGATTAACAGACAGAAAGCTGGCAAAACGCTCTTTTGACCATGTCCCTATGTTTTAGCAAACCCCCCAACCAAAACCTTGAATTAGTCATACTTATCAGGATAAGGTAAGACCCAGACGCAGACCGTGTTGAAGTAACAGTGTTTATTACAGCAACAGAGGCAAAGGTACAGGACGACAGGAGGGCTCAGGGTCAGATCAGGCAGAGGTCTGACATCCAGAAAGGGGCAAAGGTACAGGACGGCAGGCAGGCTCAGGGTCAGATCAGGCAGAGGTCTGACATCCAGAAAGGGGCAAAGGTACAGGACGGCAGGCAGGCTCAGGGTCAGGCAGTGGTCAGGCGGGTGGGTTCAGGGTCAGGCAGAGTGGTCAGGCGGGTGGGTTCAGGGTCAGGACAGGGAAGGCAAGGGTCAAAAACCAGGAGGGTGAGAAAAAGAGAGGCTGGAAAAAAACAAAAACAAGAGCTGACGGGACAAACGCTGGTAAGCTTGACAAACAAGACAAACTGGCAACAGACAAATAGAGAACACATGTATAAATACACAGTGGCTAATGGGGAAGATGGGCAACACCTGGAGGGGGGTGGAGACAATAACAAAGACAGGTGAAACAGATCAAGGCGTGACACATTCTGACACTAGATCCGGACTGTTCTTCCTCTTAGTCTCTCACTCAGTCATCTTCCCACTCAGAGTGGCAATCTGTCAGCCCTCCCCAGGCTTGGCCCCCTTCCATTCCACCTTGTTTCTCCACCTACACACCCAAAGACTGATAGCCCACTGCTCAGCCACAGCAAGATTAATGACTTCCTAATGCACCCTGACTATAGTGCTGATGGCAGCAAACACACAATCTTTCATGCGCACAGACACATTTTTTATTTTACCTTTATTTAACCAGGCAAGTCAGTTAAGAACACATTCTTATTTTCAATGACGGCCTGGGAACAGTGGGTTAACTGCCTGTTCAGGGGCAGAACGACAGATTTGTACCTTGTCAGCTCGGGGGTTTGAACTCGCAACCTTCTGGTTACTAGTCCAATGCTCTAACCACTAGGCTACGCTGCCGCCACATACCTTAACACTCCCACGTGTGTAATTATTTGCATGTCTGAACCTGTGCTCATGTGACTGATTGGTATTGAACCTGGGTTGTCTGTCACCTCAGGATTGTGTTAGCCCACTGAGCTAAAGCCTGGGCAAGGTTATTCAAAATGCAAGCGTAGCTGACTGAACCACCTCCTTTACACTCATTGTCATGCACATGAGCTCGCGTCTGAAAATGCAATAGGCCTACATGATACTCCAACTACGGAGCTGCAGTTTCGCATTTAACATACATTTTTTATCCATTACCAACTAATGTACATTAAGATTAATGATACAGTACATATAATTATTTTTGAATTACTATTTGAAAAATAGTACTATCACTATTTTGTGTTGATGTTTTCCATACCTTTCTATTCTTTGGCATTATTGCAATGCAGCCCCCATGTAACATTGGATCGCACAAGCACTTGCCTAGTCCGAGATATGTTTTGCAGTCTTGCCAATTCCTATGGTAATTGTCATTCCAAAAACTGTTTGCGTGACAATTCCAAGCAATCTCCATAGGAGGTGGCAAGACAGCACAAACAGATCTTGGATCAAACACGCGTTTGACGACAATGTGCTTGGCGTCTTCTGCCCCCTGTGCTGTGGATAGAACTGAGAACTCATTGATTTGCATAGTCTATGACGGCAAGCTTGGCTTTAAAGGGAAAAACAAGCTTATCACTGTCAAAATCTTTTGTAGAAACGGACCATGTTGAGTTCCACGTAATTTATTAATCATGAAACTTAGCAAAAACAATAAACTAATAACAACAGTGACGACAATGGATTGCTGACATACAACTAACTTCCCATAAACAATATCCCACAAAACAGGTGGAAAAAAGCTACCTAAATATGATCCCCAATTAGAGACAACGATTACCAGCTGCCTCTAATTGGGAATCATACAAAATCACCAACATAGAAAACAAAACTAGAACCCCACATAGAAATAATAAACTAGACTAACCCCCAGTCACGCCCTGACCTACTCCACCATAGAAAATAAGGACTCTCTATGGTCAGGACGTGACAATCACACTGTTTATCTCAGTTTAGGGTCGCTTATATATTGTTCAAGTGCACAACAAGATCTGTGTAAGCGAGGATGCTATTTAGATAAAAACTAGTTTTATGCCATGATATTAAGATATTGTGTTGGGTATGGTCTCCAGGACCAGTTTTTATATATATACTACCTACCATTCAAAAGGTTGGGGTCACTTAGAAATGTTCTTGTTTTTGAAAGAAAAGCTATTTTTTTGTAATTAAAATAACATAAAATTGATCAGAAATACAGTGTAGACATTGTTAATGTTGTAAATGACTATTGTAGCTGGAAACAGCTGATTTTTAATGGAATATCTACATCGGCGTACAGAGGCCCATTATCAGCAACCATCACTCCTGTGTTCCAATGGCACGTTGTGTTAGCTAATCCAAGTTTTTCATTTGAAAAGGCTAATTGATCACTAGAAAACCCTTTTGCAATTATGTTAGCACAGCTGAAAACTGTAGTTCTGATTAAAGAAGCAATACAACTGGCCTTCTTTAGACTAATTGAGTATCTGGAACATCAGCATTTGTGGGTTCGATTACAGGCTCAAAATGGCCAGAAACAAAGACTTTCTTCTGAAACTCATCCATCTATTATTTTTCTAAGAAATGAAGGCTATTCCATGCAAGAAATTGCCAAGAAACTGAAGATCTCGTCCAACGTTGTGTACTACTCCCTTTACAGAACAGGCCTGAGTAGGTGAACGGATGATCTCCGCATGTATGGTTCCCCCTGTGAAGCATGGAGGAGGTGTGATGGTGCTTTGCTGGTGACACTGTCTGTGATTTATTTAGAATTCAAGGCACACTGAACCAGCATGGCTACCACAGCATTCTGCAGCGATACGCCATCCCATCTGGTTTGGGCTTAGTGGGACTATCAGGACAATGACCCAAAACACACCTCCAGGCTATGGAGGGCTATTTGACCAAGGACAGTGCTGCATCAGATGACCTGGCCTCCACAATCACCTGACCTCAAACCCATTTGAGATGGTTTGGGATGAGTTAGACTGCAGATTGAAGAAAAAGCATCCAACAAGTTCACAGCATATGTTGGAACTCCTTCCAGACTGTTGGAAAAGCATTCCTCATGAAGCTGGTTGATAGAATGCCGAGAGTGTACATAGCTGTCATCAAGGCAAAGGGTGGCTACTTTGAAGAATCTAAAATATTTTTTGATTTGTTTAACACTTTTTTGGTAACTAAATGATTCCATATGTGTTATTTCATAGTTTTGATGTCTTCACTATTATTCTACAATGTAGAATATAGTCAAAATAATGAAAAACCTTTGAATGAGTAGGTGTGTCCAAACTTTTGACTGGTACTGTGTATATACAACTCAATTGGGGTCTCAACTTACTGAGTAAGAATAGTAGAAAACACCCGGTGCAATTTTCGAAATGTGGTGATGCATCAGCAGTTTCTCTCTCAATTAGCATTGTCAGCTAAACATTTTCATGTTGGTACTTTGTCTAGCCAGGTAACCTCCAGGGCGCTCCCATTGATTTTGTTACTAATTCTCACTCAGATATGCTATTAATATGGCATGTCATTACAAAATGTGTAGAATGGCATAACATTTGCTTTAAACCTGCAAACATTTCTCTCCACCCCATGACAAAGTGGGTAGAATTTCAGGAAATTTGCTTTAAAACTGCAAAAAAATTCTCTCTGTCCTATGGCAAAATTTGTAGACTTGCATGAAATGTGTTATTAAATTGCAATGTTTTCTTTCTGCACCATGGTAAAATTTGTGTAATTGCAGAAAAACAGCAACATTTTCTCTACGTCCTAGCAGGAAATTAACTTTCAAGCTTAAATTGTTCTCTCCACCGTCAAGAGGGGGGCTACTAAAAGGTTTTGCCGAAAGGTGGGGGGCCCTACAACCAAATCTCGCTTTGGGCCCCCAAAAGGCTAAAGCCTGCCCAGATGTGATTGTTATGTTGTTGTTGTTTTGTAGCCGTGTCCCAACTGGCCAAACTGGTTGAAATGACATCATTTGACATAATTTCAACCACTGGAGTAGCTTCAACAAGAAAAATCGCAATCCCTCCTACAAGCATTTCGCTACACCCGCAACATCATCTGCTAAACATGTATATGTCACCAATAAAATTTGATTTGATTTGAATCAACAAAGAATGGCATTCATGTTTTTCTACTGCTTCTGATCCCCTCCATTGATTACCTGATCTTCTCTTTCTTCTCTCTTCCTTAGGTCTTAGGAAACAGGTCTTAGGAAAACTTAGGTCTTAGCGAAACCTTAGATTTTAGGAAACAGGTCTTAGGAAACCCCCCCAAGAGGCCCAGCATGCCGGAGCAGAGCAACGACTACCGTGTGGTGGTGTTTGGGGCCGGCGGCGTGGGCAAGAGCTCCCTGGTCCTCCGCTTCGTCAAGGGCACCTTCCGGGACACCTACATCCCCACTGTGGAGGACACCTACCGTCAGGTGATCAGCTGTGACAAGAGCGTGTGCACCCTCCAGATCACCGACACCACGGGCAGCCACCAGTTTCCCGCCATGCAGCGCTTGTCCATATCCAAGGGCCATGCCTTCATCCTGGTCTACTCTGTCACCAGCCGCCAGTCCCTGGAGGAGCTCAAGCCCATCTACCAGCAGGTGCTTGCCATCAAGGGCAGCGTGGACGCCATCCCTGTCATGCTGGTAGGCAACAAGAGTGACGAAACCCAGCGTGAGGTGGAGACCACGGATGGTGAGGCGCAGGCTTCAGCATGGAAGTGTGCCTTCATGGAAACCTCTGCCAAGATGAACTACAACGTCAAAGAGCTCTTCCAGGAGCTGCTCACCCTGGAGAAGAAGAGGAACATGAGTCTGAGCATCGATGGCAAGCGCTCCGGCAAGCAGAAGCGTGCCGACAAGCTCAAGGGCAAGTGCAGCATCATGTAGGGAGGGAGAGTTGATGCCTGACCCTTAGAAGGAAAGACTGGGGTTGGGGAGGGTGGTGGTGGTGGTGCAAAGTGTAGATGTTCTTGAAGAGAGTCACTTCGAGGAATGGAGGGAAGGTAGGGGTGGGACGGGGCTCGTCTGAGAGGGGTTATTTTATCCCAACAGAGGTGACCCCCCCCCCCACAAAGAGGCTATTCAAGTTCAAAGAGAAGAGAAGTTCAAGCCTTGATGCAATTCTACTTTGATGAGAAAAATGAAAGAATATGGAGCCCTGACAATTGATATCCTCTGAAGTTCAGGGCATTATTACAAACTCAGAACCCATTTCAATATTATTCACCCCATATTCGCCCTCTTCTCCTATAGCTGTCTCTCTCCTGCTAATACGAGACACCCTGCAAACAATAATGAGTTGTTAAGACGTCCCCAGGACATCACAAAATGGTCGTCCAAAGTCGTCAGGATGTTGTGTCAATGTCCCCTGGAGGTTTTGTCTTGTTCCCGGTTTGTTCCGAGGATGTTTTTAGGATGTTCTTGGGACATTGTGCCATAGTCCCATGGAGACTTTGAACTTAAAATTCAATCTCAGCACTGTGAAACATACACTACCGTTCAAAAGTTTAGGGTCACATAGAAATGTCCGTAGAAATAAAAGCACATTCTTTATCCATTAAAATAACATCAAATTGATCAGAAATACAGTGTAGACATTGTTAATGTTGTAAATGACTATTGTAGCTGGAAACGGCAGATTTTTTAATGGAATATCTACAGCTTCATTAAGTACACGCAAAACACCAGTCTCAACGTCAACAGTGAAGAGCCTACTCCGGGATCCTGGCCCTCTAGGCAGAGTTGCAAAGAAAAAGCCATATCTCAGACTGGCCAATAAAAAGAAAAGATTAAGATGGACAAAAGAACACAGACACTGGACAGAGGAACTCTGCCTAGAAGGCCAGCATCCCAGAGTTGCCTCTTCACTGTTGATGTTGAGACAGTGTTTTGCAGGTACTATTTAATGAAGCTGCCAGTTGAGAACTTGTGAGGTGTCTGTTTCTCAAACTAGACACTCTAATGTACTTGTCCTCTTGCTCAGTTGTGCACCAGGGCCTCCCACTACTCTTTCTATTCTGGTTCGAGACAGTTTGCTCTGTTCTGTGAAGGGAGTAGTACACAGCGCTGTACCAGATCTTCAGTTTCTTGGCAATTTCTTGCATGGAATAGCCTTCATTTCTCAGAACAAGAATAGACTGACCAGTTTCAGAAGAAAGTTATTTGTTTCTGACCATTTTGAGCCTGTAATCGAACCCACAATTGCTGATGCTCCAGATACTTGACTAGTCTAAAGAAGGCCAGTTTAATTGCTTCTTTAATCAGAACTACAGTTTTCAGCTGTGCTAACATAATTGCAAAGGTGTTTTCTAATGATCAATTAGTCTTTTAAACTGATTAACTTGGATTAGCTAACACATGCCATTGGCACATAGGTGATGGTTGCTGATAATGTAGATATTCCAATCACAATCAGCCGTTTCCAGTTACAATAGACATTTACAACATTAACAATGTCTACACTGTATTGAGTTTGAGTTTATTTTTATTTTTACAGGGACAGTGCACATTAATCAACATTTCAGTAAAAGTGCCGGTTTTAGCCAACCGGCTAATTTTCAACCGCAGTCCCTGGGCAGGTTATTAAAAACAATTACAATATAAACAATAGCAACATAGAACAAGCAAGACATAGCAACATAGGACAAGCAAGACATAGCATACAGACAGAGCAACATAGGACAAGCAAGACGTAGCATACAGACAGAGCAACATAGGACAAGCAAGACATAGCATACAGACAGAGCAACATAGGACAAGCAAGACATAGCATACAGACAGAGCAACATAGGACAAGCAAGACATAGCATACAGACAGAGCAACATAGGACAAGCAAGACATAGCATACAGACAGAGCAACATAGGACAAGCAAGACATAGCATACAGACATAGCAACATAGGGCAAGCAAGACATAGCAACATAGGACAAGCAAGACATAGCATAGAGACAGAGCAACATAGGACAAGCAAGACATAGCATACAGACAGAGCAACATAGGACAAGCAAGACATAGCATACAGACAGAGCAGCATAGGACAAGCAAGACATAGCATACAGACAGAGCAACATAGGACAAGCAAGACATAGCATACAGACAGAGCAGCATAGGACAAGCAAGACATAGCATACAGACAGAGCAACATAGGACAAGCAAGACATAGCATACAGACAGAGCATCATAGGACAAGCAAGACATAGCATACAGACAGAGCAACATAGGACAAGCAAGACATAGCATACAGACAGAGCATCATAGGACAAGCAAGACATAGCATACAGACAGAGCAACATAGGACAAGCAAGACATAGCATACAGACAGAGCAACATAGGACAAGCAAGACATAGCATACAGACAGAGCAACATAGGACAAGCAAGACATAGCATACAGACAGAGCAACATAGGACAAGCAAGACATAGCATACAGACAGAGCAACATAGGACAAGCAAGACATAGCATACAGACAGAGCAACATAGGACAAGCAAGACATAGCATACAGACAGAGCAACATAGGACAAGCAAGACATAGCAACATAGGACAAGCAAGACATAGCATACAGACAGAGCAACATAGGACAAGCAAGACGTAGCATACAGACAGAGCAGCATAAAACAAAAAGCAGCAAGACAAAATTCATAAAAGCAACAAAGTGTTTCCACACCTCACAAGCTACAGACAACAGACAACATGGAGAGTGGCAACACACAGCTAGGGACCATGTTCACAAATCTGATTGACCTTTAGCCATGTCTTCAAGCATTTTGTGAAAGTGTGATATGTGGTGCAGTTATGTGTGTCTGATGGCAGTGTATTCCAGACATGGGAAGCTCTCACAGAGAATGCAGATTTACTAAAGGTGCTTTTCCTTAGGGGAACTATACAGTCACCTCTCATGGCAGACCTTGTGGATCTGCTGCTATTTCTGATCAATTTGATATTTTTTTTATGGACAAAACATTTGCTTTTCTTTCAAAAACAAGGACATTTCAAAGTGACCCCAACCTTTTGAACGGTAGTGTACACTCATGAAAAGGATTATATTTATCATAGTGATTCAGGAATAACATTAAAACAGAAAAATATGCCCCACCAAAATTAGACAACTATTCTGAAAATCCAAACTCAAATTGCTGAAATAGGTCATTGAAATAAATTAGACAATACTCAGATTAACTCAGTGACGTCCTGGGAATTTACAGGGACCTAGACAAAGGTCCCCCAGAGAATGTTCCCTTGAGACCATCACGCAATGCTCTTAGAAAGTTCTCAGAACGTCACAAGGATAACGTCAAGCTGAAACCCTTAAGGGACCTAAAGGAACGTCACTGAATGTCCTCAGGATGTCCCCTGTTTGCTGGTCAGCCACTTGACTCCTATGATTGGATAGGTAATAGGGTGGATTTGCAGGAGAATGAGAGAGGTATCATGTTTAATGTTAGAGTAATGGAAACATGACTTTCATCAATTCAAATGGACGTCCATAAGCACAAGTTGGGCTTTCGCCTTCAGTATCTCCGTGTCTACCTGTAACCAGGTGAATGGATGGGATTTGAGAACTAGATATTGCATTCAATAAAGTTGTTCATTGAAAGTTATTAATACATTATACAGTATATTACAGGTACAGATTAGGCCTATCAAAGGTTGCTAATTATTGCTAATTAACAGTAGCATGTGACTGTGAGTGTAGATAATAAAAAAGATGGAAAAGATAGCTGCAAGTGGTCTCTGCATTTTGCTGCAAGTGGTCTCTGCATTTTGCTGCAAGTGGTCTCTGCATTTTGCTGTACATTTGAAATGCCTTTCCTACCAGTTGACTTGACATTTTGCATAATTTCATAATCAATGTGAGCTTTAGCTGAACAAAGCACAACCAGAACAAAAGTAACAAGCAGACAAAGCACGTTTGAAATGTAAATGTTTTTGAATACATTTATTTAATATCTATTAGCACAAATGTCTGGACCCTCATACCATCAATTTAGGTGTCTATATCAACGTTGATTTTACCTTCGATAAAAATCTTTGATGGATTTTTTATTTTATTTTTTACAATCTAAGGTTATTTATATATTGTATGCTCTGTAAATAATATATTTCTACGCTCCAAATGCTCTCAATGCCCCCCATTTGAATATTTTTTCAAATCCCCAAATCACATACTGCTGCTTTAGCAATATGACATGACAGCACTTTGAGGATTTGGAGCACAGTGACATTTGATCTTCTGGTAAACCCTTTGATGCTCTCTGGTTGCCTCACACATTCTCCTATCTTATACATGAACACTTTCACTTGAATCATGTGAAGGAACTGCAAAATAAAGACAACTAAATGTACATATAATTAATTGGTCATTGGTTAATTCACATATTTCTAAAGTATGAGTCGATGTCTCTAGTGGCAAAATGTATTTTGAGTGAGCATGAACCTGCGGGAGTAGGCTGCAGTAGGCTACAGTACGCTGCAGTAGGTTCCAGTAGGCTGCATGATAACTGTATTCAGATGTATTATACATGTATAGAAAAAAGACCTGTTCTCAGGTGTATTATACATGAGAAGGAAGTATTATATGAATTCGTATTCAATTCGTGGGGGGCTGGAAGGAGCAGGCTAAAATCAATGGCAGGATTTTCTCAGAGGGATTGGACAGGCCGCAGGCCGACAGTGTTTGATAACCGCTTAGAACGAGCGCGAGCTGCCATCGGGATGCTGAATAAGTAGAAGGCAGAAGGGAGGGACAGGGAGAGAGAGATAGAGGTACACTTGTTTGCATTGGGCCAACTGACTGCCATATGGGGATTACACAGGGTCACTGGGCCATAGTAGTAGCCTAGCCAGGGCACCAATGTACACTACAGAATACAGGGTTACAGACTGTCACTGTTTGACTGACAGATACAGATTCAAGGCTGTTATATCTCATAATTAGCAACACATGACTGACCCCAATGCGCTCTGACTGACTGGGTCAGAAGAATTGTTCCCCATGACAGTTTAAAGTTTCACTTTATATTAACACCGTCATCCAGAGATATGTTACCTCCATATCATGCAATTATGAATAACACCTAAATGTAGACAACTCTGTATTTGTTTTGATTTGAGGGTCAAGGGTCAACTTCAATTACCCTACAACCTGTTTTACTGGGTGAGAATGAAACCACACCCAGGTCACTGCACTACACAGGATTTTATATTTGATTATACACTTTAATTGATCTTGTTTCGATGTTGATAGTAAAATGGCATCTTTGAAACAACGTCATTGTTTCGACGTCATGCCATCAACCTAAATAAAGAGGTATAATAAATCAAATTAGAAGCCACCATCCAACGATTCCTGCCTGAACAGTGACGTCTACTGATATACACTGAGTGTAAAAAACATGTCAAACACCTGCCCATTATATAGACTGATATGTAATGGGCAGGTGCAGCGTGATTGGAGTTCCACATATGTTGTTTTGCTTAAGTTTCACTTTGGAATAAAGATGTGGAACTCCAATCACGCTGTGCCTTGGTCCGTCTCTCCACACAAACGTGACAGAATATCCCACCGACAAAGGACCAAGCAGCGTGAAAATGAGGTAAGGAAGTTTTGGACTTAGGAGGACATGAGAGGACACGAGACCCTTCCTTGGCGGGAGTCACCAAGGAGCATGGAAGGACAGCGACGACACCGGGGACCACGGCCACAAAAAACCCCAGATTTTTGGGGGGAGGGGGCACATAGAACTGGCGGTCGAGCAGCGGAGAGTGCCAGAGCCTGTTTGGGAGTCGGAGGAGGAATTTGATGAAAGATTCTGGAGAGAGGTGGTAGCGATGAGAATGCTGCCGTACAGGCGTGCTGAAGAGCGTGACACAAGTCCGGTGCCATCTGCACCGGTTTCACACATCTAGCCTCCAGTGTGCCTTCCCTGTCTGGTATGTCCTCTGCCCGCTCCCCGCACTCTCCCTGAAGTGCGTGTCACCAGTCCAGTGCCACCTGTGCCGGATCCACGCATCAGGCCTCCAGTGCGCCTCCCCAGTCCGGTACATCCTGTGCCCGCTCCCCGCACTGTCCCTGAAGTGCGTGTCACCAGTCCGGTGCCAGTCACGCACTAGGCCTCCAGTGCTCATTCACAGTCCAGAGCTTACGGCAACGGTTCACAGTCCAGAGCTTCCGGCGACGGTTCACAGTCCGGAGCTTCCGGCGACGGTCCCCAGTCCGGAGCTTACGGCGACGGTCCCCGATCCGGAGCCTCCGGCGACGGTCCAAGGTCCGGAATCTCCGGCGACGGTCCACGGTTTTTTATTTGATTTATTTCACCTTTATTTAACCAGGTAGGCAAGTTGAGAACAAGTTCTCATTTACAATTGCGACCTGGCCAAGATAAAGCAAAGCAGTTCGACAGATAAAACGACACAGAGTTACACATGGAGTAAAAACAAACATACAGTCAATAATGCAGTATAAACAAGTCTATATACAATGTGAGCAAATGAGGTGAGAAGGGAGGTAAAGGCAAAAAAGGCCATGATGGCAAAGTAAATACAATATAGCAAGTAAAATACTGGAATGGTAGTTTTGCAATGGAAGAATGTGCAAAGTAGAAATAAAAATAATGGGGTGCAAAGGAGCAAAATAAATAAATAAATTAAAATTAAATACAGTTGGGAAAGAGGTAGTTGTTTGGGCTAAATTATAGGTGGGCTATGTACAGGTGCAGTAATCTGTGAGCTGCTCTGACAGTTGGTGCTTAAAGCTAGTGAGGGAGATAAGTGTTTCCAGTTTCAGAGATTTTTGTAGTTCGTTCCAGTCATTGGCAGCAGAGAACTGGAAGGAGAGGCAGCCAAAGAAAGATTTGGTTTTGGGGGTGACTAGAGAGATATACCTGCTGGAGCGTGTGCTACAGGTGGGAGATGCTATGGTGACCAGCGAGCTGAGATAAGGGGGGACTTTACCTAGCAGGGTCTTGTAGATGACATGGAGGCAGTGGGTTTGGCGACGAGTATGAAGCGAGGGCCAGCCAACGAGAACGTACAGGTCACAATGGTGGGTAGTATATGGGGCTTTGGTGATAAAACGGATTGCACTGTGATAGACTGCATCCAATTTGTTGAGTAGGGTATTGGAGGCTATTTTGTAAATGACATCGCCAAAGTCGAGGATTGGTAGGATGGTCAGTTTTACAAGGGTATGTTTGGCAGCATGAGTGAAGGATGCTTTGTTGCGAAATAGGAAGCCAATTCTAGATTTAACTTTGGATTGGAGATGTTTGATATGGGTCTGGAAGGAGAGTTTACAGTCTAACCAGACACCTAATTATTTGTAGTTGTCCACGTATTCTAAGTCAGAGCCGTCCAGAGTAGTGATGTTGGACAGGCGGGTAGGTGCAGGTAGCGATCGGTTGAAGAGCATGCATTTAGTTTTACTTGTATTTAAGAGCAATTGGAGGCCACGGAAGGAGAGTTGTATGGCATTGAAGCTTGCCTGGAGGGTTGTTAACACAGTGTCCAAAGAAGGGCCGGAAGTATACAGAATGGTGTCGTCTGCGTAGAGGTGGATCAGGGACTCACCAGCAGCAAGAGCGACCTCATTGATGTATACAGAGAAGAGAGTCGGTCCAAGAATTGAACCCTGTGGCACCCCCATAGAGACTGCCAGAGGTCCGGACAGCAGACCCTCCGATTTGACACACTGAACTCTATCAGAGAAGTAGTTGGTGAACCAGGCGAGGCAATCATTTGAGAAACCAAGGCTGTCGAGTCTGCCGATGAGGATATGGTGATTGACAGAGTCGAAAGCCTTGGCCAGATCAATGAATACGGCTGCACAGTAATGTTTCTTATCGATGGCGGTTAAGATATCGTTTAGGACCTTGAGCGTGGCTGAGGTGCACCCATGACCAGCTCTGAAACCAGATTGCATAGCAGAGAAGGTATGGTGAGATTCGAAATGGTCGGTAATCTGTTTGTTGACTTGGCTTTCGAAGACCTTAGAAAGGCACGGTAGGATAGATATAGGTCTGTAGCAGTTTGGGTCAAGAGTGTCCCCCCCCTTTGAAGAGGGGGATGACCGCAGCTGCTTTCCAATCTTTGGGAATCTCAGACGACACGAAAGAGAGGTTGAACAGGCTAGTAATAGGGGTGGCAACAATTTCGGCAGATAATTTTAGAAAGAAAGGGTCCAGATTGTCTAGCCCGGCTGATTTGTAGGGGTCCAGATTTTGCAGCTCTTTCAGAACATCAGCTGAATGGATTTGGGAGAAGGAGAAATGGGGAAGGCTTGGGCGAGTTGCTGTTGGGGGTGCAGTGCTGTTGTCCGGGGTAGGAGTAGCCAGGTGGAAAGCATGGCCAGCCGTAGAAAAATGCTTATTGAAATTCTCAATTATGGTGGATTTATCAGTGGTGACAGTGTTTCCTATCTTCAGTGCAGTGGGCAGCTGGGAGGAGGTGTTCTTATTCTCCATGGACTTTACAGTGTCCCAGAACTTTTTTGAGTTAGTGTTGCAGGAAGCAAATTTCTGCTTGAAAAAGCTAGCCTTGGCTTTTCTAACTGCCTGTGTATAATGGCTTCTAGCTTCCCTGAACAGCTGCATATCACGGGGGCTGTTCGATGCTAATCCAGAACGCCATAGGATGTTTTTGTGTTGGTTAAGGGCAGTCAGGTCTGGGGAGAACCAAGGGCTATATCTGTTCCTGGTTCTAAATTTCTTGAATGGGGCATGTTTATTTAAGATGGTTAGGAAGGCATTTAAAAAAAATATCCAGGCATCCTCTACTGACGGGATGAGATCAATATCCTTCCACGATACCCCAGCCAGGTCGATTAGAAAGGCCTGCTCGCAGAAGTGTTTCAGGGAGCGTTTTACAGTGATGAGTGGAGGTCGTTTGACCGCTGACCCATTACGGATGCAGGCAATGAGGCAGTGATCGCTGACATCTTGGTTGAAGACAGCAGAGGTGTATTTAGAGGGGAAGTTGGTTAGGATGATATCTATGAGGGTGCCCGTGTTTAAGGCTTTGGGGAGGTACCTGGTAGGTTCATTGATAATTTGTGTGAGATTGAGGGCATCAAGTTTAGATTGTAGGATGGCTGGGGTGTTAAGCATGTTCCAGTTTAGGTCGCCTAGCAGCACGAACTCTGAAGATAGATGGGGGGCAATCAGTTCACATATGGTGTCCAGAGCACAGCTGGGGGCAGAGGGTGGTCTATAGCAGGCGGCAACGGTGAGAGACTTGTTTTTAGAGAGGTGGATTTTTAAAAGTAGAAGTTCAAATTGTTTGGGTACAGACCTGGATAGTAGGACAGAACTCTGCAGGCTATCTTTGCAGTAGATTGCAACACCGCCCCCTTTGGCAGTTCTATCTTGTCTGAAAATGTTGTAGTTTGGAATTAAAATGTCTGAATTTTTGGTGGTCTTCCTAAGCCAGGATTCAGACACAGCTAGAACATCCGGGTTGGCAGAGTGTGCTAAAGCAGTGAATAGAACAAACTTAGGGAGGAGGCTTCTAATGTTAACATGCATGAAACCAAGGCTATTACGGTTACAGAAGTCGTCAAAAGAGAGCGCCTGGGGAATAGGAGTGGAGCTAGGCACTGCAGGGCCTGGATTCACCTCTACATCGCCAGAGGAACATAGGAGGAGTAGAATAAGGGTACGGCTAAAAGCTATGAGAATTGGTCGTCTAGAACGTCTGGAACATAGAGTAAAAGGAGGTTTCTGGGGGCGATAAAATAGCATCAAGGTATAATGTACAGACAAATGTATGGTAGGATGTGAATACAGTGGAGGTAAACCTAGGTATTGAGTGATGAAGAGAGAGATATTGTCTCTAGAAACATCGTTGAAACCAGGAGATGTCATTGCATGTGTGGGTGGTGGAACTAATAGGTTGGATAAGGTATAGTGAGCAGGACTAGAGGCTCTACAGTGAAATAAGCCAATAAACACTAACCAGAACAGCAATGGACAAGACATATTGACATTAAGGAGAGGCATGCTTAGTCGAGTGATCAAAAGGGTCCGGTGAGTGGAGAGGTTGGTTGGTGATTTAGACAGCTAGCCAGGGCATCGGTAGCAAGCTAGCATAGGATGGAGGTCTGTTGTTAGCCACCTCTTGCGTTCCGTCAGTAGATTAGTGGGGTTCCGTGTGGTAGAGGGGATTAATCCAAATCACACAACAACAACAAAAATAAAAACAATAGATATAGTTATAGAGGCCCAAGAAGAAAACATAATAATAATAATAAAAAATAATAAAAAATTGTCCGATTGTCTATTCAGATAGCAGCCGGTAAGACAGCTAACGGTTAGCAGGCCGCAGATGGGCGTTCAGGTAACGTCGCAACGGAGGAGCCAGCCGAATAACTCCTTCGGGTAGATAACGTCGGCAGTCCAGTTGTGAAGGCCCGGTGGGGCTCCGCGAAGGCAGTAAAACGGGTCCGGATAGGTGACTGCAGCCCAGGTGTGATTGATGGAACTCAGGAGTGATTGACGGAGCTTGCTAGCTCCGGAATAATTGATGTTTGCTCCGGAATCGACGAAGGCCGATAGTCACACGGATAGCAGCTAGCTAGCTGTGAGATCCGGGTATGAATGTCTAGAGAGCAGTCGAAATCCAGGGACATGGAGAGAAAAATTGGTCCGGTATGTTCCGTTCCGTTCCGAGCCGCGCTGCACCGTACAGAACTGGCGATAGATTTTCGAGCTAAAGGATAGCTGATGACCACAAACCGTGGTTAGCTGAATACTAACGATTTGCCAGTAGAGGAGCTAACTAGCTTCTGAACTAGCTTCTGGATTAGCTTCTGGCTAGTTTCTGGCTAGCTTCTTGGAGGATTACAGATCTGAGGTAAATAATACTTTTTTATAAATATACATTGGTGAGGCGGGTTGCAGGAGAGTGTTTTGAAGATGAGTTGATGGAAAATAAAAATAAAATGTATGTGAAAAAGTTGTAAATATATATATATATACAGGACACGACAAGACGAGGACAAAAGACGTCTGAACTGCTATGCCACCTTGGAGTCAACAAAAAAAAAAACTCCTGCGATGGTCCACGGTCCGGAACCTCCAGCGACGGTCAACTCCAGCTTCCAGGCAAGTTGCCCAGTCCAGCTCCAGGGCAGGAGCCTTCCTCTGCGCCGGTGGCCAGTCCAGGCAAGGCGCCCAGTCCAGCTCCAGGGCAGAAGCCTTCCTCTGCGCCGGTGGCCCAGTCCAGGCAAGGCGCCCAGTCCAGCTCCAGGGCAGAAGCCTTCCTCTGCGCCGGTGGCCAGTCCAGGCAAGGCGCCCAGTCCAGCTCCAGGGCAGGAGCCTTCCTCTGCGCCGGTGGCCAGTCCAGGCAAGGCGCCCAGTCCAGCTCCAGGGCAGGAGCCTTCCTCTGAGCCGGTGGCCAGTCCAGGCAAGGCGCCCAGTCCAGCTCCAGGGCAGGAGCCTTCCTCTGCGCCGGTGGCCAGTCCAGGCAAGGCGCCCAGTCCAGCTCCAGGGCAGGAGCCTTCCTCTGTGCCGGTGGCCAAAACAGGCACGGTGTCCAGTCAGCACCTTTGGGGGGGGGGCATACTACTATGGTGTAGTAGGTCAGGGCTTGACTAGGGGGCATTCTAGATTATAATTTCTATTATAGTTTATATTTTCTATGTTAGTGTTTTGTATGACTCCCAATTAGAGGCAGCTGGTAATCATCATCTGCCCCCCTTGGGGGGCTGCCTCTCGAGTTTCCGTTTTGTCCTCTCCTCCTGACCACGCTGCTTGGTCCGTTTGTCGTGTGGGATCTTCTGTTATGGCTGTCTTTGGAATGAGACCTAAGTGCAGCGTGGTAGGCGTACATTTTGAATGTATTAAATGAACACGAAAAAACAGGAAAGATAAACGGCACGTAAAGTATTGTAGCGCTAAACCAGCCATTAACAAAAACAAGATCCCACAACAGAAAGTTGGAAAAAGGGCTGCCTAAGTATGATCCCCAATCAGAGACAACGATAGACAGCTGTCTCTGATTGGGAACCATACTCGGCCAAAAACAAAAAAATAGACAACATAGAATGCCCACCCCAAATCACACCCTGACCTAACCAAATAGAGAAATAAAACGGCTCTCTAAGGTCAGGGCGTGACAGTTACATGTTCCTCACTACACAATCACTTACACAACAATATAACAAACCTTACCATGCGGGGCTGGGACCAGTCAGGTCTTTGACCCATTCACCCACTCCCCAACTGAAAGATCAGCCACAAAATGCTGGCACCATTGTAACAGGTTGTAATCACTCCCTCGTCTCCATGGGAATAGAAGAGGAAACCTGGTGAAGTAGTTTCAGGTTGAAGTACTCCAAATCATCTTGGCTCTGACACGCACGCACGCACGCACGCACACACACACACACACACACACACACACACACACACACACACACACACTCACACACACACAGGCGGCCCGCCAGGCGGCTCGTTATGGCGCACACCTGTCACCATCGTTATGCGCATTAGCGCATTTTGACACTCACCTGGACTCTATCACCTTCTTGATTACCTGCCCTATATATGTCACTCCCTTTGGTTCCATCCCCAGGCGTCATTGTTTCTGTTTCAGTTCTGTGGGTTGTTCGCGTTTTGTATTATGTTCTCATTTATTTATTAACTGAATCACTCCCTGAACTTGCTGAACTTACACAGGGCTGTGTACAATGTACAGTGAACAGTGTGTACAGTGAACAGTGTGAACAGTATAGCTTGTTCCCGAGCTGGTGAATGAATGGTTCTTGCCTCTGCCTGCTGGAGGTACTGCATATTGGTTCCCACCTTAAAGTAACAACAAATCAAGTTAGCAGGTATGTAAGGAAATGCCTTTGTCACACCGTCTGGATAAGGGCATTTCTTTGCTGGGCCAGAAATACTCCAAAGGGGAGATGGGAACCTCCATTCTTATTTTTGTATTCCTCTTTTATATACACATCTCATGACATGGCTATGAGACGTGGCTGTATCTCAAGGGATTTAGCTGATCCTGCTAGCTAGTTTCTTGAAACAAAAAATCCCCAGGCCTCAAAAGTAATCCCCTGGTGTGGTTTAAGCAAATTGATTGACCCTCATTTATCTTCAGAGTTCATTCTGTTAGATGACATAAACTGGGATATGCTTAACACCCCGGCAGTCCTACAAGCTAAGCTAGACCAACTTGCCCCCCAAATACACCTCTGCTGTTTTAAATCAGGATCTCAGCGATCACTGCCTCATTGCCTGCATCCGCTATGGGTCAAACGACCACCCCGCATCACCCTCAAATGCTCCCTAAAACATTTCTGAGGGCAGGCCTTTCTAATAAACTTGGCCCGGGTATCCTGGAAGGAAATTGACCTCATCCCATCAGTCGAAGATGCCTGGTCATTCTTTAAAAGTAATTTCCTCACCATCTTAAATAAGTATGCCCCTTTCAAAAAAAATATAGAACTAAGAACAGATATAGCCCTTGGTTCACTCCAGACCTGACTGCCCTTGACCAGCACAAAAACATCCTGTGGCGGACTGCAATAGCATCGAATAGTCCCTGCGATATGCAACTGTTCAGGGAAGTAAGGAACCAATACACGCAGTCAAGTCAGGAAAGCAAAGGCTAGCTTTTTCAAACAGAAATTTGCATCCTGTAGCTTTAATTCCAAAATGTTTTGAGACACTGTAAAGTTCATGGAGAACAAGAGCACCTCCTCCCAGCTTCCCACTGCTCTGAGGCTAGGTAACACAGTCACCACCAATCTGGACCCTCTATTTATAAAACTATCCACCGCCATTGTTGCAACCCCTATTAACAGTCTGTTCAACCTCTCGTCCGAGATTGGAAAGCTGCCACAGTCATTCCCCTCTTCAAAGGGGGTGACACCCTAGATCCAAACTGTTACAGACCTATATCCATCCTGCCCTGCCTCTCTAAAGTCTTCGAAAGCCAAGTTCATAAACAGATCACTGACCATTTTGAATCCCACCGTACCTTCTCCGCTGTGCAATCCAGTTTCTGAGCTGGTCAAGGGTGCACCTCAGCCACGCTCAAGGTACTAAATGATATCATAACCACCATCGATAAAAGACAGTACTGTGCAGCCGTCTTCATCGACCTGGCCAAGGCTTTTGACTCTGTTCATCACAGTATTCTTATCGGCAGACTCAATAGCCTTGGTTTCTCAAATGACTGCCTTGCCTGGTTCACCAACTACTTCGCAGACAGAGTTCAGTGTGTCAAATAGGAGAACCTGTTGTCAGGACCTCTGGCAGTCTCTATGGGGGTACCACAGGATTCAATCCTCGGGCCGACTCTTTTCTCTGTATATATCAATGATGTCGCTCTTGCTGCTTGTGATTCCCTGATCCACCTCTACGCAGACGGCACCAATCTTATACATCGGGCCCTTTTTTGGACACAGTGTTAACTAACCTCCAAACAAGCTTCAATGCCATACAACACTCCTTCCATGGCCTCCAACTGCTCTTAAACGCTAGTAAAACCAAATGCATGCTTTTCAACCGAGTAGAGTATTGGAAGCTATTTTGTAGATGGCATTGCCGAAGTCGAGGATCGGTAGGATAGTCAGTTTTACTAGGGTATGTTTGGCGGCGTGAGTGAACGAGGCTTTGTTGCGAAATAGAAAGCCGATTCTCGATTTGAGTCGGTTGAAGGACATCTAGCTTCCATCCTCCTCTGGGTACATTGACTTCAATACAAAACCTAGGGATCTCTTTGTTGTCACCCCCTTCCATAGACTTACACAGTAATTATGACAACTTCCAGAGGACGTCCTCCAACCTATCACAGCTCTTGCAGCATGCACTGAAATGTTGTCCCCCCCAATCAAAGGAGCAGAGATTTCATCTAGAACTGAAAGCATAAGCTACAGCTAGCTAGCACGGTAGTGCATAAAGTGTGATGAGTAGTTGACTCAAAGACAAAGACAATAGTTGAACAGTTTTTAACAAATTAATTTCTTAAAAAATGAAGGAGAAGCAAGACAGCGAGAGAGAGAAAGCGAGATATTTCTTTTTTTCCCAATTTCACTTACTTAGCTATCAAATGCAGCTAGCTAGCTAGCTATGAGTATCCAACGCAACACTGGAACTCTTCCAATTCAAGGTAAGCTTTTGGTTTTACAAATGTATTGCCCGCTGGTGTAACTGCTAAACTGCTTACTGACTGTGCACGGCAACGTTACCGCATAATTGTAGCGGGTTTACTAACGTCTTCGTTCTATAAACTATCTTGAAGATGATGTTCCTTTAGCTAATATGGTGACAACGATGTAGAGTGTGTGTAGTTGTTCTGTTATGGTTTGGCTCTAAAGTTTTTTGCCTGGTCACTTACAGCTGATGTGTTGTGTATTGAAGTCCATAAGCGAAGAGAAAGGGTGAGAGGAGGAGAGTGCATAGATTTTTTAATTCACCTTTATTTAACCAGGTTAACCAAGTTCTCATTTACAACTGCAACCTAGCCAAGATAAAGCAAAGCAGTGCGACAAAAACAACAACACCGAGTTACACATAAACAAACGTACAGTAAATAACACAATAGAAAAATCTATGTAAAGTGTTATGCAAATGTAGAAGATTAGGGAGGTAAGGCAATAAATAGGCCATAGAGGCAAAACAATGACAATTTAGCATTAACAATGGAGGGATAGATGAGCAGATGATGATGTGCAAGTAGAGATACTGGGGTGCAAAAGAGCAGGAAGATAAATAATAATATGGGGATGAGGTAGTTGGGTGTGCTATTTACAGATTGGCTGTGTACAGGTACAGTGATCGGTAAGCTGCTCTGACAGCTGATGCTTAAAGTTAGAGAGGGAGATAAGTCTCCAGTTTCAGTGATTTTTGCAATTCGTTCCAGTCATTGGCAGCAGAGAACTGGAAGGAAAGGCGGCCAAAGGAAGTGTTGGCTTTGGGGATGACCAGTGAAATATACCTGCTGGAGCGCGTGCTACGGGTGGGTGTTGCTATGGTGACCAGCGAGCTGAGATAAGGCGGGGCTTTACCTAGCAAAGACTTAGAGATGACCTGGAGCCAGTGGGTCTGGCAACGAATATGTAGCGAGGGCCAGCCAACGAGAGCACACAGGTCGCAGTGGTGGGTAGTATATGGAGCCTTGGTGACAAAATGGAAGGCACTGTGATAGACTACATCTAGTTTGCTGAGTATAGTGTTGGAGGCTATTTTGTAAATGACATCGCCGAAGTCAGGGATCGGTAGGATAGTCAGTTTTACGAAGGTATGTTTGGCAGCATGAGTGAAGGAGGCTTTGCTGCAAAATAGGAAGCCGATTCTGGATTTAATTTTGGATTGGAGATGCTTGATGTGAGTCTGGAAGCAGAGTTTACAGTCTAACCAGACACCTAGGTATTTGTAGTTGTCCACATATTCTAAGTCAAAACCATCCAGAGTAGTGATGCTGCTATGAAAGTGAACTGTGTTTACATGTGATCAGGGGTGTATTCATTCTGCTGAATCTGTTGGAAAACGTTTCTTAAACGGAAGCAAACATACCTGAATGTGTCCAATAGAAACTCTTGTTTGCAACTGTTGGACACATGATTCCACTCTAGATCAGCTT
The DNA here is from genome assembly GCF_002021735.2 of Oncorhynchus kisutch. Taxonomy (NCBI): domain Eukaryota; kingdom Metazoa; phylum Chordata; class Actinopteri; order Salmoniformes; family Salmonidae; genus Oncorhynchus; species Oncorhynchus kisutch. The sequence continues at coordinate 15,214,979 of NC_034177.2, forward strand.
GATGCAGGCAAGTGTGCAAGGCGATATTGAATGTGTCACTGTCTATCACCTAAACATTTTCTCTTAACCTGTGTTGCACCTACGTTGTAAACTTCCATTCATAGGCTAGGTTGTAGCAACCTCATGATGGGCGTAGAGAAAATTTGAGTATTAACTAAACCTATCATGTAAGCCTAAACCTATTAGTGTTACATTGAACTTGGTGAATGGAAAATTAATGACACTCGTCCAATATGCTGTAATAGAAATAAGGCCATCCTCATTAAAATATTAATTGTCCTCCTTCATCTTAAAAACATCTTCAGGATCGGTGTCCTGTCCACGGGACGGTTGAGCTAACATAGGCTAATGCGATTAGCATGAGGTTGTAAGTAACAAGAACATTTCCCAGGACACAGACATATCTGATATTGGCAGAAATTCTTGTTAATCTAACTGTACTGTCCAATTTACAGTAGCTATTACAGTGAAATAATACCATGCTATTGTTTGAGGAGAGTGCACAGTTTTGAACTTGAAAAGTTATTAATAAACCAATTAGGCACATTTGGGCAGTCTTGATACAACATTTTGAACAGAAATGCAATGGTTTATTGGATCAGTCTAAAACTTTGCACATACACTGCTGCCATCTAGTGGCCTAAATCAAAATTGCGCCTGAGCTGGAATAATAAATTATGGCCTTTCTCTTGCATTTCAAAGATGATGGTGCAAAAAAAATATATATATATTTTACCAGATCTAATGTGTTATATTCTCCTACATTTCTTTCACATTTCCACAAACTTCAAAGTGTTTCCTTTCCAATGGTATCAAGAATATGCATATCCTTGCTTCAGGTCCTGAGCTACAGGCTCAGATTTGGGTACGTCATTTTGGGCAAAATGTTTTTAAAAAGGGGTGGATCCTTATGAGTTTTAAGTGTGCCTTGAATTCTAAATAAATCATTGACAGTTTCACCAGCATATCACCCCTACACTATCACACCTCCTCCATGCTTCACGGTGGGAACCACCTACCCTGTGTCTCACAAAGAGACGGTGGTTGGAACGAAAAATCTCAAATTTGGACTCATCAGACCAAAGGACAGATTTCCACCAGTCTAATGTCCATTGCTCATGTTTCTTGGCCCAAACAAGTCTCTTCTTCTTATTTCCATCATAGTGTTTTCTTTGCAGAAATTTGACCATGAAGGCCTGATTCACACAGTCTCCTCTGAACAGTTGATGTTGAGATGTGTCTGTTACTTGAACTCTGTGAAGCATTTTTTGGGGCTGCAATCTGAGGTGCAGTTAACTCTAATGAGTGAAGGATGCTTTGTTGCTATATAGGAAGCCGATTATAGATTTAATTTTGGATTGGAGATGCTTAATGTGAGTCTGGAAGGATAGTTTACAGTCTAACCAGACACCCAGGTATTTGTAGTTGTCCACGTATTCTAAGTCAGAGCCGTCCAGAATAGTGATGCTGGACGGGTGGGCAGGTGCGGGCAGTGATCTATTAAATAGCATGCATTTAGTTTTACTTGCGTTTAAGAGCAGTTGGAGGCCACGGAAGGAGAGTTGTATGGCATTGAAGCTCGTCTGGAGGTTAGTTAACACCGTGTCCAAGGAGGGGCCAGAAGTATACAGAATGGTGTCGTCTGCGTAGAGGTGGATCAGAGAATCACCAGCAGCAAGAGCAACATCATTGATGTATACAGAAAAGAGAGTCAGCCCGAGAATTGAACCCTGTGGCACACCCATAGAGACTGTCAGTGGACCGGACAACAGTCCCTCCGATTTGACACACTGAACTCTATCAGAGAAGTAGTTGGTAAACCAGGCGAGGCAATCATTTGAGAGACCAAGGCTGTCGAGTCTGCCAATAAGAATGTGGTGATTGACAGAGTCGAAAACCTTGGCCGGGTCGATGAATACGGCTGCACAGTAATGTCTCTTATCGATGGCGGTTATGATGTCGTTTAGAACCTTGAGCGTGGCTGAGGTGCACCCATGACCAGCTCTGAAACCAGTTTGCATAGTGGAAAAGGTATGGTGGGATTCGAAATGGTCAGTAATCTGTTAGTTAACTTGGCTTTCAAAGACCTTAGAAAGACAGGGTAGGATAGATATAGGTCTATCCTACAGTTTGGGTCTAGAGGGTCACCCCCTTTGAAGAGGGAGATGACCGCGGCAGCTATCCAATCTTTGGGAATCTCAGACGATATGAAATAGAGGTTGAACAGGCTAGTAATAGAGGTTGCAACAATTTTGGCAGATTATTTTAGAAAGAGAGGGTCCAGATTGTCTAGCCCGGCTGATTTGTAGGGGTCCAGATTTTGCAGCTCTTTCAGAACATCAGCTATCTGGATTTGGGTAAAGGAGAAATGGTGGGGGCTTTGGAAGATGAAGCCAGTCCGGGATGTAGTGGGCCTACCTGCGCCAACAAGTGTGGTTTGCCCTTGAAATCTTTATTTTTTGAAATAATATACACTACCGTTCAAAAGTTTGCGGTCACTTAGAAATGTCCTTGTTTCTGAAAGAAAATCTATTTTTTTGTCCATTAAATTAACATCAAAATGATCAGAGATACAGTGTAGACATTGTTAATTTTGTAAATGTCTATTGTAGCTGGAAACAGCTGATTTTTAATGGAGTATCTACATAGGCGTACAGAGGCCCATTATCAGCAACCATCACTCCTGTGTTCCAATGGCACGTTGTGTTAGCTAATCCAAGTTAATCATTTTAAAAGGCTAATTGATCATTAGAAAACACTTTTGCAATTATGTTAGCACAGCTGAAAACTGTTGTTCTGATGAAAGAAGTAATAAAACTGGCCTTCTTTAGACTAGTTGAGTATCTGGAGCATCAGCATTTGTGGGTTCGATTACAGGCTCAAAATGGCCAGAAACATTGAACTTTCTTCTGAAACTCGTCAGTATATTCTTGTTCTGAGAAATGAAGGCTATTACATGCAAGAAATTGCCAAGAAACTGAAGATCTCGTACAACGCTGTGTACTACTCCCTTCACAGAACAGAGCAAAACTGTCTCTAACCAGAATAGAAAGAGGAGTGGGAGGCCCTGGTGCACAACTGAGCAAGAGGACAAGTACATTCATGTCTAGTTTGAGAAACAGATGCCTCACAAGTCTTCAACTGGCAGCTTCATTAAATAGAATCCGCAAAACACCAGTTTCAACGTCAACAGTGAAGAGGCGACTCCAGGATCCGGGCCTTCTAGGCAGAGTTGCAAAGAAAAAGCCATATCTCAGACTGGCCAATAAAAATAAAATACTAAGATGGACAAAAGAACACAGACACTGGACAGAGGAACTCTGCCTTGTAAGGTTGGATTTCTTGCATTTATAGCCATTGGGCGGAAATCACTGAAAAAAATAGCAAAGTTCCAGATGTGCTCCTGCTACTAACCGAGTCCTGCTTAAGTGTGTGCATTTTTATGTGGGGATAGACAACTGGCAAGGGACTACTGTAGTTTGATCTATGAATCTCTCTGGCTTCAAAGAATCGACAGGGCATACTTTTCTGTTCAGCTTTGTTTTTCTATCAGGCTTGTTGATGAGGTCACTGTTTCTCTCCTAAATTCTACCAGGACCCTTTGTAGTAGTAATTGATGATAGACTTGCTCGGAGCACTAATTGTTAGTATCAATCACTTTGCTTAAGACAGAGTAGCTGTAATTACATCTGCAGCTTTTCTAGCTACTTGTGGACCATGTTAAATGCATGGGAGCAAAGCTAGACTATCTTAGTGTTGTATGCAGGACCCTAATACGGTAAAATAGGCTGATATGTTCTAATGACATGCCAGATTGGCTGCTTGTTAGCTCTATCAATGCAGGTTCAATTCCTCAACACTAACAGCAACTTACTTTACGGCAGGATTTTTCTTTGGTCCAACTTCTTAGGTTTGTATTTGACACGTCACCTATTATTCAATCATACTTTAAATATGTGGTTGCTTCTACAACTGCATTGCTTGCTGTTTGGGGTTTAAGGCTGGGTTTCTGTACAGCATTTTGATATATCAGCTGATGTAAGAAGGGCTATATAAATCAATTTGGTTGTATAGAAGCATACTTTAAATTGGATTAAAGATATTAGGAAGGGAGCAATTGCATACCAATAAGCAGAAATGCTTGTTTCAGGTTAGGAGTCCCATGACTGTTCACATGCTTCTCAATACTGTTTGATTTAGCACCAGGATCCAACATGTTAGATTGCCATGCCATCTAACCTATATCAGAGCAAAATAACTCAGAATAAGAATAACACTATGTAGATATCATGGTTTAGTTTTGGTTATATGTCATAACAGGTTGGAGCCATCACACTGTCACGATTACCTTGAGTAGCCAGAATACTGTATTGTAGTGATTAGGCGCCACCTGGTGGGAATATTTTCACATTTCCAATCACATTACTGTGCTGTTTCATGTCTGGATTTGTGGTACTTACCTTATAATACTTGTCATTATGTTGTGATACTTGCCCAGCTAGGCCTGTACTGTATTAGTACAGAATGGTACTAACAAGTATCATTCACATTACCTCAACTACATTGAAACCCTGCACATTGACTTTGTACTGGTACTTCTTGTATATAGCCTTGTTATTGTTATTTATTGTGTTACTCTTTCCTATTTTTTGCTCCTTTTCATACTTTTTCATACTCTGAATTGTTGGGAAAGGGCTCGTAAGTAAGCATTTCACGGTAATGTTGTATTCAGCGCATGTGACAAATAATATTTTATTTTAGTAGATGCTCTTATCCAGAGCATCAACAAATTATTCACCTTGTCTGCTTGGGATTCAAACCAGTGGCCTTTAGGTTACTGGCCCAACACTCTTAAATGTTAGGCTACCTGCCGTACAGAGTCAGACTCACCCCTGTCTTGAGATCTGCTCCTCAGGTAAGCGCGGCAATCCCTCAGTTGGTGAAAACTAGCTCTGTCAGGTGGCAAGTTGCTGATGGAACATGTACCCTTGCTCTTGAGTTGTCTATATAAGTGAACAAAATGATTGCTTGATACAACTGCAAAATCAGTGAGCTTCCCTTTAGGACAGAGATTAAGCCGGGCTTGTTTTATGTTTATGGACTCCCGAGTGGCGCAGCAGCACTTGAGTTGTCTATATAAGTGAACAAAATGATTGCACGATACAACTGCAGAATCAGTGAGCTCCCCTTTAGGACAGAGACTAAGCAGGGCTTGTTTTATGTTAATTGGATCCCTAATGGCGCAGCGGTCTAAGGCATTGCATATCAGTGATTCCAGGATGTACCACAACCGGCCGTGATTGGGAGTCCCATAGGGCGGCACACAGCGTTGTCCTGGTTAAGGTTTAGCCGGGGTAGGCAGTCATTATAAATAAGAATTTGTTCTTATTAACTGACTTGCCTAGTTAAATAAAATCAAATAAATAAAATATCCCATTGGATCTCACCCTGTCGCCACTACAGAAGACACACTTGTGTTCAGAGCTCCTTCAAAACAACACGGACATCCGGCCGTATATCTCTGAGTTAGCTCCCCGCACCAAATGCTAAGTTGCTAACCAGCTAACGCCCATCTCAGGCCCAGGGCTGTTGCACAAAGGCTTCCATGTACTGTACAGCTGACCCATCCCACAACACATGGTATCATGGTACAGGTGGGCAACAAAGGTCCAGTGGGTTCAGGAAAAGAGGGGTAATTGCCTAACTCACACACACTTGAGATCTTTATTTTGTGTGTAGAGTGTGTGTGTTAAAGTATGTGTGTGTTTCTCTTCACAGTCTGCGTTGTGCCATGACGGGTTGTTTGAACTGTTTTTTAAATCTGATTTTACTGCTCACTTGAGTTACCTGACGTAGAATTGCGTTCCATGTAGTCATGGCTCTATGTGGTACTGTGCATTTCCCAGAGTTGTGGACTGTGAAGAGACCCCTGGTGGCATGTCTTGTAGGGTATGTATGGGTTGTCAGAGCTGTGTGTTAGCTGTTTAAACGGACAGTTTGGTGCTTTCAACACGGCACTACCTTTCCTGCACCAACGAACTGGGGTTGTGCTGAGGGAAAAAGGGGTGCAACTTAATATTAGAAAGGTGTTCCTAATGTTTTGTACACTCGGGGTCGATCCTAGCCACAGGCCTTGGCAATTCCAGTCCTCGGGGGCCTGATTGGTGTCACTTTTCCCACCATCCCTAGCAAACACACTTGATTTAAACAAATTGCATTTTTAACTGAAGATCATGATTAGTTGATTATTGGAGTCAGGTGTGTTAGCTGGAGCTGGGGAAAAAGTGTGACACCAATCAGGCACCCAAGACCTGGAGTTTCCCAGGCCTGGGGTTAACTTACAAATAGATGCCTAATAGTCTGGAGACCTAGAAGCCTAGGAAATGAGAACATATCATACCACCGTTCTCTGATGGACAGGATACAGGATAAGAGAGAGAACAATAGACCTTCATTCCATTTATACCAGATCTGAATGGTTTGTATTCAAAATTAATTGTTGACCAATCCACAGACCAAACCAAAGGTAATAAAACTAAGATATCCAATCATATCACACCAGCCATCATCCTCTAGGAAGGGGGTCATTTCTATGTGTGATGGCCTGAGGGTGTGGGCTGTGTAGGACCATTGCGTAGAGTGTCATCAGAATTCTCTCTGAACAACTACAAGGAACCACAGAGATCATACATCTAGATATATGACATCAGAGTCCCCTTCAGGGAAGAAGTTACACATAGATACCAAACATGAATAGTATAGTATTATTCCATCACACTTTCAGTAGTCAGTTCTCTGGAAACCGTACCAGACATTCAGTAGTCAGTTCTCTGGAAACAGCACCAGACATTCAGTAGTCAGTTCTCTGGAAACAGCACCAGACATTCAGTAGTCAGTTCTCTGGAAACCGTACCAGACATTCAGTAGTCAGTTCTCTGGAAACAGCACCAGACATTCAGTAGTCAGTTCTCTGGATACTGTACCAGACATTCAGTAGTCAGTTCTCTGGATACTGTACCAGACATTCAGTAGTCAGTTCTCTGGATACTGTACCAGACATTCAGTAGTCAGTTCTCTGGATACTGTATCAGACATTCAGTAGTCAGTTCTCTGGATACTGTACCAGACATTCAGTAGTCAGTTCTCTGGATACTGTACCAGACATTCAGTAGTCAGTTCTCTGGATACTGTATCAGACATTCAGTAGTCAGTTCTCTGGATACTGTACCAGACATTCAGTAGTCAGTTCTCTGGATACTGTATCAGACATTCAGTAGTCAGTTCTCTGGATACTGTATCAGACATTCAGTAGTCAGTTATCTGGATACTGTACCAGACATTCAATAGTCAGTTCTCTGGATACTGTACCAGACATTCAATAGTCAGTTCTCTGGATACTGTACCAGACATTCAGTAGTCAGTTCTCTGGATACTGTACCAGACATTCAGTAGTCAGTTCTCTGGATACTGTACCAGACATTCAATAGTCAGTTCTCTGGATACTGTACCAGACATTCAATAGTCAGTTCTCTGGATACTGTACCAGACATTCAGCAATCAGTTCTCTGGATACTGTACCAGACATTCAATAGTCAGTTCTCTGGATACTGTACCAGACATTCAGTAGTCAGTTCTCTGGATACTGTACCAGACATTCAGTAGTCAGTTCTCTGGATACTGTACCAGACATTCAGTAGTCAGTTCTCTGGATACTGTACCAGACATTCAATATTTACATTTTTGGCCCCTCAGATTTACATTTTGGCCCCTCAGTGGAGGAAAGGCGATCTGACCCTTAGGTATTGTCTTGGGCCATGACAGACAGCACGTAAATTAGGGTCGAGCCTACAGTAGCTTATTTTCTCCTGTTGTGTTAATGGAGCATTTCATCTCCATGATAAAGATGAAGAGCTCCAGTGTGTGTGTGTGTTGATGGTGCTAGACGGTGAGCTTCAGGGGGATACAGTGACTCAGGCTCTTTCAGAGGGGTGTATGTGCACGTGTGTGGACTGGTTTATAGGTAATGAACACTTACGCACATGGGCTTTGCTCATGGAAGACAGGTTAGAGTAGAGGTCAAGCACAGATCTAGGATCAGGGGATCCTACACTCAGTTCAACGCCAATCATTAAAGCTAGGTGTGGAAATGCAAAATGGAGCACAATCTGCTACTGCATACAGTTTCAGCTCACATCTTAACGGTCTCCCCCCCTCTGCTTACAAACAACACAGCCATGTAGACATGCTGTTGTGTTTTATCTCTTAGGCTACGTACTGTTCGGGCTGATTGAGCGAGAGCTCAAGGTTTGGACTCCTGGGAATTGGGTTTATGGTGCAAAAGAAACAGCAAGTGGTAAACGCAAGCACCGCCCAGGGAAATGCTCTCTATCCACATAGAAGTCCTGTTTACTGTAAATGCTGAACTCAAGCATTGGGGTTTAGTTGCCCGTACATCACAAGTGTGTTGAGGCTATGATTGGAAATGCAAGAAGAGAGAGGGACTCATTAACAACAGTTTTGCATCATTGACAGTTAACTTTGTGGTCGGTTTACGTTTCTGTTTACTTTATCATGTGTTGCAATGAATAACTGTATGACATTAGAGGACGTCAATATCGTTTCAGGGTTGTATTGTTACTATACTTCAGTGTTGAATATTGTGTCTTAATACTTCATTAGTACAGAAACTCTAGTAGGGCCAAATTCATTACTCATAACCACTACAAGCCCGATACAACAGGATTGACCTAATCAGTATCCTTCCCCACATACACTTCTGTCATCAAAATCATCATCATCATCATCATCATCATCATCATCATCATCATCATTATCATTACCATCATCCCATTAATAATAATAATCATCATCATCAGCATCATCATAATCACATCATCATCATCATCATTATCATCATCATTATCATCACCATCATCATCATCACCATAATCATTATCATCACCATCATCATCACTATCATCACCATCATCATCATCACCATAATCATCACCACAATCATCACCACAATCATCATCACCATAATCGGTATCCTTCCCCTGCACATACTGTATGTGGTAGCTAGTTGTGAACAAGACAAACCACGAGGAATGAATGAAGTGCTTACAATCATCGTTTTAGCATCAGGACCCAGGCTTAAGTCTACAGTAAGTGCTCTTGCACTGGCCCTACTTTCTATACCATACGAGCCTCCCACCACTCGGACTGTACAGAAGCAGATTGAGATATATGTTTGTTTACCACCCTGTCAAGTGGGCGTTCCATCGGAGGTCACAACAACAAGTGCCTAATCCCGCTTCTGTACAGATGCTCACTATCTATCACACAGACTGGAAAACATATCACATACACAGGCCTTGAACATTCTCAAGGAGTGCAGCTACTAAACTCAATGTTTCTGGAACATGGATTGGGTAATTATGCATAAAATAAACTATTGTCAATGTTTCCAGCACACAAGTGGATAAATTCTTGGGCACGATGCCACTGTCTGGGTCTACGTGTCTGTCTTGGAATCTATAGCATAGGAGGACTTTGCATTGTGGGAGTCTGGGAGACACATCTGCATCAGAACAGTGCAACAAAGAAAAATGAAGGACCCATAATTGTTTCACCAGTTGTGAGAGCAGGCTTTGTGTGTCAGCAGGCGGTAGCCAGATGATAAAGGAGCTGCCCTCTGCGTCATCCATACAGTCTTGCACTGTGTCCCCCCCCCCCCCCCTGTTTTTGGAGTTGGTGATTACCCACATCTCTGAGCCATCAGGGACCAGACACATGAGTGTGTGTGTGTATATCAAAGTGTGTGGGTGGGCGTGCACACTCCCATGTGTGTATGCTTGCACGACAAATTATGTCTATGTCTCTGCATGGATGAGATTACCTCACTTTTTGATTAGCATTAACAAGTGTTTGGTACTGGTGGAAGGTGGAGTCGGAGACAATTATGGCCTCATGGGTTCCAGTCCCACTGAGATTGAGGGTTAGGCTGTGTTCCAAACTCTCTGAACAGGCCTCTTCTCGTCTCCTGTTGTCAGTGGGTTTCAAAGGGCTAGATAGGTGAAGGCAACTCCTTTCTCTTGCACTGCTCTTATGGTAAACTCTACAGGAAATTAGATGAAAAGAGGAAGCTAAAGTATTAAAATGTTTAGGATGGAGACATGGCCGTGGGAAGATGTTTTGGGGTGGGGTTGCTGAGAATTTCTGAGCAAATTTCTTTCTCCACGCGCTGCTGGCGACTATTTTTGTCCACTTATACAGGAGTAATATACAGTTGAAGTTGGAAGTTTATATACACCTTAGCAAAATACATTTAAACTCAGTGTTTCACAATTCCTGACATTTAATCCTAGTAAAAATTCCCTGTCTTAGGTCTGTTAGGATCACCACTTTTTTCTGAGGTCTTGGCTGATTTCTTTGGATTTTTCCATGATGTCAAGCAAAGAGAGTTTGAAGGTAGGCCTTGAAATACATCCACAGGTATACCTCCAATTGACTCAAATTATGTAAATTAGCCTATCAGATGCTTCTAAAGCCATGACATCATTTTCTGGAATCTTCCAAGCTGTTTAAAGGCACAGTCAACTTAGTGTTTGTAAACTTCTGACCCACTGGAATTGTGATACTTTATTAGTGAAATAATATGTCTGTAAACAATTGTTGGAAAAATGACTTGTGTCATGAACAAAGTAGATGTCCTAACTGACTTGCCAAAACTATAGTTTGTTAACAAGAAATTTGTGGAGGGGTTGAAAAATGAGTTTTAATGACTCCAACCTAAGTGTACATAAACTTCCAACATAAACTGTATATATATATTTTTTATTTAACCTTTTTTTAACTAGGCAAGTCAGTCAAGAATAAATTCTTATTTACAATACTACTGGGGAACAGTGGGTTAACTGCCTTGCTCAGGGGCAGAACGACATATTTTTGCCTTGTCAGCTCAGGGAGTCGATCCAGCAACCTTTTGGTCACTGGCCCAATGCTCTAACCCTTAGGCGACTCGCCACCCTAATAATAAAGGACCCCTACTTCCTGCGGCTATGGATGGAGATGCACATTAAGGATCCAAGCTTTAAAGTGGACCTTGAGTTGTCTCTTGGCCTTCCCTATACAAAACAGTGTTTCTGATGAAATGACTTACGTAACTGGTGAGAAGGCCTAGTCAGTCGAGTTGAGTTGTTGTTGAGCACATGCTGTTCATCACTCAATGAGAGGGAACCATGGTTCTGGAACATGCCAGACTCTCTAGTTCTTCCTTGTTCTAAACAAACATGTACACACAAACATAACACCCCTCTCAGAGGCTCTCTTACAGTAATAACACTGTAGCCCATCTAATAGTATATTTTGATACATTTTTATGGAGCAGAAGGTCAATCTTTATTGGAGTGATTCAACATTTTCCTGTAACAACTGGGTCCTAAATGATACAGTAACAGGGAGCTGTTTGTCCTCAGAAGAAATGATCATTATGGTACATTATCTGTTGTTCCATTTCCTCCTTGACCTGGACCCACGTCAGTACGGCTGCTGCTGCCTGGCCGGATAACTGTGGACACACACACACACACACACACACATTGGGCACGCTGCCTAGAAGCCTCAAGGTCACAACACACACTGTCGCCGGCCAGAAGTCTCATCAGGGCGTTGACTGACAATGACACGCGCTAAGAGACGAGACACACTCAGACGAGGGGCCGATATTAAGCCAACGTTGTAGGCTACTGTATGTAGGTGCCCCTTTTTTAAATGACTGCCTCTGTGTTCCTGTGGCTGTGGTATCATGGCAACAGAGTTTAGTTCCAGGCTAGCGTCAGACATAGCACCTCTGTCTTGGCATAAGTCTTGGCATAACCAGCAGACTGTTCAAAACCCACATGCTATGTGACACTATCAGAGACTCGTCCAGAAAAGCAGCTGAATGAATACAATTTTCATTTTCCTCTCAATCCACAGTTATGTTGTATGACTTCTGTATTGATAATGCATTCCATTGCTATAAACATTGAACATTGATTAATGTCAAATAAAATATTGCAACTCACTTGTCCCCAACAATAAGGTCGTATAAATGTTAGGAACAATTCACAGTAGGTTCTACTGCAGAATGCTATTTAGAACATTCCACATTCTGAATGCACCTATGGTAGCCCGTGATGGGACTCAAAAACAGCAAAGGGGTGGGGATGAAACAACCCCATCCCTTCTCTTCTCTTCGCTATACACTGGCCTTCGTCCTCGCTGGTCCTCTTCCTCTCTGGCTCTCTGCCTCTCTGACCCTCTCAAACAGAGGAAGTGTTCTCCTGCCCTGTGTGAGAGAGAAGACAGCCTCTCCTGAGTGAGTGAGAGAGAGAGGACAGCATCCCCTGTGAGAGAGAGAGGACAGCAGGCCGTGTGGTCAGGGGTGGAGAGGCTATTTACCAGGCTCTCCAGTTGGGAGCCCCACCTGGAAAAGGCAAGCCTTTGATTCAGCTTTGATCTAAACTTTATTAAGCAAGCACCATTCTGAGAAGTGACGGTGTGTCGCTCCTGCAGCACTACATTACACCACTGTAGCAGTAGCCTATGTGTCAGTCTGCAAGAGAGACTCCAAGAAGCTCCTCATTAAATATATTTGTAATCTTTATTTACAAGGTTTTGGCTGCACTTCCTTTTGAAAAACCCTATTACAATAAATGTAGTTCTACATTTGAAAGGAAAAATATATATTTCACCTGGGATTCTTACTAGCTGTTAGGGTAAATAAAAGTCCCCCTTTACCAAACAAGCCAACAGAGGAAAGCACTACTATGCAAAGCAATGGGCTGAAATTAAGAAAGATTTGGTGAGAAACTGACGTCAGAAAGAATAGTCCACGGCTCACAAAATTGGGTTGGTGACAAATCTGGAAATTACCCAACAATTTTTTGGGGGGAATCCTCATGAATTAATAATTGCACTTTTAAGCTGCAACTGCCTTTAAAAACCAACTTCTAATTCCTTCTACTGTCAAAAAGGCGAAAATGACCCAGTGCCAGGCTCGATCCACTGAGAGCTATTAGTCCGCTTTACATTTCTGGTGGAGTTTCTGGTGTGATGCGAAATTGCTGCAGCTTGTCGCCCTCAGAGAACGTTTCTTTGTGTTGTTTTTCATGCTAATTGATCATTAGAAAACCCTTTTGCAATTATGTTAGAACAGCTGAAAACTTTTGTCCTGATTAAAGAAGCAATAAAAAGGTCCTTCTTTAGACTAGTTGAGCGTCTGGAGCATCAGCATTTGTGGGTTCGATTACAGGCTCAAAATGGCCAGAAACATTGAACTTCCTTCTGAAACTCGTCAGTCTATTCTTGTTCGGAGAAATGAAGGCTATTCCACGCAAAGAATTGCCAAGAAACTGAAGATCTCGTACAACGTGGTGTACTACTCCCTTCACAGAACAGCACAAACTGGCTCTAAACAGAATAGAAAGAGGAGCGGGAGGCCCTGGTGCACAACTGAGCAAGAGGACAAGTACATTAGTGTCTATTTTGAGAAACAGACGCCTCACAAGTCCTCAACTGGCAGCACCATTAAATAGTACTGACCATAGACCCCTCACCTCAGCATAGTCTCTCTGTCTCTCTCTGTTTCTCTGTGTCTCGCTGTGGCTCTCTGTGGCTCTCTCTCTCTCTCTCTCTCTCTCTCTCTCTCTCTCTCTCTCTCTCTCTCTCTCTCTCTCTCTCTCTCTCTCTTTCTCCTAACTCTCTCTCTCTCTCTCTCTCTCTCTTTCTCCTAACTCTCTCTCTCTCTATTTCCCTCTCTCTGTCTCTTTCTCTCTCTCTTTCTCTCTCTCTCTCTCTCTCTCTCTCTTTCTCTCTCTCTTTCTCTCTCTCTCTCTCTCTCTCTCTCTCTCTCTCTCATGTAAAGTATGAATCAGCTGCTGCTCAGTCATTAGTTAGACAGGCAGGCAGGCACATACAATGCTTTATACTGCATGTTTGCACGCATGTGCAGGTGTACTTTCTGTGCTTCTGTAAATGTTTGTTTGTGTTGATTGGCTTTAGTGTAAGTGATGTAAGCTGCTCTTATGGAATCTTCCAGCTCTGATGTACATGTGTGTGATTAGGTAATATTCTCTGGCTGTGAATAGCCTGGGGTAGAAGAGTACAGTCAGTGTAATCCTCTGCCCTACTTTTCTTTTATCCTTGTCTGTCTGGAACAGGTCATGTGACTAAAGAGAAACCTCTATATGTCTCCTCCCACTCAACACAGGTAAACCCATTCATCTCATTACGGACCACTCTGTCAACACACACGCACAAACACACACGCACACGCCAAAGCTAGAATAATCCAGGGGTTACTCACAGTAAAACCAATCAACATTCAACATTTTCCTGTAACACCTGGGTCCTAAATGATACAGTAACAGGGAGCTGTTTGTCCTCAGAAGAAATGATCATTATGGTACACTGTCTGTTGTTCCATTTCCTCCTTCACCTGGACCCACGTCAGTACGGCTGCGGCTGCCTGGCCGGATAACTGTGGACACACACACACACAACCCAGTGGCGGTCTGTGCCGTTTAAGATGAGAGAGGATGATTATGTGTTATGGCCTTATTTCTATTACAGCATATTGGATGACTGTCATTTATATTCCATTCAACCTATCGATAGGTTTAGGCTATTACATGATGCTCTAATTTTCCCTGTACCCATCATGAGGTTTCTACAGCCTAGCTTATGAATGTTAGGTTACAATATAGTGCACAGGTCGAGATCATTTTTAGTAATCAAGGTGACAGACTGTGACACATTTAATACTGCCTTGCACACTCTTGCCTGCATCTAGCTGACCTCGGGTGTAATCATTAGACCAACAGTTTTCTATTGGCAAATTTCTAATGGCAAATTCAGGTATGTTAATCCCTGTTCGGTTCTGTTTGCTTCCGATTGCAAACTGTTTTTTCCAACAGAATCTGTGGAACGAATAAACCCCTGATCACACACAAACAGTTGTCTGTGACCAGGCAAAAAAACTTTACAAGCTAAACCTTCATATCATGATCTGTAACCACTACACACAGCCTACATAGTTGTCACATGTTGTTCAACACAGATACTAGAACTAACACGTTAGTAAACCCGCTACAATCATGCAGTACAGTGTACAGTCAGAAAGCAGTTTAGCTGTTACACCATCATTCCATGTGTTATTTCATCATTTTAATGTCTTCAGTATTATTCTACAATGTTGAACATTTAAAAAATAAAGAAAAACCCTTGAATCAGTATGTATGTCCAAACTTTCGACTGATACTGTATATTTTTTTTAATTTTATTTTATTTCACCTTTATTTAACCAGGTAGGCTAGTTGAGAACAAGTTCTCATTTACAACTGCGACCTGGCCAAGATAAAGCGTTGCAATTCGACACCTCTGAATGCCGTTACAGCTCAGAACATGAGAACATATGAAAGCGGATGGTTCAATATTCCCAGTTCTTCAATATTCCCAGTTCTTCAATATTCCCAGTTAAGAAGTTTTAGGTTGTAGTCATTATAGGAATTATGACAATTCGACTATTTCTCTCTATACCATTTGTATTTCATAAACCTTTGACTATTGGATGTTCATACAGGCACTTTAGTTTTGCCAGCCTCATCTCGGGAGTTATTAGGCTTGAAGTCATAAACAGCGCTGTGCTTCAAGCATTGCTAAGAGCTGCTCACAAACGCAGTAAAGTGCTGTTTGAATGAATGCTTACAAGCTTGCTGCTGCCTACCACCACTCAGTCAGACTGCTCTATCATATATCAAATCATAGACTTAATTCTAATATAATTAATACAGAAATACGAGCCTTTGGTCATTAATATGGTCAAATCCAGAAACGATCATTTCGAAAACAAAACGTTTATTCTTTCAGTGAAATAAGGAACCGTTCCGTATTTTATCTAACGGATGGCACCCTAAGTCTAAATATTGCTGTTACATTGCACAATCTTCCATTTTATGTCATAATTATGTAAAATTCTGGCAGAATAATTACGGTTACAGTTCACAACGAGCCAGTCGGCCCAAACTGTTGCATATACCCGGACTCTGCTTGCACAGAACGCAAGAGAAGTGACACAATTTCCCTAGTTAATATTGCCTGCTAACATTAATTTCTTCTAACTAAATATGCAGGTTTAAAAAAAATATACTTCTGTGTACTGAATTTAAGAAAGGCATTGATGGTTAGGTACATTTGTGCAACGATTGTGCTTTTTTTGCGAATGTGCTTTTGTTAAATTATCACCCCATTTGGCAAAGTTGTGGTAGGCTGTGAGAGTTGCAAAGAAAAAGCCATATCTCAGACTGGCAAATAAAAAGAAAAAGATTAAGATGGACAAAAGAACACAGACACTGGACAGAGGAACTCTGCCTAGAAGGTCAGCATCCCGGAGTCGCCTCTTCACTGTTAACTTTGAGACTGGTGTTTTGCAGGTACTATTTAATGAAGCTGCCAGTTGAAGACTTGTGAGGTGTCTGTTTCTCAAAGTAGACACTCTAATGTACTTTTTCTCTTGCTCAGTTGTGCACCGGGTCCTCCCACTCCTCTTTCTTTGTGGTTAGAGCCAGTTTGCGCTGTTCTGTGAAGGGAGTAGTACACAACGTTGTACGAGATCGTCAGTTTTTTGGCAATTTCTAGGGTTTTCTAATGATCAATTAGCCTTTTAAAATGATAAACTTGGATTAGCTAACACAACGTGCCATTGGAACACAGGAGTGATGGTTGCTGATAACGGGCCTCTGTACGCCTATGTAGATATTCCATAAAAAATCCGCGTTTTCCAGCTACAATAGTAATTTACAACATTAACAATGTCTACAATGTATTTCTGATCAATTTGATGTTATTTTAATGGACAGAAAATGTGCTTTTCTTTCAAAAACCCACAGTGGACCCACCGTGTCTTTTTAGTAACTGCTAAGTGACATCAATAACCAGAACACTCCTCACATCTCGGCATCCTCCCCATTTTTATCCTATTGCTGCTCTCTGTATGGCTGTGCATTGCAAAACTCGTCACAGGGATTGACCAGCCACAAGATGGGCCCATCCTATCACTGTGTGTTGGTGATGCAGTATTTGATTGCCGGGAAGAACCTGATGAAATCCCGGCATCATAACCCTCCCTTCTCCCTCTCCCAACAGCTCTGAGCTTCCGGGAAGTGTGTGTGTGTGTGTACTGTACATGTGGGTGTGGGTTATCAATCTTTCAGTTGGCTGTTAGGGAGGAGGGTTAGCTGGAAGGTGTTAATGAAAGCATTACCTGGAAACGCTCTCTCTGCAGTAAGAGCTCTGTTCCAGTCAGATGCTGCAGGATAATGGTCACGATGACTCATCAGAATGCACAGTTACTGACATTTACTGACTGGCTCTATTGTGCAAACTCTACTTTTTAAAGGTCTTTCAAAACAATTAAGGTGCGATGGAGCAGAGGGTAGTACAGTATATTGTGTGTTTTGACTAGAAAGGCAAATGCTACGATAAATACTGTCAAATATGATAAACCGAAATGTTGCTATTGTTTATAGTTGTATATCTATCTGTATTATATAGTATGGATCTGTGTTCTTATGATTGATAGTTGCTATTTGACTGTATGAGTAATCTACCTGTTTTTGCAAGAATTTCAGTCATACAAAGAAATACACCTGGTAGCCACAGGATGGCGATATGAGATCACAAAATGGCCACCGCTTGACCTGGCTTGTTTTCCAGAATGTTGTTTTCCACCTCAGGCTGAGGGAGTGGGTCAGGCTGTCTAGACTGGTGGTGGCTGGGCCGGATTCCTGCCCCATTACATCAGTTCAACCCTAGACTGTGACTCAACAGGGGCAACTCGCAGACGGTTTGGGGTCCCGTCTAGAATCCCACCACAGTAAACAATCACCAGAGAGAGACAGAGAGAGAGAAAGAAAGAGTGAAGGAGACAGCAATGCCTGGCTCGTGATGAGGCTCCAGCTACCATTTAGAGTCCTTACATGATGTATATTGCTTTTCCGTTCAGTTGACTTGAACCACACATACTACTGCCGCTGGCTGGCTGAAAGCTAGAGTGTTTTATATCAGAGCTAGGCAATCAGTCTGTGTGGGTTCCTGAGGAGTTGTTTTGTCAGTCTGTATGAAACTAAACTTGTTGAAGGGCTGCGACAGGTTGCACGCAAGGTGTTCAGTGTGTACATGTGAGGGGTATCCATGAACTTTGAACTTGCTGCCTCCAAAGTGGCCATGCAAGCATTGACAAAGGCTGTGGCACATGGCTGTGCTATTGTGTAGCATTGTAGTATTGTAGGCTAAATGCTCAACCAAAATGGTACACATATGCTTTGAAAATGTATTTTGGCTTCTATTCTTACCAGACAAGTCTAATTATTTTTCCAGACATCAATATATCCACTGGAATATTCTGTCCTGAACTCTGTGTTCAAATCAATGGCAGATGTCCAGAACTATCACATGGGGTACTGTGTAAGACATTGTGCACACGGGCAGATTAGCTCAAATCATTTCCATCCATTTCCCAGCTGCGAATGACTCGGATTTGCCAAGTCATTGAAACACAGGACCAATCACGTTGTTGACTTCCTCCATGACTCAGCAGCTCGCTGCTGCCCGGGCTCGCTCACTACTCGCTGCCCACTGTTGTGCCGTAGGCCACTTTCTTACGGGAAGAGCGTTGTGTTTCCACACCGCTCAGCATTACATTGCACTTCGACCTAACTCTTGTCGAAGCTCTACTACATCATAAAAACAAATGATTGAAATTGCATTTCGCTGCTTCACCCTCTCATTTTGTTTCCAGAATTATTCTTATCTTCCTATGTTCCTATGTCAATAACACCGTCCTCTTTCCCTAAGGTAATTTCTGTATTAGGTCATGTTGGGATGAACCGGAACTGAGTGGAATGGTGTTGTGGTATGTTGCCATAGGGGCTAGTTGTTCTGAGGGCGAGCTGCACAGGGTGTAATACCCCGTATTGTCCTTACTTGGAAACACATTTCCCCTGGAGAGAGGAAGAGAACAGCTATCTTTTAAACCACTCAGCCAGGTTAAACAAACACACATTTAAAGGTAAAGCATCAGTTACAGAGAGAGAAAGATAGAGAGGGTGGGCAATTAAAAAAGGGCAAAACCAAAGGCAGCAGTTACTACGCTGCGTGGTCACTTTACTAGAGAGAGAGAGAGTAGGTTCTCCCGCTTTCTCGCTGTCAAGGGGAAAACTCCCTCCCATTGCTCTCTCCTGGGTGTTTCAGTGAGAATCCCTCCAATCGCTAGCTGTTGCTGAGGGCAGATTTTGGTGCATTGCACTTGAGTTGCCTCAAAGTCAGGGTAAAGGCGGTATAACCTTCCTCCCTCCCCACCTGGTGAGGAGATGACGCCACAGAACATTCTACATGGTTATGGCGGCAGCATTTTCCCATATCATCACAAACAAAATCAATCAAGGTCTTCATTTTTATTCCACATACAGGCATGCCTTCCTCTTTCACCTTGTCTTATGATGGGGAAGATTAATACAGGAAATAAATTAAACCGGATGCTGCAGCAGATATTGTCTCCTCTTCCCTCCTACTCTCCTCCTTTCCAGCGCCTTGCTACTCCTACTCTCTGCCTGTCATTCTCTCCAGTGCCCTGCTACTCCTCCTGGTCATTCTCTACAGCACCCTGCTACTCCTACTCTCCACCTGTCATTCTCTCCAGCGCCCTGCTACTCCTACTTCTACTGGTCATGCTCTACAGCATCCTGCTACTCCTATTCTCTACCTGTCATTCTCTCTCCAGTGCCCTGCTACTCATACTTTCTACTTGTCATTCTCTACAGTGCCTTGCTACTCCTACTCTCTACCACTCATCTCAACAGTGCCCTGCTACTCCTACTCTCTATCTCTCATCTCTACAGTGCCCTGCTACTCCTACTCTCTACCTGTCATTCTCTCCAGCGCCCTGCTACTCCTACTCTCTACCTCTCATCTCTACAGTGCACTGCTACTCCTACTCTTACCTGTCAATCTCTATAAACATCGCCCTGCTACTCCTAATCCCTACCTGTCATTCTCTATACAGCTCACTGCTACTCATACTCTACCTGTCATTCTCTACAGTGCCCTGCCACACCTACTCTCTACCTGTCATTCTCTACACAGCCCTACTACTCCTACTCTTTACCTTTCATTATATATACAGTGCCCTGCTACTCCTACTCTTTTCTTTACCTGTCATTCTATATACAGTGCCCTGCTACTCCTACTCTCTACCTGTCTATCTATATACAGTGCCTTGCTACTCCTACTCTCTACTTGTCATTCTCTATACAGCGCCCTGCTATTACTACTCTCTACCTGTCATTCTCTATACAGTTCCCTGCTACTCCTACACTCAGCATGTCATTCTCTACAGTGCCCTTCTACTCCTACCCTCTCTTTGTCATTCTCTACAATGCCCTTCTACTCCTACCCTCTCTTTGTCATGCTCTACAGTGCCCTGCTACTCCTACTCTCTACTTGTCATTCTCTCCAGCGCCCTGCTACTCCTACTCTCTACCTCTCATCTCTACAGTGCCCTGCTACTCCTATTCTCTAACATTTGTACGGGTCTCCCTGTTCTGTTCTTGCACTCCCATACTTATGCCGACATGTGTGTTTGAGAGAGACAGGCAACGCGTGTGGTCTAACCTTGTGTTTGAAATCGATGCCGCACACGCTCACGCACACTTGCACACTCACACACACCTACACGCGTTCTCACGCACACTTACACAACCACACACACTCTGCCTTCAGAAGATGGTAGTAGAGGCTGCATGATTATTCATCTGACCTTTGCATATTGACAAGAAGAGAGTCATACGTCTTTGATACTGCTGAGCCAAGGGATACACACACACACATAGCCATACACTGTCACCATGTTAACACCACGTGTCCAACACAAGGCCCTCGGGCAAAATCAGGCTCGTGACACATTTCTATCCGACCCCCACAATGATTTGGGATGTCAATCATTTTTGTGCCGCTTCCATACAGCCCGCAATACACATCACAGGAAGCACTGCCACGGTGTTGCTCTACTACCTCTCATCTCTATAGCGCCCTGCTACTCCTACTCTCTACTTGTCATTCTCTACAGCGCCCTGCTACTCCTACGCTCTACTTGTCATTCTCTACAGTGCCCTGCTACTCCTACTCTCTACCTGTCATTCTCTACAGTGCCCTCCTACTCCTACTCTCTACCTGTCATTCTCTACAGTGCCCTGCTACTCCTACTCTCTACCTGTCATTCTCTACAGCACCCTGCTACTCCTACTCTCTACCTGTCATTCTCTACAGCGCCCTGCTACTCCTACTCTCTACCTGTCATTCTCTACAGCACCCTGCTACTCCTACTCTCTACCTTTCATTCTCTACAGCACCCTGCTACTCCTACTCTCTACCTGTCATTCTCTACAGTGCCCTCCTACTCCTACTCTCTACCTGTCATTCTCTACAGTGCCCTCCTACTCCTACTCTCTACCTGTCATTCTCTCCAGTGCCCTGCTACTCCTACTCTCTACCTGTCATTCTCTACAGTGCCCTCCTACTCCTACTCTCTACCTGTCATTCTCTACAGTGCCCTCCTACTCCTACTCTCTACCTGTCATTCTCTCCAGTGCCCTGCTACTCCTACTCTCTACCTGTCATTCTCTACAGTGCCCTCCTACTCCTACTCTCTACCTGTCATTCTCTACAGTGCCCTGCTACTCCTACTCTCTACCTCTCATCTCTACAGCGCTCTGCTACTCCTACTCTCTACCTGTCATTCTCTACAGCACCCTGCTACTCCTACTCTCTACCTGTCATTCTCTACAGTGCCCTCATACTCCTACTCTCTACCTGTCATTCTCTACAGCGCCCTGCTACTTCTACTCTCTACCTGTCATTCTCTACAGTGCCCTCCTACTCCTACTCTCTACCTGTCATTCTCTACAGTGCCCTGCTACTCCTACTCTCTACCTGTCATTCTCTACAGTGCCCCCTACTCCTACTCTCTACCTGTCATTCTCTCCAGTGCCCTGCTACTCCTACTCTCTACCTCTCATCTCTACAGCGCTCTGCTACTCCTTCTCTCTACCTGTCATTCTCTACAGCGCCCTGCTACTCCTACTCTCTACTAGAGGTCGACCAATTATAATTTTTCCGATACCGATTATTGGTGGACCAAAAAAAGCCTGTACTGATTAATCGGCCGATTTGTGTATATATATATATATATTTGTAATAATGACAATTACAACAATACTGAATTAACACTTATTGTCACTTAATATAATACATCAATAAAATCAATTTAGTCTCAAATAAATAATGAAACATGTTCAATTTGGTTTAAATGATGCAAAAATAAAGTGCTGGAGAAGAAAGTAAAAGTGCAATATGTACCATGTAAAAAAGCTAACGTTTAAGTTCCTTGCTCAGAACATATGAAAGCTGGTGGTTCCTTTTAACATGAGTCTTCAATATTCCCAGTTAAGAAGTTTTAGGTTGTAGTTATTATAGGACTATTTCTCTTTATGCCATTTGTAATTCATATACCTTTGACTATTGGATGTTCTAATAGGTACTTTAGTATTGCCAGCCTAATCTCGGGAGTTGATAGGCTTGAAGTCATAAACAGCGCAATGCTTGAAGCACAGCAAAGAGCTGCTGGCAAATGCAGGAAAGTGCTGTTTGAATGAATGCTTATGAGCCTGCTGCTGCCTACCTCCGCTCAGTCAGACTGCTGTATCAAATCATAGACATAATTATAATATAATAACACACAGAAATACGAGCCTTTGGTCATTAATATGGTCAAATCTGGAAACTATAATTTCGAAAATAAAACGTTTATTCTTTCAGTGAAATACGGAACCTTTCCGTATCTTATCTAACGGGTGGCATCCTTAAGTCTAAATATTGCTGTTACGTTGCACAACCTTCAATGTTATGTCATAATTATGTACAATTCTGGGAAATGAATTACGGTCTTTGTTCGGAATAAATGTTTCACACATTTCGCAACGAGCCAGGCGGCCCAAACTGCTACATATATCCTGACTCTACTTGCACTGAACGCAGAACGCAGGCAATTTTAACTAAATATGCAGGTTTAAAAATATATACTTGTATATTGATTTTAAGAAAGGCATTGATGTTTATGTACACATTGGTGCAACGACAGTGCTTGTTTTGCGAATGCGCTTGATAAGTCACCAGTATGGCGAAGTAGACTGTGATTCAATGATAAACTAACAGGCACCGCATCGATTATATGCAACGCAGGACATGCTAGATAAACTAATAATATCATCAACCATGTGTAGTTAACTAGTGATTATGTTAAGAACGATTGTTTTTCATAAGATAAGTTTAATGCTAGCTAGCACCTTACCTTGGCTCCTTGCTGCACTCGCATAACAGGTGGTCAGCCTGCCACGCAGTCTCCTCGTGGAGTGCAATGTAATCGGCCATAAGCGGTGTCCAGAAATGCAGATTACCGATTGTTATGAAAACTTGAAATCTGCCCTAATTAATCGGCCATTCCGATTAATCCGTCAACCTCTACACTCTACCTGTCATTCTCTCCCGCGCCCTGCTACTGATACTCTCTACCTGTCATTCTCTATACAGCTGGAGAGTGGAGTTTACATACAGACCACCTGGCAAACACACAGAGCCTCCACATTCCCACTCCCTGCCAACTGGACATTAGTGGGAATACCTCCCATTTCACCAGCCACAGCGAACGGCTGATTCTATTCGTAGAGGTCTCTCCCCATGTTACTGCTATCACCCACGTGGTATTATTGCCCATATGCCGGTCCAGTATGAACCATGAATAAATCAATGTAATCCTAATCCTATCCTAAAACTTGTCTGCCACATACAAGAAACTGTAGAACAGGGACACACACACACACAAGCATGCACACACACGCACACACTTGTGGTTGTCTCACCTAGCTATTTTAAGATGAATGCACTAACTGTAAGTCGCTCTGGATTAGAGTGTCTGCTAAATGACTCAAATCTAAATGTAAACACTTGAAACATTAGAGAGTAATACACCTAACCACTATGTATATGTCACAAGGTGAAAGGTTCTTGGTCTGGATTGGTCAGGCAGAGGGAAGATTGTTTGTAACATTTATTAAGATATGGTTTTCCATATTTCCTTTTTAAACATTCCAGTTTTTCATTATCATTCAATTGCTTTGTTTCCATAAATATCATTCATTTCACTTTTACCTCTAAAACCATGCTAGAAATCTCTTGAGACATGACCCTATAAATAATTGGCATGCATGCCAGCAATCAATGCTAAGTGCATCAGGAACATCACAGTGTGTTCCTACTCCAGGCATTTAGATGGTGCCATGGCGATGATTTCTAATGAAGCGTGTGTGTTGACAACCCCTGGGTCCACACAGGCAGTACTGTACATTCCTAGTATTCCATTGTGAATAAATGTGAGGGTGTCAGGCAGGCTGCATTCTTATCCTCTCCCCAGCCCCATCCAGCTACACTTGTTTCTCTCTCTTTCACTCTCACTCTTTCCTCACATGCAATGGGTGGAGCCGGATTCTGATGTTGCTTTCCTGGCGCCCATGAAAGGAAGGGGCAGGTTGAACTTGTCTGGGCATGACTCTCATATGCACACTGGCCCCTTGGTAGCCTGGTGGTTAGAGTGTTCGGACAGTAACCAAAAGGTTGCTTGTTCAAATCCAAGAGCCAGCAAGGTGGAAGAATCTGCTGTTCTGCCCTTGAGCAAGGCAGTTAATCCCCAAAACAATTGGGTGCAGATGAAGTCGATTAAGCTGAATGCATTGCTTGACTGCCGTGATGGTGAGAAGTAGCCTGAGAACACACTCAATTCTGTTGTTTGCTATTGCAGAGAAGAGTTCAATTTCAATTCAAAGGGCTTTATTGGCATGGGAAATATAGACAGGAAATAAACACTCAAAAATGAACAGTAAACATTATGCTCATATTTTTTTTAAAGAATATATACATTTAAAATGTTATATTATTGGCTATGTACAGTGTTGTCACTGTGCAAATAGCTGAAGTATGAGAGGGAAACTAAATAGGTAAATATAGGTTGTATTTACAATGGTGTTTGTGCTCCACTGGTTGCCCTTTTCAAGTGGCAACAGGTCACACATCTTGCTGCTGCGACTGCACTCTGTGGTATTTCACCTAATATATATGAGTTCATCAAGATTGGATTTGTTTTCAAATAATTTGTGGGTCGGTGTAATCTGAGGGAAATATGTGTCTGTGATATGGTCTTACAGTTGGCAGGAGGTTAGGAAGTGCAGTTCAATCAATCAATTAATCAAATGTATTTATAAAGCCCTTCTTACATCAGCTGATGTCACAAAGTGCTGTACAGAAACCCAGCCTAAAACCCCAAACAGAGCAGGTGTAGAAGCACAGTGGCTAGGAAGAACTCCCTAGAAAGGCCAGAGCCTAGGAAGAAACCTAGAGAGGAACCAGGCTATGAGGGGTGGCCAGTCCTCTTCTGGCTGTGCCGGGTGGAGATTATAACAGAACATGGCCAAGATGTTCAAATGTTCGTAGATGACCAGCAGGGTCAAATAATAATAATCACAGTGGTTGTCGAGGGTGCAACAGGTCAGCACCTCAAGAGTAAATGTCAGTTGGCTTTTCATAGCCGATCATTCAGAGTATCTCTACTGCTCCTGCTGTCAGTTTGGTTTCCAACTCATTTTGTGGGCAGTGGTGACATAGCCTGTCTTCTCTTGAGAGCTAGGTCTGCCAATGGCGGCATCTCTCAAAATCAAAGCTATGCTCACTAGGTCTGTACATAGTGAAGGATTTCTTCATTTTGGGTCAGTCACAGTGGTCAGGTATTCAGCTACTGTGTATTCTGTTTAGGGCCAAATAACATTCCAGTTTGCTCCGTTTTTTTTGTGAATTGTTTCCAATGTGTCAAGAAATTGATATGGTTGGGTCTAATTGTGTTGCTGTCCTGGGCCCCGTACCAGCTGGCAGAAGAGACTCTTTACCAGGTTCCTCTCTCTGTAGGTGGTGCCTTTGTTATGGAAGGTTTGAGAATCACTTATTTTTAGGTGGTTGTAGAATTGAATTGCTCTTTTCTGTATTTTGATAATTAGTGAGAATCATTCTAATTCTGCTCTGCATTGTTTGGGGTTTTACGTTGTACATAGAGTATGTTTCTTGCAGAATTTTGCAAGCAGAGTCTCAATTTGGTATTTGTCCCATTTTGTTAATTATTTGCTGGTGAGTGAAACCCAGACCTCACAAACATAAAGGGCAATGGGTCTTTATAACTGATTCAAGTATTTTAAGCCAGATCCTAATTGCGATGTAAAATGTTATGTTCCTTTTGATGACGTAGAAGGCCCTTCTTGCCTTGTCTTTCAGGTCATTCACAGCTTTGTGGAAGTTACCTGTGGTGCTGATGTTTAGGCTGAGGTATGTGCAGTTTATTGTGTGCTCTCGGACCCTTTTTGGAACACCATTATTTTTGGTGTTAAACTTCTTCACAACAGTATCTCGGACCTGCCTGGTGTGTACCTTGTTCTTCATGATGCTCTCTGCGCTTTTAACGAACCTCTGAGACTATCACAGTGCAGGTGCATTTATACGGAGACTTGATTACACACAGGTGGATTGTATTTATCATCATTGGTCATTTAGGTCAACATTGGATCATTCAGAGATCCTCACTGAACTTCTGGAGAGAGTTTGCTGCACTGAAAGTAAAGGGGCTGAATAATTTTGCACGCCCAATTTTTCAGTTTTTGATTTGTTAAAAAAGTTTGAAATATCCAATAAATGTCGTTCCACTTCATGATTGTGTCCCACTTGTTGTTGATTCTTCACAAAAAAATACAGTTTTATATCTTTATGTTTGAAGCCTGGAATGTGGCAAAAGGTCGCAAAGTTCAAGGGGGCCGAATACTTTCGCAAGGCACTGTATGTAAACTTTCGACTTCAACTGTATATGTATAGGGGCAGCAGGTAGCCTAGTGGTTAGAGTGTTGGGCCAGTAACCGAAAGGTTGCTAGATTGAATCCCCGAGTTGACAAGATAAAAATCTGTAGTTCTGCCTCTGAACAATGCAGTTAACCCACTGTTCCATGATGGTCAATCTAAATAAGAATTTGTTCTTAACTGACTTGCCTAGTTAAACAAAGGTTAAATACAAAATATTGTGGCTGATCATTTCTGTCAGGCAGGCTTTCCTTGTTTCGTTCTTTCATAGGTGTGGTGGCCGTGCACATTTTCAGGTGTGGCCTCCCTGATAATTACAGTTCATTCGAAAAGTATTCAAACACCTTGACTTTTCTCACATTTTCTTACGTTACAGCCTTATTCTAAAATTAATCTACACACAATCTACACACAATACCCCATAATGACAAATCACTTTGTGATCACAAAGTGATTTTTTGGGGGGGGGGAAATGTTGGCCAATTTACAAATGTATTCAGACCCTTTGCTATGAGACTCAAAATTGAGCTCAGGTGCATCCTGTTCTGTTGATCATCCTTGAGATGTTTCTAAAACTTGATTGGAGTCCACCTGTATTAAATGACATTTATTAGACATGATTTGGTAAGGCACACACCTGTCTATATTAGGTCCCACGGTTGACAGTGCATGTCAGAGGAATTGTCCGTAGAGGAATTTTCCCTAGAGCACCAATACAGGATTGTGTCGAGGCACAGATCTGGGGAAGGGTACCAAAAACATTCTGCAGCATTGAAGGTCCCCAAGAACACAGTCGATTCCATCATTCTTAAATGGAAGAAGTTTGGAACCACCAAGACTCTTCCTAGAGCTGGCCTCCTGGCCAAACTGAGCAATCGGGGGAGAAGGGCCTTGGTCAGGGAGGTGACCAATAACCCGATGGTCACTCTGACAGAGCCCCAGAGTTCCTCTGTGGAGATGGGAGAACCTTCCATATGGACAACCATCTCTGCAGCACTCTACCAATCAGGCCTTTATGGTAGAGTGGCCAGACGGAAGACACTCCTCAGTGAAAGGCACATGACAGTCCACTTGGAGTTGGCCAAAAGGCACAAAAACAAGATTCTCTGGTCTGAAACCAAGATTGAAACCTAGCACCATCCCTACGGTGAAGCATGGTGGTGGCAGCATCATGCTGTGGAGATGTTTTTCAGCGACAGGGACTGGGAGACTAGTCAGGATCGATGAGTGGGGCAAAGGACAGAGAAATCCTTGATGAAATCCTGCTCCAGAGTGCTCAGGACCTCAGACTGAGGCGAAGGTCCAACAGGACAACGACCCTAGCACACAGCCAAGACAACGCAGGAGTGGCTTCAGGACAAGTATTTGAATGTCCTTGAGTGCCAGATGCCGTACTTGAACCCGATCGAACATCTATGGAGAGAACTGAAAATTGCTGTGCTGCGACGCTCCCCATCCAACTTGACAGCGCTTGAGAGGATCTGCAGAGAAGAATGGGAGAAACTTCCCAAATACAGGTGTGCCAAGCTTGCAGCGTCATACCCAAGAAGATTCGAGGCTGTAATCACTGACAAAGTTGCTTCAACACAGTACTGAGTAAAGGGTCTGAATATTTATGTAAATGTGATATTTAAGTTTGAGATTTTTAATACATTTACAAAAATGTCAAAAAACCTGTTTTTGCTTTGTCATTATATGGTATTGTCTGTAGAGTGATGAGGGCAAAAAACTATTAAATCAATTTTAGAATAAGGCTGTAACGTAACAAAATGTGGAAAATGTCAAGAGGTCTGAATTCTTTCCGAATGCACCGTACATTAGAGGTGGAGACGTACAGCAAATGTACTGTTCTTTCGCTCTCTCTCTGTCTCTGTCTCTGTCTCTTTCTCTGTCGCTCTCTCTCTCTGTCGCTCTCTCTCTCTGTCTCTCTCTCTCTCTCTCACACACGCACATTTACACACACTCCCCAGTGTGTATCTCAGGAATGCATTCATCTAGTCCTGACAGTTAAAGTTTAACCAGGAGAGGCTGTACAGAGCCTCTCCCCTCGTCTCCTCTCCCCTCCCGTCAGTTATTCCTGTCTCATTGCAAACGGACGTTCAGCCGGCAATAGAAACTGCCAACCACTTGAGTGGTTAAAGATGGACAGGAAACTGGCTACTAGAGCAGCAGGAGCAGGAACACTGCCAGAGAGGGCAAGGTCTGCTGGGACTGGGCATGCAGAGAGACAGAAAGGGGGAGAGAGGTGGCAGGAGGAACAGAGAACTTAGAACAAGAGAGAATGTGTAAGGGGGAGGGAGCTTGAATTGTGAAAGGGAGGGGTTGGAGGAGCGGGAGAGGAGGTAAAGTGAGTGGGAGAGAGAGAGAGAGAAGAAAAGGTGGGTAAAGGGATCTTGTGTCGGTTAGAGGGTGGTATCAACTGGTAAATCTACTCCCTGACCCATAGGGAGTTTCAGTGTGAGAAGAATTTTCCCTCACCTTTTCTTTCTCGTATCAGGTGTCTTCCCTATCTGGGAGCCTTCCTAAGAACATTATGTACAGTATGTGTGTGTGTGTGCGTGCATGTGTGTTGGAATGTTTGCCCAACCTCTATCCTGTCACATACTCTGCCTCAGTTTTACCGCTTTCCTGCCCGCTTACAGCCAAAGACCAGGGGTCCATCCCATGCAGTCAAGCCTGTCCAGCCCTGCCTGCTCATAAATATGGCTACCACTAATAGCCCCTATCAGCTAAATCAACAATTCGCCGTGTCTCTTCTCAGGCCTCTACGTCAAGCTTCACCCCCCGCGAAAGGGGCAGGGGTACTGGTTCCCACACATCTCCACCACTCCCCCCCCCCCATGGGGTGCCTGACCCTTTTCTCCCATCATTAGCAGACCACCATCCCCTGCAACCCTCTCCTCCTCCATCCTCCCCTTCTTCCATATCTACCCCTATGCTCCCTCCATCATTCACTCCTTGGCACCCACTTGTTCCTTAATATTTATTTCCATAGGGAGTGTAAACTACAACTCCACTATGTCTGATTCAGGTCAGGTTAGTGCATTTCATTTCTCCCCCAGGCTGGCCCTGGTTAGTTCCTGGGGTCACGGTGGCCTGTGTAGTTCCCCTGGCTCTTCCATGACCCAGAGCTGGAGGTGTGAAACCCTGAGGGGTCTACTCCTTGGAGGTGCCATGTAAGGGCCTGCTGGCTGGTTAAGGCTCTCTTGGTTTTGGCATCCTCTGGTCAGAGTCCAGGCACTTTTCCCAGGGCTGACCTCAGGGCAGACATCCCATTCCCCATGGTGAACTTTAGGTGAGCTGACTTTAACTGCTGAAAACATGGTTCCCTGCGAACCAAGTGGCATGAGCGGTGTGTGTGTGTATGTGTGTGTCTGATGTTGATGACAACAAGAACTCTGTGTCCTCAAGTTTCAGTTCATTCAGCTAGTTATAGTGCAGTAGTGTTGTTAACTTCCTTCATGATGGTTTACATGCTGGATATTCCGGGCAGCAGTCATGTCCCCAACAGTCAACAATGAAACAGAGCAGTTTGTCCCCAAGTGTTGACTACTTCCTGACACCTCAGCTACCCGTGTTCTCTGCCCATATTTACACATAATCACTCTCTTCCCCGTACACAAACACATTTTTTCCTGCTCCCCTGTGGCATGGGTATATCCACAAGCTCACGCACATGCACATACACCCATACACACATACACACAAACCACACAAACCATCCACTAGGGGGTAGGCGTGGGTAACTGTGAGGGTGACTTTGAGGGTGGTCAGGGCCAGCAGGACAGGTCACGGGTCAGAGAGGTGTGACAACCCAGGGGAGAGATAGAGAGAGTGTGTGGCACTGCCTGCTCCAAACCCTGATTAAACAGGAGTGAAAGAGGGGAGGATCAACTCAGGCCAATTCACACCGAAATGTTTACAGTTAGATAAAAGTCCAGCTACCACTATAATGCTTGAGGTTTCAGGCCGTGCCCATTCATAGCTCTCTGTTCTAGCACACAGCTAGAAACTGGCAGAGCGAAGGTCACTTAGGAGCACATGGTCCCAAGTCTGTACGCCTCGTCAATAGCCTGGCGTGTATGTGTATGTGAAAATATAGTTTGACGACTGCCTGCCTGACTGTGGTTGTCTTTGGGGCTAGCCCATAATACTATTGTTTGTGCATCACTGTCCTGTGGGCCCCAGAGTTTCCAGCCAGACTGGTCTTTTGTACAGTGGAGTCTCCAGGGGCTTTGCTCTGCTATTTGAAGCTATGGGCCTTTCATGGCCTCCCATGAGGTGCTAGGTGTATAGATTCATATTTTTGGAACTTCTTCTTCTCGAAATGGCATTTTTATGTTATCCACAGACCAGGGCATGTTCTCAAAGCATGCTCAGACCAGCTGGCAAGTGTCTTCATAGACATTTTAAATCTCTCCTTGTCCCGGTCTGTAATCCCAACATGTGTCATGGAAAAGAAAATAATATAATGGAAAAGAATAGACTGACGAGTTTCAGAAGAAAGTAGCTTTGTTTCTGGCCATTTTGAGCCTGTAATTGAACCCACAAATGCTGATGCTCCAGATACTCAACTAGTCTAAAGAAGGACAGTTTTATTGCTTCTTTAATCAGGACAACAGTTGTCAGCTGTGCTAACATAATTGCAAAATGGTTTTCTAATGATCAATTAGCCTTTTAAAATGATAAACTTGGATTAGCTAACACAACGTGTGTCATTAACAATGTCTACAATGTATTTCTGATCAATTTGATGTTATTTTAATGGACAAAAAAATAGCTTTTCTTTAAAAAACAAGGACATTTCTATGTGAACCCGAACTTTTGAACGGTAGTATTCGTTATCAGTGAGGAATTCAACAGAAATGGTCAAGAACTGAGCGTGCTGCTGGGAGTCGATGTGACATTTGCTTTGAGGTTGTTACTCATTAGCTGTCACTGTGCGTGACCGAGTAGCCATGTCTGACGGTTGACATATTATCTGCTCACCTACTAACCTCTGACCTCTCGATAAAAGGTGTCATCTTTTTCTGTCTCTCGCTGACTGTTCTCTGTGTATTCTTCCGGCGTAAGTCTTTACGTGCCCCTTATCGAATAAGAAAATGATCTCGCCAACGAATGCTTTGATAGTTGATTCAATACACATGTAGTCCCTGAGCTTTTTCTTGCCATTGCATGGCTTATTGTTTTCTAATTATTAGGTGTCTTATGGTTGTTGTTGATGTCAAGTCTGGTGTAGATGGATGGAGGGTCAATGTATAAGAATAATGATCATGTCTGTCTGATGACATCGGTATATTATACCTCGGTGCGGTGTGTAGTAGTGTATTGTGTTGTTAAATGCTCAACCTAACTTTGAGGTAGTATTCAGTGTCAACCCCTTAATTAGAGAAGAGGTGTTAATACTAACGGCATAGCTTTAGGATTTTTACATAGTGAGAAATCTTACACGACACAATGACCCCCCCAGAACAGAATGACTGGTTGGGCTGCTTTCCTCACTTTTCCTCACAGTTTTCCAGCTTAAGATGTGCAAACGGCATGTTAGCTAACACCTGGGCCTTGTACTGTTGCTTTCCTCACTTTTCCTCACAGTTTTCCAGCTTAAGATGTGCAAACGGCATGTTAGCTAACACCTGGGCCTTGTACTGTTGCAAGCGTAGCATCTTCAGAGCTTTGTTGGATTCGTATTTTGTTGTGCCTTAGTGGATTCAAGGGTGTCAGAGTCATCTATATATCATCACCTAATGAGAATGTTAACACTAATGCTAATTAGTGGTTTCCTCCAAACTAATCCACATATTCGCCACCGCCCGGCCAGATGGATGCCCAATGTTGAATTTAGTCCCTGTGTTGAACACTTTTTAGCCTTTGAGGTATATAGTCTTTGCTTTTTGGTCTCCCGAGTGATGCTGCGGTCTACGGCACTGCTTCTCAGTGCTAGAAGCATCACTACAGACCATGGTTTGATTCCAGGCTGTATCACAACCGCCTGTGATTGGGTGTCCCATAGAGCGGCGCACAATTGGCCCAGTGTCGTCTGGATTTGGCCGGGGTAGGCCGTCATTGTAAATAAGAATTTGTTCGTAACTGACCTGCCAAGTTAAATAAAGGTTCAAATAAATAAATAAATACCAGCAGACCTGTTTTCATACGTACTGAATGATCGCTGCACAAGAGATACTGCTGAAAGTCTAACATTACAAAATGTAAGTAGGCTCTTTGATTATTTCAGTAAAAGTCTCTTTTCTTTCAAGTTGTTTTCAAGATGTTGTCTGAGAAGTTATATATTGTTTTCCCTGTGTAAGTGCAGTTAAAGTAGGGTTGAGTTTTCCCAGGCAGAGTAAAGCCTCCCCTTGTATGAGAGGGGGTCAATTCTTCAGCAAAGGAAGAGGTGCCAAACTTTCACACCTGGGCAGCTGAAGCCTCCTGTGGGGGTGCCAGAGAGGTCAGACTAGGGGGTCGGGGTGACAAAAAGAGAACCCAAAAATAGGTTTGGATGTGGTGTGTGAACGAGTGTTTTGCCCCTGTTCCAGGGCAGAGGTGTGAAATCCCCTTAAATTATGTTGAATAAACTTCTAAAAGTGTAAAATGCTGGTCTGTCTTGATGGGAGTTGCAGACTCTCCTATTGAATAAACATTTCATGGTGAAGTCTACTCCTGTTGTATTTGGAACGTGACATATCAAATTTAATTTGATTTTAGAGTGAAGTCATCGCCCCCCATCATGTGACTATTATCAATATCAGAATATGATTAGTACAAGTCAAACAATCTCACCCTTGGCATTAGGTAACCTCTCCAAGTGTTGACCTCCCCGAAAGATCCCAATACACACCCCGATACAATAGGAAAATAATTAGTTATCTCAAAGTCTCTCAAATGTTTAAAGGTCCAATGCAGCTGTTTTATCTCAATATCAAATCCTTTCTGGGTAACAATTAAGTACCTTACTGTGATTGTTTCAATTAAAATAGTCAAAAAGAAACAAAAATAGCTTCTTAGCAAAAGTAATTTCTCAAGAATTTAGCTAGGACTTTCTGGGAGTGGTTTGTGAGGGAGGAGCCTAATAGGAGGGATATGTAACTTGAAAACTAGCTGTTATTAGCAGAGAGGTTTGAAACTCTCTCTGTTATTGTTCTATTAACTCATCTCGCTAAGTGATGTCGCCAGGCAGGCCAAAACTCCACCCATGCTAAACGAGCTGAAACAAGCTTTTCCAACAGCTCTTACACTAACACTTTTAAGTTGGAATATATAAAAAGCACAGGATAATCACATTGTTGACTGCACTGCCCCTTTAAAAATGGTGTGGCTTTGTAGTGAACTTTGGATGGTTCCTCCCTTACAATGTAAAGTTCTTACAGAATTGTGTTAGATTGATGCAACCCATTAATATTTTACTAGCCCTAACACTCCCCGACCCATTACTATATTCATCATCATTGATTGATAAGGTTCCCTGAAATGGACTTGAATGATGAAGTCTATTAGCTTTAGGACGTGGTCGTGAGAATTCTCCACCTGAATGATCAAAGGTCACAGGCTACCGATCACTTCCTCACCTCTAACCCTTAATTAGTGCCGAAGTTTCAGTGTTGTTGAAACAATATTTACCCAATCACCGTTCACATGCAGCGATTGAAAGTGGGAACTAGAAAGTTCAAGAGGCCTTTTTTAAAAGGTGCAATCCAGTGTTTCCGCTGCAGTCATTTAGCTGTGGTGCTGTGTCACGCCAAATAAATATGGAACATGAAAAACTTTCTGCCAAGGTGCACTTTGAAGATGCTACAACAATCCACATTTACTTTTCCTCTGCAAACAAAATGAGTAATGAATAGAAAAACCAGACAACCCCATAGTAGAATAGTGTATCTATTTACCTAGTCAGCTTGTTGTTGTGTGTTCTATGTGAGAGAAATATTCCTCTCAAGGCGCATTCAACTTGCAAGTTTGTGGGAGGGAAACATGCTTTCTGACAAGCAATCAATTCACAACAATTCATAATGCAATCACAGAGAAAACAGCAGTTTTAATGGCCATTGTTAAAAAAGAGGGGAATCCCAGCTTTCCATTCCCACTTTATTTACTTCTCAACTCCTAAATATGCATGAACTGCATCATTTTAAACCCAGAGTTTTTAGCAGCACATGTTACTTCTCCACAATTTGCTTTGATTATATAGGGGAGAGGGGGGCTGAATGTATTACAGGTAACTTTTAGGGTAACTTGGGGGGAAAAACTCAAGTGGTTTGTTTGAGAAGTACAGGCAGGAAGCGTAGTACCCCGGGTGGCGTTTTACCACATGTTAACCTAACAGTTAGGCCTACATTTTATTCACTGTGTTTATGCAAGTTATTTGGGACATAACATTTTAAAAACATGATACTAACTAGTTAAAATATCACATTTGGGATCTATAACAAAAATATAAAATATAAATATTTTCAATGATTTTACTGAGTTACAGTTCACATAAGGAAATCAGTCAATTGAAATAAATTCATTAGGCCCTAATCTATGGATTTCACATGACTGGGCAGGGGCACAGTCACTTAGAATGAATATTTCCCCACAAAGGGGCTTTATTACAGACACCTCAGTTTCATCAGCTGCTATCTGAGCAGCTAACCGATCGCTGCAGCTTTACATAGTCTATCGGTAAATAGCCCACCCAATTTTACCTACCTCATCCCCATACTGTTTTTATTTATTTACTTTTCTGCTCTTTTGCACACCAATATCTCTACCTGTACATGACCATCTGATCATTCATCACTCCAGTGTTAATCTGCAAAATTGTAATTATTCGCCTACCTCCTCATGCCTTTTGCACACAATGTATATAGACTCTCTTTTTTTTCTACTGTGTTATTGACTTTGCAAATGAGAACTTGTTCTCAACTAGCCTACCTGGTTAAATAAAGGTGGATTGTTTTATATTTTTAAATCAGCTGGACGATCCCGCAGGTGAAGAAGCTGGATGTGGAGGTGCTGGGCTGCCGTGATCTGCAGTTGTGAGGCCGGTTGGACATACTGCCAAACTCTCTAAAAAGACATTGAAGGCGGCTTATGGTAGAGAAATTAACATTCAGTTATCTGGCAACAGCTCTGGTGGCTCAGCATGCCAATTGCACCCTCCCTCAAAACAATGTGTAGCATTGTGTTATGTGACAAAACTGCACATTTAAGAGTGGCCTTTTATTGTCCCCAGGTGCACCGGTAATGATCATGCTGTTTATTCAGCTTCTTGATAGCTTCTTGATATGCCACACCTGTCGGGTGGGTGGATTATCTTGGGAAAGGAGAAATGCTCACTAACAGGGATGTAAAACCAATTGGTGCACAAAATTGGAGAGAAATCAGCTTTCTATGATATTTTATTTCAGCTCATAAAACAGGGGACCAACATATTGAGTTTATATTTTTGTTCCTTATAGCTAATGATTAGCTCAATAGGATGAATGAAGATAGCTAATCATTAGGTAGATCCCACTTAGGCAATTATATTTTAGATGGTGTCAGTATCATTTTTAATTTCATTAATTTTGGAGTAGTCACCAGAACTTAGCTCCCCTCTTTCCAAAGTTTCTAATTTCAGATAGTGTAGTTTGGCGGTTAATCTAGTGTTACAAAGTGTAGTGCTATTCTGTTCATTAGGGTCTAATTCAATATCTTGCTACTTGGCAAGACACACTGAACAATGCATGAGAGCACCAGCAGTTCCGGACGACTGTGTGATCTCGCTCTCCGTAGCCGATGTGTGTAAGACGTAATTGACAAACAACACAATTTTGATTGAACATGAAATTGATTGCAATATGTTTGAAATATATAGGCCTATGTAGCCTGTACTGTATTTATAATTTTAATG
Organism: Oncorhynchus kisutch; assembly: GCF_002021735.2. Taxonomy (NCBI): domain Eukaryota; kingdom Metazoa; phylum Chordata; class Actinopteri; order Salmoniformes; family Salmonidae; genus Oncorhynchus; species Oncorhynchus kisutch. Next base: position 15,251,892 of record NC_034177.2, read on the forward strand.
CAGTTATCTCTGTTTTTATTTGAAGCATCTTTTTATCCTTTGCTTGTTTGTGTTTAGTGGAGATTTTTAGTGGAGGGTAAAAAAGCATCTAACACCACACTTAACTGTTCTATAAATGGTCTGAGGCAATCAGTAAATAATGATTGTTTTCAACTTCATTATCAATGGGGGAACCAGCTCTGAGATTGAACAATATAACGATTAATTTAGCAATAAGATGTTTTTGGGAAACCAGGCCCATGACCTTTAGCAGTTTGCTTTGGTGGAAAAAGATAACATTTGTTCTAATTTCCTCTCTTTTTAGCCTCGTATTACCAGACTGATTAGCGCTCCGCTATCAATCTCGCCAGCTCGAATGATTGTACGAGGTTAATGATTCACTACTTCACTAATTTCTTTCTGCTATCTTCAAAGCTCTTTTTGATCACCGAGTTGGAAGGGGATGACCTATAGATTCATATTAAGATCACTTTATTGGTCAAATGCAACCCGAAATTTGACTTTCGCTAACCCAACTCCTTCAAAAGACACACACACACACAGTCTTGTATAACTAACCTTGTGGGGACACACAAGTCAGTCCCATTCAAAATCCTATTTTTCCTAACCCTAACCTTGACCCCAAAACATAAATTTAACTCTAACCCAAACACTAATTCTAACCCTAGAAATAGTATTTGACCTTGTGGGGACTAACAAAATGTCAGATACAGAATTCAAACTCGGAAAGGGAGATACCTAGTCAGTTGTACAACAGAATGCATTCAACTGAAATGTGTCTTCTGCATTTAACCCAACCCCTCTGAATCAGAGAGGTGCAGGGGGCTGCCATAATCGACCTCCACGGCACCCGGGGAACAGTGGGTTAACTGCCTTGCTCAGCGGCAGAACATAAGATTTTTATCTTGTCAGCTCAGGGATTCAATCCAGAAACCTTTAATGTTACTGGCCCAACACTCTAACCACTAGGCTACCTAGTTGTTGACTTGCCTCTCTAACGGTCAGGCTACCTGCGAACCCTATATACTGCATATGCTGGGCAAAGCAAGTGACTAAAGCATTTCTCATCAAGTACTTCACCTTGTTGACAGGCTTGGGCCTTGATCTTTGAGGGAGCTTAGATCAAATGGCTCATTCAGTTTGCTAACGTTGTCATCCTACTTCCGCACCACCCCATTTTGTAGAGCCTCTTGTCATTGAATAATTGAATTAATACAATCTCTGTGAAGCCAAAGTGTAATCTGCATTCATCACTTCGATTGTTGTAATGTAACATTGAGCCGTGTGACGACTAAGGGCATTTTACATCATTTTGTGTTTGCGTAGCACAAATAAGTCCGAAGTCGCAGTTCCTTTTGTGCCAAACAGGGTCATATTAATATTTCAAATTAAGAATGTGAATGTTAGTTATTTGCACAGCTTTTCCTTATGTCGAGGTGTAGGCCTAGACTATGAGAGGTCTTGAGAAATGTGAAAAAATATGGAAAATCTATTTCAATACTCCCAACTCACCAGGAAAATGTATGGGGGGGGGGGGGGGTGCATTGTGATGTAACACTGCATATATTTACAGTGTTATAAAGGTGTCCTTTCTGGTGAGAGGTGATTCCAGTAAATTGCATGGGGACTTTAAGTAACTCATGGGGACTTTAAGTAACTCATGTGGACTTTAAGTAACTCCTGGGGACTTTAAGTAACTCATGGGGACTTTAAGTAACTCATGGGGACTTTAAGTAACTCCTGGGGACTTTAAGTAACTCCTGGGGACGTTAAGTAACTCCTGGGGACTTTAAGTAACTCCTGGGGACTTTAAGTAACTCCTGGGGACTTTAAGTAACTCCTGGGGACTTTAAGTAACTCATGGGGACTTTAAGTAACTCATGGGGACTTTAAGTAACTCATGGGGACTTTAAGTATCTCCTGGAGACTTTAAGTAACTCATGGGGACTTTAAGTAACTCCTGGGGACTTTAAGTAACTCATGGGGACTTTAAGTAACTCCTGGGGACTTTAAGTAACTCCTGGGGACTTTAAGTAACTCATGGGGACTTTTAAGTACTTCTCCCTTTTTGACTCAAACCCTGGAGATTAAACATCTGTCCAGTTCTACTCACCCTCCTTTTCAAGTAAACACCTTGCACCTTGAGGGGATTTTCATGGTCTGTCAGCAGGAAATCACACTGTCTTGATCTGACAGTAACCAAAAGCGTGGTTTCTGTCTGAAAATGTGATGAAGACTGTTTATTCTCTGTGTGCACTGAATCAATATGAAAGAATACTTTCAATCAATTCATCTATCACATTTTATTTGTAGGCAATAGTACCTTTAACACAATATACAATTTACCTGAACTCAAAATATACAATTAAACTCAACACAAAGTGTGATGGAGAAAGTGTTGAGTCTTCAGATCGCTCTTCCTTACCCTCTCTGTCTCTCTGTCTGTCTAGAGAGATAGTCCTGGGCATGGTAACATAAAACATTGTGATATGGTGGCAATGGGCCAGCTAGAGATAATATATACCATTATGGAAATCCTATCAACAGTATGAAACAGACGAGAATGAGAGACATTACCAACCCCACTTACCTAGTGCCCCAAATACACTGAGTGTACAGAACATTAGGAACACCTGCTCTTTCCATGACACCGACTGACCAGGTGAATCCAGGTGAAAGCTATGATCCCTTATTGATGTCACTTGTTAAATCCACTTCAATCATTGTAGATGAAAGGGAGGAGACATGTTAAAGAAGGATTTGTAAGCTTTGAGACAATTGATACAGATGTGTGCCATTCAGAGGGTGAATGGGACAAGACAAAAAATACAAGCGCCTTTGAACGGTGTATTGTAAACACACCTGTTTGAGTGTGTAGAGAACTGCAACGCTGTTGGGTTTTTCACGCTCTACAGTTTACTTTGTGTATCAAGAATAGTCCATCCCCCCAAAGGACATCCAGCCAACTTGACACAACTGTGGGAAGCATTGGAGTCAACATGGGCCAGCATGATGACTGTTGAAGGCTTTTGACACCTTGTAGAGTCCATGCCCCGATTAATTGAGGCTGTTCTTAGGGAAAAAAAGGGGGTTGTGCAACTCAATATTAGGAAGGAGTTCCTAATGATTTGTACACTCAGCGTATACTATAGGGCAGGCTACTGTGGTAGAGTGTAAAACAAATAGAAAGTAAGACACCCGTTGGGGAAATGTTGACCTTAGTGTCTTGTTTTGCCCTCTTATCAGTAGTTGCTATGCTCAAGGAGGGAGAGGATCCGGTCTCCAAGTACCTCCGAATATTGTTGTTAAAGGGTAACTACCCATTTGGCCCAGTCTCCCTCTCCCTCTCCCTCTCCCTCTCCCTCTCCCTCTCCCTCTCCCTCTCCCTCTCCCTCTCCCTCTCCCTCTCCCTCTCCCTCTCCCTCTCCCTCTCCCCCTCCCCCTCCCTCTCCCTCTCCCTCTCCCTCTCCCTCTCCCTCTCCCTTCCTCTTTCTCACTCTCTCTCTTTATTTCTTCCCGCCAGCTCAGAGCGGTAGAAAACAAACCATACACACACTTTAGCCTTTTCCCTCCACTGCCCTCCCTCCCTTTCTCTTTCTGTTTCCCTCCATCCCCCTCTTAAGTGCTCAAGCTCTTATTACTAATGCGTGTCAATACGGTCTCCTCCCTCTGATCATTACAAGTCAATCTCACTGCCTCAGTACCTCCTCTCAAGCCTAAAGGCACACTCCAAATCTCCACTGTGTCAGTTGTATTGCTGTTGAATCACTCTGTGCCCACGATGTAGTGGTCTCCTCGCACCTCACTCCAATGCAGTAGTACTATTGGTGATTCAGGGCCACAATGTTGCAATAGGAATTTACTCGCAGCCACAACTGATGTCTTTTCGCACTCTAGTGCATAATGATTCAACGAAGAGAACGCCTTAGAGGTCCCAGCTGACCAGGAATGAGCCATAGTATTACTGTATTATTGCGTTGTTCATTACATAAAAAAAAAAATATATATACATATATATATATATATATATATATATATATATGTATACAGTACCTGTCAAAAGATTGCACATACCGACTCATTCAAGGGTTATTCTTTATTTTTACTATTTTCTACATTGTATAATAATAGTGAAGACATCAAAACTATGAAATAACACATATGAAACATGTAGTAACTAAAAAAGTGTTCAACAAATCTAAATATATTTTATATTTGAGATTCTTCCAAGTAGCCACACTTTGCCTTGATGACAGCTTTGCACACTCTTGGCATTCTCTCAAACAGCTTCATGAGGTAGTCACCTGGAATACATTTCAATTAACAGGTGTGCCTTGTTAAAAGTTCATAAGTGGAATGTATTTATTTATTAATGTGTTTCAGCTAATCAGTTGTGTTGTGGCAAGGTACGGTTGGTATAAAGAAGATAGCCCTATCTTGGTAAAAGATCAAGTCCATATTATGGCAAGAACAGCTCAAATAAGCAAAGAGAATTGACAGTCCATCGTTACATTGAGACGTGAAGGTCAGTCAATAAAGAACATTTCAAGAACTTTCAAAGTTTCTTCAAGTGCACTCACAAAAAAACATCAAGCGCTATGATGAAACTGGCTCTCATGAGGACCGTCACAAGGAAAGGAAGACCCAGAATTATGCTGCAGAGGATAAGTTCATTAGAGTTAACCGCACCTCAGATTGCATCCCAAATAAATGCTTCACAGAGTTCAAGTATCTGACACATCTCAACATCAACTGTTCAGAGGAGACCACGTGAATCAGACCTTCATGGTTGAATTGCTGCAAAGAAACCCCTACTAAAGGACAACAATAAGAAGAAGAGACTTGTTTGGTCCAAGGAACCAGAGATATGGACATTAGACCGGTGGAAATCTGTCCTTTGGTCTGATGAATCCAAATTTGAGATTTTTGGTTCCAACCGCCATGTCTTTGTAAGACGCAGAGTAGGTGAACGAAGGATCTCCGCATGTGTGGTTCCCACTATAAAGCATGGAGGAGGTGTGATGGATTCTGCAGCGATATGCCATTCCATCTGGTTTGTGCTTAGTGGGACTATCATTTGTTTTCAATAGGACAATGAAGCAAAACACACCTCCAGGCTGTGTAAGGGCTATTTGACCAAGAAGGAGAGTGATGGAGTGCTGCATCAGATGACCTGGCCTCCACAATCACCGGCCTCAACCCAATTGAGGGATGAGTTGGACCGCAGAGCGAAGGAAAAGCAGCCAACAAGTGTTCAGCATATGTGGGAACTTCTTCAAGACTGTTAGAAAAGCATTCCTCATGAAGCTGGTTAAGACAATGCCAAGAGTGTGCAAAGCTGTCATCAAGGCAAAGGGTGGCTACTTTTTTTTACAATGTAGATTCCAAGAACACAGGATGAGATGTTACTATCCTTTGTGCAAGCACTTCCAAGAGTTCATGAACAGTGAGCCTGGTGAAATTTGGGTAGCGCATCGTCAGTAGTGTACCTTTGGTTCCTAGGGTGTTTCGGCCTTTCACACTATACACCCTACCCAAATGCGGCCAGCGACAGGGTGATCAATCCTACGCTTGCGTCCCATTCCCAATTAGTCATAGGAGTTGCCTTGTTGTTGATAGCCAACATCCCATGGGACTATGCATGGCAGGGGCATCCTCCTCCCTGAATCAAGCATTGTTGACCGCATACCTCCTGGCCCTCTCACTTCGGGGCCCAGCTGGGGTCTTTCCTCTTCATCCAGAGCCACTGACTGCTGCCTTCTGCCGCCTCCGATACAGCTTTGATTGCCGAACGCTGGCTCTGGCCCTCAATTCCCAGGTCTCTAAGCAATCTGGTTGTAGATGTTGCCACAAAACCTCTGCAGCCCACCTCCACTGGTCAGACTTCTGTGTTCCAGCCATGCATTTGTTACTATTTCACAGCATTCTTCCTTACATCATACTGTATTTTCACTATTTCACAGAACTTGGCTAGGCGAAGTGAATGTCTGTGCCTCGCATTCTCCCTTAATTAACAGACCTTCGCTTGAAAAACATTAATAATACTATTTGATCCTCTTGGGATGTCGCTGCCAGTGTAAGCTTCCAGCCAGTGTTAACCTGTAAGTCTACCAGCTCATATGCACCAGAAAAAAACAAGTATATGTACTGTATGAATGGTAGACTGAGCCTCAATTTCAATTCAGTTAAGGGCTTTGATCACTCCACTACACCAGAGAAATAGTGTTCTGTGCAGCTTAGAGTTGTTACCCTGACAACAAACCTCTCTGCCTAGCCAATGAATTTCCGTATGTTAATTTGCAAGGCACATGGGGAGTGTGTGGAAGTAGGTGCTCTGTCAACATATCACACATGAAAGACCATACGCTCACCACACACACACACACACACACACACACACACACACACACACACACACACACACACACACACACACACACACACACACACACACACACACACCAGCCCCGAGTCTTCCTCTGTTAGCCTTTCCCTCACTCTCTTCCGGTGGACGTTGTTCTAAGGCGAGAGCCGCTGTATGCTGAGAGGTGTATGTTTTGTCCTCCTTCATTGCTCATGTTACATTCCAAGGGGAGAACCCTTGCTAGAAATAGCATTTAGCACCTGGGCGTATTTCCACACTGGCATTCGGCTGACATTCTCATCTTAGCCACGGTTCTCTGGAGCTGTCCCCAGGTTAGAGTGCTGGGCCAGTAACCGAAAAGGTTTGCTTATATTATTATTCTTTTTCAGGATGATGTATGTATTGTTTGTTTTACTGCTAGGCGTTACGGCACTTTTGGAGCTAGAAACACAAGCATTTTGCTGCACCTGCAATAACATCTGCAAATCTGTATACTTGACCAATGAACTTTGATTCGATTTGGTTCGAATACTGGAGCCAACAAGGGGAAAAATCTTTCGCTGTGCCCTTGAGCAAGGCACTTAACCCCAATTGCCCTGGGGCACTGGACAATGGTGATTCTGGCCGTGACTCCACTCCCTGCGGGTGTCTCAGGTGGAGTTGGGATATGCAAGAAATACATTTGCGTTACACAATTGTGTAAAAGGACAAATATAAGCACCCCCTAAATTATTATTGTTATAATCAATGGACTTCATAAATTGTGACCGTGTGTATTTGTTGTGTTCTAAAAAAAACTCTAATAATAATTGCCCGGATCCAATATATCCACGCATGTTCCCTCTTTTATGGCAGTGATAGTGCTGTGTAGTGTCGCATTTTCTATAAAAACCTATACCATGACACATCAGTATTTATCTCTGTGCCTCAACTGTCAAATACAAGGCTATTCTATACTGCTTTTTGCAGTTTTTACAGTACAAAATAACTCAGTACAGTGCACTTTTATTGTACAGTAATTCCTGATCTGTTGTATACAGTCATGTATATCGTGTATACTTTGGCGGTATACTATTGTATGTGTGTAGGATTGAGTATTCTGTCTATTCTTTATTTATTTTATTTGGAATTTACCCCCTTATCTCGCCAATTTCGTGGTATCCAATTGTTAGTAGTTACTATCTTGTCTCATCGCTACAACTCCCGTGCGGGCTCGGGAGAGACGAAGGTCGAAAGCCATGCGTTCTCCGAAACACAACCCAACCAAGCTGCATCCAACCCAGAAGCCAGCCGCACCAATGTGTCGGAGGAAACACAGTGCACCTGGCGACCTGGTTAGCACGCACTGCGCCCGGCCCTCCACAGGAGTCGCTAGTGCGTGATGAGACAAGGATATCCCTACCGGCCAAACCCTCCATAACCCGGACGACGCAAAGCCAATTGTGCGTCGCCCCACGGACCTCCCAGTCGCGGCCGGTTGCGACAGAGCCTGGGCGTGGTGGCACAGCTAGTGCCCTAGACCACTGCGCCACCCAGGAGGCCTGTATTCTGTCTATTCTATTGACGTGTTCATATTGCCAAGTTGTATTATTTCTACAGTTATCACAGTATGTCTATATGTGTCTTAATTAATATACATTCCACCAGTCAGACGCAGTCAGGGCCCGTATTAGCGACGCACAGGAAGTAGCCTAAGACTAGGCTGTGGTTACCTGTAACTTTCTGGCCTGCTGGAAGGTGACACGGGTTATGGCCGAGAGCCAGGGACAGGGAAAGAGAGTGACAGCATGATGAGCTAGGACAAAGAAGGAGCCCGATCAGAGTGTCTTGGGTTCAACCCTTGATTCAGTCAGTCATTGAGAGATGAAGACAACTAAGCTGAGTCATTTTTCATATATTAATTTATTTTTTGGAACCGTGCACTACTTGTAGCTGCACAGTATTTAGCTGTCAAGCTAATAAGCATTTGTGATCTCTGGGTATGAATGGGATGTGGACTGATCTGTTAGATTGGTAATGAATAAAACCTGCACTCTACACTGCACTGAAAAACATCATCTGTTTAGGTTGACCTCTGCTACTGTTAATAAATTAATCAAATATTTCTACTACTTTTTAGTTCTAGTGCAAGAATCACATGTGCAGTATTATAATGCACACAGTAGACAATTCCATAGATGGTTAATTGCTTTATTTCTGCACGATACTGAGTAAAATACTAAGCCAGTGGCATGTTCTCAGCTGATGGCTGAGGATTTCACATTGAACAAAACAACACAATAGTCTGTGTGTGTCATCCTCACAGCCCGTCTGTGTGCGTAAAGGGAGGGGCGGGGTGGGAGTGTGAAGGGGGGGGGGTGTATATGTCAAAAGTGACGCAGCCCGCTGGGCTGCAGAGGGGGATTGCCTTGTGCGTGGGCGACTGAGAGAGCAAAGAGATAGAGAAAGACTATCTGTGCGGTTAACTGCCGTTGCACCGTAGAGGAAGATTAAAGCGTGGTCTGTGAGTGATGCTGTGAGTGGGATTTGCCTGTCGGCTCGACTCTCTGAATATGACCTCAAATGTGATGATATTTCACCCAGAGAGCAGAGACAAAGGGATTCCATGAGGTTGTTGATACTTTCAATTGTGACTCGACTTGAGGTCGACCAGCGTACATTATTTACATTAAAAGGTCACCTTTTTCTGGAGGGCAATGTTGTTCTTTCTGTCTGCTTTAATTACAGTGATGCTGGCAAACCAACCCACACACACACCATGTATATACGCACATACACTTAGACACACCATCCATATACGCACACATACCTACACACTCACAACAGAACACAAACCACCTTGCAAAACTGTACTGCCAAGGTGCCCTATTTAATAAAATGAGAGAGGGAGAAGCATGTGATCATGTTTGAATGCCTTCGGAAAATATTCAGACTCCTTGACTGCAAAACACAGGTTTTCTGCAATTTTTACTAATTTATAAAAAAAACTAAACTGAAATATCACATTTACATAAGTTTTCAGACCATGAAGCAGCTTTGGCAGCAATTACAGCCTCGAGTCTTCTTGGGTATGACACTACAAGCTTGGCACACCTGTATTTGGGGAGTTTCTCCCATTGTTTTCTGCAGATCCTCTCGAGCTCTGTCAGGTTGGATGGGGAATGATGCTGCACAGCTATTTTCAGGTCTCTCCAGAGATGTTAGATCCGATTCAAGTCTGGGCGTTGGCTGGACCACTCAAGGACATTCAGAGACTTGTCCCGAAGCCACTCCTGCATTGTCTTGGCTGTGTGCTTAGGGTCATTGTCTTGTTGGAAGGTGTACCTTCGCCCAAGTCTGAGGTCCTGAGCGCTCTGGAGCAGGTTTTCACAAAGGATCTCTCTGTACTTTGCTCCATTCATCTTTGCCTCAATCCTGACTTGTTTCCTTGTCCCTGCTGCTGAAAAACATTCCCACAGCATGATGCTGTGACCACCATGCTTCACCGTAGGGATGATGCCAGGTTTCCTCCAGACATGATGCTTGGCATTCAGGCCGAAGAGTTCAATCTTGGTTTCAACAGTCCAGAGAATCGTGTTTCTAATGGTCTGAGAGTCTTTAGGTGCCTTTTGACAAACTCCAAGTGGACTGTCATGTGCCTTTTACTGAGGAGTGGCTTCCGTCTGGCCACTCTACCATAAAGGCCTGAATGGTGGAGTGCTGCAGAGATGGTTGTCCTTCTGGAAGGTTCTCCCATCTCCACAGAGGAACACTAGAGCTCTGTCAGAGTGACCATCAGGTTCTTGGTCACCTCCCTGACCAAGGCCCTTCTCCCACGATTGCTCAGTTTGGCCGGGACGGCCAGCTCTAGGAAGAGTCTTGGTGATTCCAAACTTCTTCCATTTAAAAATGATGGAAGCCAATATGTTCTTGGGGATCTTCAATGCTCCAGAAATATTTTTGGTACCCTTCCCCAGTTCTGTGCCTCGACCCAATCCTGTCTTGGAGCTCTACGGACAATTCCTTTGATCTCATGGCTTGGTTTTTGCTCTGACATGCACTGTCAACCATGGGACCTTATATAGACAGGTGTGTGCCTTTCCAAATCATGTCCAATCAATTGAATTTAGCACAGGTGGACTCCAATCAAGTTGTAGAAACATCTGAAGGATAATCAATTGAAACAGGATGTACATGAGCTCAAGTTTGATTCTCATAGCAAAGGGTCTGAATACTTATGTAAATAAGGTATCCCTGTTTTCGCATTGTCATTATCGGTATTGTGTGTAGATTGCTGAGGATTTTTATTTATTGAATACATTTGATAATAAGGCTGTAACGTAAGAAAATGTTGAAAAAAATCAAGGGGTCTGAATACTTTCCGAAGGCGCTGTAAATGATGTTGTGTCAATATAGTTTTGTTGATTGGCGTACATCCAAATGTAGGCATTTATTCTCATAGCATGATAGGAATGCTCTGTATTCCTCAGACACGCAGCCAGCCAGCCAGCCTCCCTTCTGAGGAACAAACTGTGGCGTACACAATCCTGACTCCTGGCATATTTACTGTAACACTCAGCCGCACAGACATTTCCCCTTTTCTTCAGAAACATATCAAGTCCACATTTCCAATGGTCATGCACTCGCACTCGCACTCACACACACACACGCACACGCACGAACGCACACACGCACACACACGCACACACGCACGCACGCACACACACACACACACACACGCACACGCACGCACACGCACGCACACACAAATCAAATCAAATCAAATCAAATTTTACATTGTTAGCAGATGTTAATGCGAGTGTAGCGAAATGCTTGTGCTTCTAGTTCCGACAATGCAGTAATAACCAACAAGTAATCTAACTAACAATTCCAAAACTACTGTCTTATACACAGTGTAAGGGGATAAAGAATATGTACATAAGGATATATGAATGAGTGATGGTACAGAGCAGCATAGGCAAGATACAGTAGATGGTATCGAGTACAGTATATACATATGAGATGAGTATGTAAACAAAGTGGCATAGTTAAAGTGGCTAGTGATACATGTATTACATAAGGATGCAGTCGATGATATAGAGTACAGTATATACGTATGCATATGAGATTAATAATGTAGGGTAAGTAACATTATATAAGGTAGCATTGTTTAAAGTGGCTAGTGATATATTTACATCATTTCCCATCAATTCCCATTATTAAAGTGGCTGGAGTTGAGTCAGTGTCAGTGTCGGTGTGTTGGCAGCAGCCACTCAATGTTAGTGGTGGCTGTTTAACAGTCTGATGGCCTTGAGATAGAAGCTGTTTTTCAGTCTCTCGGTCCCAGCTTTGATGCACCTGTACTGACCTCGCCTTCTGGATGATAGCGGGGTGAACAGGCAGTGGCTCGGGTGGTTGATGTCCTTGATGATCTTTATGGCCTTCCTGTAACATCGGGTGGTGTAGGTGTCCTGGAGGGCAGGTAGTTTGCCCCCGGTGATGCGTTGTGCAGACCTCACTACCCTCTGGAGAGCCTTACGGTTGAGGGCGGAGCAGTTGCCGTACCAGGCGGTGATACAGCCCGCCAGGATGCTCTCGATTGTGCATCTGTAGAAGTTTGTGAGTGCTTTTGGTGACAAGCTGAATTTCTTCAGCCTCCTGAGGTTGAAGAGGCGCTGCTGCGCCTTCTTCACGATGCTGTCTGTGTGAGTGGACCAATTCAGTTTGTCTGTGATGTGTATGCCGAGGAACTTAAAACTTGCTACCCTCTCCACTACTGTTCCATCGATGTGGATAGGGGGGTGTTCCCTCTGCTGTTTCCTGAAGTCCACAATCATCTCCTTAGTTTTGTTGACGTTGAGTGTGAGGTTATTTTCCTGACACCACACTCCGAGGGCCCTCACCTCCTCCCTGTAGGCCGTCTCGTCGTTGTTGGTACTCAAGCCTACCACTGTTGTGTCGTCCGCAAACTTGATGATTGAGTTGGAGGCGTGCGTGGCCACGCAGTCGTGGGTGAACAGGGAGTACAGGAGAGGGCTCAGAATGCACCCTTGTGGGGCCCCAGTGTTGAGGATCAGCGGGGAGGAGATGTTGTTGCCTACCCTCACCACCTGGGGGCGGCCCGTCAGGAAGTCCAGTACCCAGTTGCACAGGGCGGGGTCGAGACCCAGGGTCTCGAGCTTGATGACGAGCTTGGAGGGTACTATGGTGTTGAATGCCGAGCTGTAGTCAAATCAAATCAAATCAAATCAAATTTATTTATATAGCCCTTCGTACATCAGCTGATATCTCAAAGTGCTGTACCAGGCGGTGATACAGCCCGCCAGGATGCTCTCGATTGTGCATCTGTAGAAGTTTGTGAGTGCTTTTGGTGACAAGCTGAATTTCTTCAGCCTCCTGAGGTTGTGTGCAGTGTGGTTGAACAGCATTCTCACATAGGTATTCCTCTTGTCCAGATGGGTTAGGGCAGTGTGCAGTGTGGTTGAGATTGCATCGTCTGTGGACCTATTTGGGCGGTAAGCAAATTGGAGTGGGTCTAGGGTGTCAGGTAGGGTGGAGGTGATATGGTCCTTGACTAGTCTCTCAAAGCACTTCATGATGACGGAAGTGAGTGCTACGGGGCGGTAGTCGTTTAGCTCAGTTACCTTAGATTTCTTGGGAACAGGAACAATGGTGGCCCTCTTGAAGCATGTGGGAACAGCAGACTGGTATAGGGATTGATTGAATATGTCCGTAAACACACCGGCCAGCTGGTCTGCGCATGCTCTGAGGGCGCGGCTGGGGATGCCGTCTGGGCCTGCAGCCTTGCGAGGGTTAACACATTTAAATGTCTTACTCACCTCGGCTGCAGTGAAGGAGAGACCGCATGTTTTCGTTGCAGGCCGTGTCAGTGGCACTGTATTGTCCTCAAAGCGGGCAAAAAAAGTAATTTAGTCTGCCTGGGAGCAAGACATCCTGGTCCGTGACGGGGCTGGATTTCTTCCTGTAGTCCGTGATTGACTGTAGACCCTGCCACATGCCTCTTGTGTCTGAGCCGTTGAATTGAGATTCTACTTTGTGTCTGTACTGACGCTTAGCTTGTTTGATAGCCTTGCGGAGGGAATAGCTGCACTGTTTGTATTCGGTCATGTTACCAGACACCTTGCCCTGATTAAAAGCAGTGGTTCGCGCTTTCAGTTTCACGCGAATGCTGCCATCAATCCACGGTTTCTGGTTAGGGAATGTTTTAATCGTTGCTATGGGAACGACATCTTCAACGCACGTTCTAATGAACTCGCACACCGAATCAGCGTATTCGTCAATATTGTTATCTAACGCAATACGAAACATATCCCAGTCCACGTGATGGAAGCAGTCTTGGAGTGTGGAGTCAGCTTGGTCGGACCAGCGTTGGACAGACCTCAGCGTGGGAGCCTCTTGTTTTAGTTTCTGTCTGTAGGCAGGGATCAACAAAATGGAGTCGTGGTCAGCTTTTCCGAAAGGGTGGCGGGGCAGGGCCTTATATGCGTCGCGGAAGTTAGAGTAACAATGGTCCAAGGTCTTTCCACCCCTGGTTGCGCAATCGATATGCTGATAAAATTTAGGGAGTCTTGTTTTCAGATTAGCCTTGTTAAAATCCCCAGCTACAATGAATGCAGCCTCCGGATAAATGGTTTCCAGTTTGCAAAGAGTTAAATAAAGTTCGTTCAGAGCCATCGATGTGTCTGCTTGGGGGGGGATATATACGGCTGTGTTTATAATCGAAGTGAATCTCTTGGTAGATAATGCGGTCTACATTTGATTGTGAGGAATTCTAAATCAGGTGAACAGAAGGATTTGAGTTCCTGAATGTTTCTTTCATCACACCATGTCTCGTTAGCCATAAGGCATACGCCCCCGCCCCTCTTCTTACCAGAAAGATGTTTGTTTCTGTCGGTGCGATGCGTGGAGAAACCCGTTGGCTGCACCGCCTCGGATAGCGTCTCTCCAGTGAGCCATGTTTCCGTGAAGCAAAGAACGTTACAGTCTCTGATGTCCCTCTGGAATGCTACCCTTGCTCGGATTTCATCAACCTTGTTGTCAAGAGACTGGACATTGGCAAGAAGAATGCTAGGGAGTGGTGCACGGTGTGCCCGTCTCCGGAGTCTGACCAGAAGACCGCCTCGTTTCCCTCTTTTTCGGAGTCGTTTTTTTGGGTCGCTGCATGGGATCCACTCCGTTGTCCTGTTTGTAAGGCAGAACACAGGATCCGCGTCGCGAAAAACATATTCTTGGTCGTACTGATGGTGAGTTTGACGCTGATCTTATATTCAGTAGTTCTTCTCGACTGTATGTAATGAAACCTAAGATGACCTGGGGTACTAATGTAAGAAATAACACGTAAAAAAACAAAAAACTGCATAGTTTTCTAGGAACGCGAAGCGAGGCGGCCATCTCTGTCGGCGCCGGAAGTTAATCACACACACATGCACACGCACGCACGCACACACGCGCACACACACACACACACACTGTCAATATTCATTCAAATCTACTGTGTCTCAGTTCTCATGGCAACCCTAGGTAGTTTTAGAGTAGTGGTAAGTTATAAGGACAGGTTATGCTTCATTCACTACCACTCTGTCATTAAGGGAATGAATGAAATGGAAATTCAATGCACCAATTGAAAAAATACCTCTTTGAAAACATGGTGAACCTTTCTGCAGAATACAGATAATGACCCCCAATTCACCCCATGTTGAATTCATTCTAAATGCTTTGCCTGAATTGTTGTGATTGGAACTATGCCTAACCTTGGATGAAGGGTTGTATCTGATTGAATGACAGCCAGCCCAGAACTATAGTCCTTGTGATAAGAGCAACTCATTAGACAAGGACGATATACTGGACTGGTAGTGTCCCATAGATAGACCACCCTGGGTCGTTTAGTAATGTCTGTCTGTCTGTCTGCTGCCTGGAGCCAGCGCTGAAGCCGGGGCAGGCGGGGTGACTGGAGGCACTGCTGTGGTGCGTTGATTCTGGGGTTGGAGACGTCAGCGGCTGCCTTGACCGGTGGCGGCTCTGTGTCATCTCTGTACGCACGAGAGCTCTATAGAGCACAGCCCAGCCACGCTGGCCCCCTACTATGTTCCAGCCAGACCAAGGACAGACCAAGCCAGGCATGCAGTACATGTCTGGCTCAGGGGGCGGCAGGGTAGCCTAGTGGTTACAGCGTTGGACTATTAACCGAAAGGTTGCAAGGTACAAATTTTCGTTCTTACCCTGAACAGGCAGTTAAACCCACTGTTCCTAGGCCATCATTGAAAATAAGAATTTGTTCTTAACTGACTTGCCTAGTTAAATAAAGGTTTTTAAAAAAGTATATGTACATCTACACAGAGCGTACAAAACATTAGGAACACCTGCTCTTTCCATGACATAGACTGACCAGGTGAATCCAGGTGAAAGCTATGATCCCTTATTGATGTCACTTGTTAAATCCACTTCAATCAGTGTAGATGAATGGGGGGGGGGCAGGTTAAAGAAGGATTTTCAAACCTTGAGGCAATTGAGATACGGATCGTGTATGATTGCCATTCAGAGGGTTGAATGAGGAAAACAAAGATTCAAATGCCTTTGAATGGGGTATGGTAGTAGGTGCCAGGTGCACCGATTTGAGTGTGTCAAGAACTGCAACGTGGGTTTTTCATGCTCAAGAATGGTCCACCACCCAAAGGACATCCAGCCAACTTGACACAACTGTGGGAAGCATTGGAGTCAACATGGGTCAGCATCCCTGTGGAACACTTTCAACACCTTGTAGAGTCCATTCCCAGACAAATTGAGGCTGTTCTGAGGGGGGGTTCAGAGCAATATCAGGAAGGAGTTCCTAATGATTTGTACACTCAGCGTATACTATAGGGCAGGCTACTGTGGTAGAGTGTAAAACAAATAGAAAGTAAGACACCCGTTGGGGAAATGTTGACCTTAGTGTCTTGTTTTGCCCTCTTATCAGTAGTTGCTATGCTCAAGGAGGGAGAGGATCCGGTCTCCAAGTACCTCCGAATATTGTTGTTAAAGGGTAACTACCCATTTGTCTCTCTCTCTCTCTCTCTCTCTCTCTCTCTCTCTCTCTCTGAGAAACACCACACCTGGCTTGCCTAATTTCCCCATTGTTGTTCTTCCGATGAGATGCTGTATTGTTTACAATTTACTTTTGTACAATGATTTTATTGGCTGTCTAGAGCTATTTGTGTTGTTCAAATGCAGTGATTTGCTATGTGTGTGTGTGTGTGTGTGTGTGTTTGTGTGTGTGTGTGTGTGCGCGTGTGCGTTTGTGTGTATCAGTGGGAGCATCAGAATACAGGAAACCATATGGCTCCCCACATGCAGGACTCTCCCCTTCCTGGTCTAGTTTCCTCCTCGGTCCTTATATGGTTGCACCGGTCTCTGGGTTGCATGCTTCAACTGACATTGGTGCTGCAGAGTGGAGTGAATGTGGTTCGTCACTCCATTCCCCTCTCTCTCTCTCTCTCTCTCTCTCTCTCTCTCTCTCTCTCTCTCTCTCTCTCTCTCTCTCTCCCCACCCCCCCATTTCTCTCAATTTCGTTTCTCTCTCTCTCACACACACCCACACACACAAACACACACACACTCACTGTTTAGCTACTCTAGGGCACTTGGCAGAACATTGACACTCAATCACGCAGCCAATAATATACTGTAAAAATAAAACTAGATGTCCTGTTCTCTTCTGTTTTTGTTATTTGTTCTTAAAGGTTTTCACATGCAAAGGTTTCCCAATCTTAACCTACATTCATATATGACCTATAAAATACATATGTGGGGTCATGCAGAATGTCATGCAGATGCACATCAAAATCATATGCACGACATAATGTTTTCTTGATTGGCAAAAACATCTTAACAAATCAGAACTTGTTTACAAAGAAACAAAGACTACTGAAATTCATGAAATTATTTGTCTGCATTCAACTGGTAAGGAAATACATGTTCTGTATTTCAGAAAGCATGTCCTATGTGTTGCATCATAGTGTTGCATCAGATCTGTGTTAGTTAAATCTACTCAAATCCCACTCTCCCTCCTCCTCTTTCTTCTCTCTCCCTCCTAAAACATGCCCTGACTCCCTTCCAGTCTACACACACACATGCGCGCACGCACGCGCGCACACACACACACACACACACACACACACACACACACACACACACACACACACACACACACACACACACACACACACACACACACACACACACACACACACACACACACACACACACACACACACATAAACACACGGTTATCAAAGCCGGCCTCTCTGTGCCCAGGTCAAAAGTGTTGCACGAAAAGGGAATAGAGTGTCATTTCGGTACTTACTCTGTCTTGGTTTTATCTGTCTTGGTTTTATCTGTCTTGGTTTTATCTGTCTTGGTTTTATCTGTCTTGGTTTTATCTGTCTGCACGTGCAACTGGAACTGCATGCCTATCTTTAAAAAAATATTTGTTGGTGTTCAAATTGTATAAAATACAACAAAGATGGGAAAGCGGATACCTAGCCAGGTGCACAACTGAATGCATTCAACCAAAATCTGGCTTCTGCATTTAACCCCTCTGAATCAGAGAGGTGTGGGGGGCTCCCTTAATTGGCGTCCACATCATCGGCGCCCAGGGAGCAGTTGTTGTTGGGGGTTAACTGCCTTGCTCAATTGGCAGACCGGCAGATTTTTCCACCTTGCCAGCTCGGGGATTTGAACCAGCAACCTTTCGGTTACTGGCCCAACGATCTAGGCTACCTATCACCAATATTGATATAATATTGTAATATGAGAAGGTATTTGCACACTATTTGACCTTTAGGGGGGGCAGGGTAACCTAGCGGTTAGAGCGTTGGACTAGTAACCGGAAGGTTGCAAGTTCAAATCCCCGAGCTGACAAGGTACATATCTGTCATTCTGCCCCTGAACAAGGCAGTTAACCCACTGTTCCTAGGCCGTCATTGAAAATAAGAATTTGTTCTTAACTGACTTGCCTAGTTAAATAAAGGTACAATTTTTACAAAAATTACAAGTGTACATTGTGCAAGCACCTCCCTCTTGTTCTGTTACAGTGCAGTTTGTTTGAATGCGTCACGGAAAATAGTGGTCTTTGCTGTGCATTTCCTCTGTTGCAAAATCACTAACCTTGCTCCACACCAATGTGCTTAATAATCCTCCTCCTCCTCTTCCTCCTCCTCCTCCGTGTGTGGGTGAGAGCAGTAGCCAGTGTTAACCAGTGAGCGGATGCTTCCAGTATGTTCGGTGCTTTGTATTGCTGGTGTGGAGGAGAGAAGGAATTCAATGAGCCTACACTCCACTCCAGTCCCCTCCTTGACCTTCTCACTGCCATTATGTGTATCTTGTCCATGATTGTTTATGCAAGATTTGGAGAACCAATTGCTAATGAGGTTCTTTGTAGTTTTAATGTCACCTGAGTAATGTTCATCAGTGATAAGTCACAGCTGAAGCACATGGACAGTAACTAGAATGCATATCTAACTTGAAGACAGGAACAATGTGTGTTATTCTCCTAGTCATTTATAATGGAGAGGATTGGAAATGGTTTGTTTTTTCATGAGGTTTTCCATGCAACTCGTTGATATGTGATTAGATATTGAATGTTGTTCACAAGGTATTGAGAATAACTAACATTGAGTCTCTTATGAAGGATTCTCCCTGGGACAGAATGATAAGTTATTGATGTTGACACGTGTGGGGGTGCTGTTTTGTATTTGTACAGTGAAACGCGAGCAGTTGTTTTGCAGATACTGTGAGGACACAGAGACATCTTTAAGAACTTGAAGGTTCAATTATAGAGAAGATAATTTCAGGTCTTACCTTTGCTTTTATATGGTATTCCTCTGTCTTTTTAAAGACATTTCAACTTTTCACTAAGAGGAAGACTTGGTCATTATTTCTCTCAGAATCTAATTTCTACCGATGACTCAGGAAATAGGTTCATAGACAGACAGCCATTGTATCTCCTCTGCTGGAAAACTGGCAAATGCTAAGAAAAGAAAGAAAGGAGTCTCTTCCCAGAGCTGCTGAATGGAGAGAACAAGATGTCTGAGAGAGGAAGTGTACCAGTGCTGGTAATGGGCAGGTGCGGACCAGAGGCCAAACATTCTACTTTCCCTACAGTATCAGTTGTAGAACCCGCCAGAGGCAACATGGTATTCCCCTCTTTGTACAAGAGAATAACTCCTAACCCCAGCTCTATCCATGCAGGCTTATTCTATCTCACTCAACCAGTGTTAGGTGGTCCATCAATGACGCTTTTCTATTTGAATGCTGTGTTTGATTTCTGACAGAGGCCAGTATCTTAATGCTAAATGAAGGTGCCAGGTGGTAAATGGGTGTATTTACACTTTGTTGTTGTTTCTTTGTGTCTTTACAGGAACTGTTTGAGACACCAATATAGAAAGATAGTGAACTTTGTCGTTATCTTGCAATGTTCGTCAGCGTGCCTTGCTTTGTTCGTGTGTATGTGCATGTGGTAGCCTGCTCATATGTGTGTGTCTGTGCTATTGTAAACAGTGTTTCTCTTTATGCAAATTTCGGCTGAGTTGGGAAAACGTAGCCGTCGCATCGTAGCTCTATAAAATTGAAGTGAGCAAACACAGTAAGGCCAGGCATGCATTGAGAACTTCTCAGCAGCAAGGTAAGGACCGGCATGCATTGAGAACTTCTCAGCAGCAAGGTAAGGACCGGCATGCATTGAGAACTTCTCAGCAGCAAGGTAAGGACCGGCATGCATTGAGAACTTCTCAGCAGCAAGGTAAGGACCGGCATGCATTGAGAACTTCTCAGCAGCACGGTAAGGACCGGCATGCATTGAGAACTTCTCAGCAGCAAGGTAAGGACCGGCATGCATTGAGAACTTCTCAGCAGCAAGGTAAGGACCGGCATGCATTGAGAACTTCTCAGCAGCAAGGTAAGGACTGGCATGCATTGAGAACTTCTCAGCAGCAAGGTAAGGACTGGCATGCATTGAGAACTTCTCAGCAGCAAGGTAAGGACTGGCATGCATTGAGAACTTCTCAGCAGCAAGGTAAGGACTGGCATGCATTGAGAACTTCTCAGCAGCAAGGTAAGGACCGGCATGCATTGAGAACTTCTCAGCAGCAAGGTAAGGACCGGCATGCATTGAGAACTTCTCAGCAGCAAGGTAAGGACCGGCATGCATTGAGAACGCTTCAGCAGCAAAGTAAGGACCGGCATGCATTGAGAACGCTTCAGCAGCAAAGTAAGGCCCGGCATGCATTGAGAACGCTTCAGCAGCAAGGTAAGGACCGGCATGCATTGAGAACATCTCAGCAGCAAGAGAAGGCCCGGCATGCATTGAGAACACCTCAGCTGCAAGGTAAGGACCGACATGCATTGAGAACACCTCAGCAGCAAGGCCTAGAGCGAGGCAAGGTGTCTCCACCTGTGTACTTTAACTGGATCTCCTAGGCAACTAGACAAAGCCACGGGACGATGTTTGTCAGTGCGGATGGTCGGGGGGCCGGGTATATAATTAGAATTGACCCCAAAATAGATTGTATATGAAAATTATAATTTCTTACCTTGATTACAATGAGACAATAAACTGGTGATTTTATAGTCTTTTTGACCAAAACTAAAATCCAACAAATATTATAATAATGGCATTTTTTCCAGAAAAACTTTGGGGGGGCCCAAAAAATCACTGTCCTATGCAAAACCAAAAGCAAGCCTTATTCAGAGCATACTTACACACCTGACTGTACAGAATACATCCTGGGGCTAAGACACACACAGGAACCAAGTACCTGCACCCGTATGTATGCAGATGCCTCCTCCAGAGATGACTGTACTCCTTTTTGTTCCCCCAAGGCCAACCCAATAAATAACACCTCATTTGCATTTTCAATGCAATGCTACGTGTTCAGGTACGAACAGTTAAAAAAATAATTACAGGCATGCCATGTCATTCCTTTGGATAATCATTTATGACCTTTACCTAAGACTTATGTGGGAAGGAATTCTCTGTGATATCAAGCTCAAAGGATGATACTTTGGTACCACATAGTCTTTTGTGCATTCTTTGAAGGTAACAATGGCTGGGTAAAGAATTTGCTCTGGACTCGATACTGAGCCATGGGGTATACACACCACATCCTGTCACTTATTGTCTTGTCTGAAGACTTGGTTGTGGGAGAGAAGCTTTCCACAGCTTCCTCGTTTGTCCTTTATGGGAGAAGGCCCACAACAGTTGTAGCCCAAGGCTGAGGCTACTCTCTTAACTCTCTCTTTCTCATTCTTTCTATCTCTCTCTGCTCGTGATCTTCCCTCTCTCGATATGTGCAGGTGTACTGTCTCTCTCGGTCTGTCCAGCTGTACCTGTCTCTCTGTGTCTTTCCAGCTGTACCTGTCTCTCTCTGTCTGTCCAGCTGTACCTGTCTCTCTCGGTCTGTCCAGCTGTACCTGTCTCTCTCGGTCTGTCCAGCTGTACCTGTCTCTCTCGGTCTGTCCAGCTGTACCTGTCTCTCTCTGTCTGTCCAGCTGTACCTGTCTCTCTCGGTCTGTCCAGCTGTACCTGTCTCTCTCGGTCTGTCCAGCTGTACCTGTCTCTCTCGGTCTGTCCAGCTGTACCTGTCTCTTTCTGTCTGTCCAGCTGTACCTGTCTCTCTCTGTCTGTCCATCTGTACCTGTCTCTCTCTGTCTGTCCAGCTGTACCTGTCTCTCTCTGTCTGTCCAGCTGTACCTGTCTCTCTCTGTCTGTCCAGCTGTACCTGTCTCTCTGTGTCTGTCCAGCTGTACCTGTCTCTCTGTGTCTGTCCAGCTGTACCTGTCTCTCTCTGTCTGTCCATCTGTACCTGTCTCTCTCTGTCTGTCCAGCTGTACCTGTCTCTCTCTGTCTGTCCAGCTGTACCTGTCTCTCTCTGTCTGTCCAGCTGGACCTGTCTCTCTCTGTCTGTCCATCTGTACCTGTCTCTTTCTGTCTGTCCAGCTGTACCTGTCTCTCTCTGTCTGTCCAGCTGTACCTGTCTCTCTCTGTCTGTCCATCTGTACCTGTCTCTCTCTGTCTGTCCAGCTGTACCTGTCTCTCTCTGTCTGTCCAGCTGTACCTGTCTCTCTGTGTCTGTTCAGCTGTACCTGTCTCTCTGTGTCTGTCCAGCTGTACCTGTCTCTCTCTGTCTGTCCATCTGTACCTGTCTCTCTGTGTCTGTCCAGCTGTACCTGTCTCTCTGTGTCTGTCCAGCTGTACCTGTCTCTCTGTGTCTGTCCAGCTGTACCTGTCTCTCTGTGTCTGTCCAGCTGTACCTGTCTCTCTGTGTCTGTCCAGCTGTACCTGTCTCTCTCTGTGTCTGTCCAGCTGTACCTGTCTCTCTCGGTCTGTCCAGCTGTACCTGTCACTCTCTGTCTGTCCAGCTGGACCTGTCTCTCTCTGTGTCTGTCCAGCTGGACCTGTCTCTCTCTGTCTGTCCAGCTGGACCTGTCTCTCTCTGTGTCTGTCCAGCTGTACCTGTCTCTCTCTGTCTGTCCAGCTGTACCTGTCTCTTTCTGTCTGTCCAGCTGGACATGTCTCTCTCTGTCTGTCCATCTGTACCTGTCTCTCTCTGTCTGTCTAGCTGTACATGTCTCTTTCTGTCTGTCCAGCTGGACCTGTCTCTCTCTGTCTGTCCATCTGTACCTGTCTCTCTCTGTCTGTCCAGCTGTACCTGTCTCTCTGTGTCTGTCCAGCTGTACCTGTCTCTTTCTGTCTGTCCAGCTGGACCTGTCTCTCTCTGTCTGTCCATCTGTACCTGTCTCTCTTGGTCTATCCTGCTAGACCTGTTTCTCTTGTTCTGTCTCTCTCTACGTGCCTCTCTCAGTCTGTCTTGCTGTACCCATCTCTCTTTCTCTATCTGTCTCTCTCTCTCTACATGTCTCTCTTTCTCTACCTGTTTTTCTCTACTTGTCTCTCTTGATCTGTCTTGCTGTACCTGTCTCTCTCTCTACCTGTCTCTCTTGGTCGGTCATGATGTACATGTCTCTCTCTCCACATGTCTCTCTTGGTCTGTCCTGCTGTACCTGTCTTTCTCTCTCTACATGTCTCTCTTTCTCTGCCTGTCTCTCTCTACCTGTCTCTCTCTGTCCTCACCAGGTTCAACAGGATTCTGCTCCCAATCATATTTCCACTGGGAAGGAGTCTTACCAGCATACATTTTCCTTTATTAATCAAAATGACGCCAAACAAAACAAATAACACTGCAAAAACAAACTGTGACGCTCAAAGGCTATGTGCCCTAAACAAAGTCAACATCCCACAAACACAGGTGGAAAGAGAGTACCTAAGTATGGTTCCCAATCAGAGACAACGATAGACAGCTGTCCCTGATTGGGAAACATACCTGGCCAAAACGTAGAAATAGAAAATCATAGAAACACAAAACATAGTATGCCCACCCCAACTCACGCCCTGACCAAACCAAAATACAAACGTAAAAAGGATCTCTAAACTCAGGGCGTGACAGTTGTCCATCAAGGTCTTGGTCTATTTCTCGTTTTAACCTCTTGTTCAAGGCTATGCCCTGTTAACATTTATCCTCCCCTCCCTGTCCTTTTATCTCCATGGTCTGTGCCCACATGGCTCTGGTGTGGTCTCCTTCTCATTGAGGGGTAATGGGCATATGGACTATTAGACTACTGTAACACTCATTGAGATTTAAAGTAGCAAAAAGGTTATCAAGAACGCTACGCAGTGCTATTTGTGGTGGTGGGAATTAACTCACACACACACACACACACACACACACACACACACACACACACACACACACACACACACACACACACACACACACACACACACACACACACACACACATACACACACACACACACACACACACTGGATAAGAAAGAGGGAGTGCTGATAGGGAGGATGTGGTTTTTGCCAAGGCGGCAGCACATACAAGCCAGACCAACTTCAACAGAACCATGAAGAGAGGGGAGGAGGGAGTTAGAGTCCCTCGCCCACCTCTTTCACTGTGCTTAATGCGAGCCAGATTGCCACTGCGTGTGTATGACTGTGTGTGTGACCGGCCTGTACCCTCCGCTGTTTGGACACGTTTAGGGCTTCCTACTACACACACACACACATACACACACTCAGATCCCTGTTTCCTTCTGCCTCCGTGCCTATGTGTGTCTCCGGACTTCTCTCTGTACTCCGATTCTCATAAATATACAGGTCAGAGTGCAGGAAGCACGTCAAGAGGGTGTGTGTGTGAGTGCAGCCATGTCTCTCAAGATCCAAGACGAAATTCGACATCCGTCCAGGTCTCCAGGATGTCGGGAGATGACTTAACCGTCCACTAGGGGTAACGGTGAGCACTATTATCATCAACTAGTTTTGCGGTTTGCTAGGACATGTGGACAGGGATGGCGGATGGGAGTAAGCCGTGAGCTCCGGCTCTGAGGATGGAGCGTTCAATCACAGTGCTAGGTTTCTACAGTGCCTTGCGAAAGTATTCGGCCCCCTTGAACTTTGCGACCTTTTGCCACATTTCAGGCTTCAAACATAAAGATATAAAACTGTATTTTTTTGTGAAGAATCAACAACAAGTGGGACACAATCATGAAGTGGAACGACATTTATTGGATATTTCAAACTTTTTTTACAAATCAAAAACTGAAAATTTGGGCGTGCAAAATTATTCAGCCCCTTTACTTTCAGTGCAGCAAACTCTCTCCAGAAGTTCAGTGAGGATCTCTGAATGATCCAATGTTGACCTAAATGACTAATGATGATAAATACAATCCACCTGTGTGAAATCAAGTCTCCGTATAAATGCACCTGCACTGTGATAGTCTCAGAGGTCAGTTAAAAGCGCAGAGAGCATCATGAAGAACAAGGTACACACCAGGCAGGTCCGAGATACTGTTGTGAAGAAGTTTAACACCAAAAATAATGGTGTTCCAAAAAGGGTCCGAGAGCACACAATAAACTGCACATACCTCAGCCTAAACATCAGCACCACAGGTAACTTCCACAAAGCTGTGAATGACCTGAAAGACAAGGCAAGAAGGGCCTTCTACGTCATCAAAAGGAACATAACATTTTACATCGCAATTAGGATCTGGCTTAATTATTCAGCCCCCTTAAGTTAATACTTTGTAGCGCCACCTTTTGCTGCGATTACAGCTGTAAGTCGCTTGGGGTATGTCTCTATCAGTTTTGCACATCGAGAGACTGACATTTTTTCCCATTCCTCCTTGCAAAACAGCTCGAGCTCAGTGAGGTTGGATGGAGAGCATTTGTGAACAGCAATTTTCAGTTCTTTCCACAGATTCTCGATTGGATTCAGGTCTGGACTTTGACTTGGCCATTCTAACACCTGGATATGTTTATTTTTGAACCATTCCATTGTAGATTTTGCTTTATGTTTTGGATCATTGTCTTGTTGGAAGACAAATCTCCGTCCCAGTCTCAGGTCTTTTGCCGACTCCATCAGGTTTTCTTCCAGAATGGTCCTGTATTTGGCTCCATCCATCTTCCCATCAATTTTAACCATCTTCCCTGTCCTTGCTGAAGAAAAGCAGGCCCAAACCATGATGCTGTGTTCAGGGTGATGACCTGTGTTGCTTTTACGCCAAACATAACGTTTTGCATTGTTGCCAAAAAGTTCAATTTTGGTTTCATCTGACCAGAGCACCTTCTTCCACATGTTTGGTGTGTCTCCCAGGTGGCTTGTGGCAAACTTTAAACAACACTTTTTATGGATATCTTTAAGAAATGGCTTTCTTCTTGCCACTCTTCCATAAAGGCCAGATTGTGCAATATACGACTGATTGTTGTCCTATGGACAGAGTCTCCCACCTCAGCTGTAGATCTCTGCAGTTCATCCAGAGTGATCATGGGCCTCTTGGCTGCATCTCTGATCAGTCTTCTCCTTGTATGAGCTGAAAGTTTAGAGGGACGGCCAGGTCTTGGTAGATTTGCAGTGGTCTGATACTCCTTCCATTTCAATATTATCGCTTGCACAGTGCTCCTTGGGATGTTTAAAGCTTGGGAAATCTTTTTGTATCCAAATCCGGCTTTAAACTTCTTCACAACAGTATCTCGGACCTGCCTGGTGTGTTCCTTGTTCTTCATGATGCTCTCTGCGCTTTTAACGGACCTCTGAGACTATCACAGTGCAGGTGCATTTATACGGAGACTTGATTTCACACAGGTGGATTGTATTTATCATCATTAGTCATTTAGGTCAACATTGGATCATTCAGAGATCCTCACTGAACTTCTGGAGAGAGTTTGCTGCACTGAAAGTAAAGGGGCTGAATAATTTTGCACGCCCAATTTTTCAGTTTTTGATTTGTTAAAAAAGTTTGAAATATCCAATAAATGTCGTTCCACTTCATGATTGTGTCCCACTTGTTGTTGATTCTTCACAAAAAAATACAGTTTTATATCTTTATGTTTGAAGCCTGAAATGTGGCAAAAGGTCACAAAGTTCAACGGGGCCGAATATTTTCGCAAGGCACTGTATCTCAAACCGTAACCCTTTGGAATAAATGCCTAACCGTAACTGCCGAGCTCTTTCTTTTTTAACCGTAACCCTATCCCAAACTTAGCAGTCAAAATTTGACGTTTGGAGAAACGTGGTCAAACGTAGGAATCTGAATAAAAATGTGTACAACAGTGAGATCAAGTTGCAAGCGTGTGTGTGCATGTGTTTGGTCACAGCCACAACATGCAGAACTCCTCTGCAGAATGATTTGAACATGCTGTCTCTCTCTATCATACAATTAAATTCAATCCAAAAATATGAGAAAGGAAATCAGCTTTCCCCAATTCAAAACATTAGCAGCCTTGACTGTAGCTTTGACCTCTCCAGTGGGGATTCCACACAGGGTGTCAAGTCAGTCATGCAAAACAAGTTCTTCTAATGTTATGAGGAGGAAACTCCATTGCTGGCTATGACGGGAAAACAAATAGTCATATCTTGTGAGAGAAAGATTCTCTCTATTTCCTAACTGTCGATGTTGAAACAACATTCCTTTCAGTCTTTCGGGATTCCATTCCCGAGTCTCCCAAAAACAGCCTTTAGGAGGGTGTGTGTGTGTGTGTGTGTGTGTGTGAGAGTGGGGGGGGGGCATGGTGCCCAGTATCAAATGACTATGAGTTGTGAGAAAAGGATGAGGAGAGAGAGAAAAGGGAGTCAGTCAGGGAGAGGCCTGGGAAAGTGGCGGCCCAATACGAAGCCTGTTTACACGGGAGTCGCCCCCGTGTTAAATAACAGGGGTATTATCTCAGGCACCTGATGGGACGCCTAAGAATCACTGAGATTTTGCACAGGTCGACACTTCTGGCTGCAACTCGATCTGTTTTGTGTTGTTGGTAGTAAAGTTAGTCTTAGAATTGATGAGCTTGTTTTGCTATTCAGCAGTTCACATCAGGGTCGTTCCTACTCAAAAAGCACAAGGAAGAGGATTTTGACACCCACCATCTCAGACTGTAGCATTCCTGAAACATATTTTTTTATGATTGCACCCAAATTGGTCATTTTAATGTGTATGATTCATATTATTGTCAAGATATTCAAATATAGTACCTATAGTACCCCCCCACACACACCCCACACCAATCCCACCCAAACAACCAGTATACAGTATCGGTTCTCTATGTCAGACAAGTAGTATGCAGCTGCAGCTTGGATTATTGCTTCTTCATACTATGTACAGATCTGCTATCTTAATTTGATCACTCTATTGCCGCAGATAATTTTTGAAGCCTGTAGTGTATTCAAGGTTTAAAAGGCTTGTAATTCTTTATATAATCCACATAACAATTCCTGTTGCTGCAGGATTATATTAATGTTATGAGGAGAATAATTAAATTAACTGTAATGTAATACACGTCGGTAATGTTTTCCCTGTGAATATGATTATGTTTTTTGTTTCCCTGTTCATAGAAATTAACCATTGAAGTCACTTTAAGAACAATCTGAGATGGTGGGTGTCATGGTTTGATGAAATTAAATGACCCATATTGGAGACATTGGCCTATAGCTTTTGAAAGTATGCTTAAAAAGCAAACAGTAGCCTAATTTAATTGAACAGTCATGGCTTGCTGAAATGTCGTGGCATGACTCATTATCTAATCACTGAAGAAAGTATGATATTGCTGATTTCTGTGGTTACCACATTCAGTTTCTCTCCTGTAGCCTGATAATGTCTGTGCAAATCAAATGGTTCTTCCCCTAGCTTTGTGTGCCAGTACAATATGACCCTACCAATTGGGAAGAAAAATCTCCCTTTTGCAAAGTACAAATGCTGCTTTAAATATTGTTCGCTCACGTAAGGAGCACTGACTGTCTATTCCATGTTGAAATATTGACCAGTAAGGCCTGAATACCAACTTGAGATGTTGAGATGTAGGGGCATGTAACTTAGACTTTTAAATGCATATTACATATAGTTAGCTGGGAGAAATATTTTGGGAAAAGTTGCATATCAAGTTAAACAATCATTCCTCTAGGTGGTTTTAATGGGTTTTGTTGATTCCTTCCCTTTAGCCTGGTTTCAGATCTGTTTGTGCTGCATTGCGGATCTTGGACCAGGCTATCTTCTCTTACCCTAGAGCTTGTGTCAAACTCATTCCATGGTGGGCAGAGTGTCTGCTGGTTTTCGCTCCTCCCTTCTACATGATTGATGAATTAAGGTCACTGATTAGTAAGGAATTCCCCCCACCTGTTTGTCTAGGGCTTAATGAAAGAAAAACCTAACACCAGCAGACACTCCTCTCTTAGATAAAGAAGGAGCTATCTAGAACCTAAAATGGTTATTTGGCTGTCCCCATAGGAGAACACTTTGAATAACTATTTTTGAATTTTGGTTCCAGGTATAACCGTTTTGGGTTTAATGTAAAACCCCTTTCTCAGTTTTTGACTATAGAACAGGGCGATTAGGAGTTGAACAAGACAATTCCTCTGATCATTTAAAGGCTATAGGATGTTGTCTGTCTGCCACTTTAGATCTTAGCATCTCCCTGAGAGGAAGTGAAATCAGTTGTTTGGTTTGCTATGTCTGGAAGATGCTTATTATAGTGGTAGGGACAAGGGAGACATTTACCCCTCAGGCCTTGTAAGGCCTACTATTAAAATCTATAGTTGACTTCGGAAAAACACAAAAGGAGGTAAAAACAAGTGGAAAGAGGAACTGCGAACAGGGGATCCACCAAAAGGATGTGTTTTGTTGTAGTGGAGGAGTCAGTGGGACACAGCTCTTTTGTTGGTAACCTGTATCTTTACTGTAGCCTACCTCTGTTTCCGTGATGAGCTGGCTATGGTTATGAGGCTAAAAACATCAAGCTAACATATAACCTCTTCCCTTCCTCAAAAAACCCAACTCATTCCCTGTCTGGATTCAAATGAATTGAGCCCTGTGATATTGTTGATGTCATGTCTTTAGGATTTAGACCATATCGTCTTTCCTAGTGGCTATATTGGCAGAACGATCCTAGACAGTAGCAAAGTCCAGCCGTTCTTTTCCAATCATCTGCATAGACCGTGGTGTTCCTTGGCCACTTTTCCTCCTCTCTTTTTTCCTCTCTCTAACTCTCTCTTTCTTTCCTTATTTGTTTCTGTATGTCTCTCTCTAGCCGTCTAGACACAACACTAAATGGAACACTTCGCAAGTCTTTGGGAGCAAATCAGCAAGTTTGCCTTGTGAAGTCAATGGTACTTTCATGTGTGTTCCTGTCTGTCTGTCTGTCTGTCTGTCTGTCTGTCTGTCTGTCTGTCTGTCTGTCTGTCTGTCTGTCTGTCTGTCTGTCTGTGTCTGTCTGTCCATAAGTATGTCCATATTTGTGTGTGTGCTTCTCCACGCATTCTCCAGTGCCCTGGCTCAACCTAACCTGCCCCAGTGTGTCAGACAGAAATGCAAAGCTCCTTACCACAGGCCAACCCAACAGTCTGGCTATTCATAAAAGCTCTCTCCCTCATGGTCGCTCAACATAGAACATTCAGCCTCAAAATAAGTCTTACTTAACACAAAGAAACCATTGCAGTCATTCTACAAAACTATCAATTCTCCCTGCACTGTAAAAAAAAAAAAGATTCTGAGGTGAATTCTGTATTTATATATATATATATATATATATATATATATATATATATATATATATATATATATATATATATATATATATACTGTATATACTTATTAAGAATAGGTTCAAGTAATTTCAATGATTTGTCATTTTTAAAATATTTATGAAAATTACCAAAGAGAAAATGTAGTGATTTAAAATTGTATCATTTTAAGGTTTTGCAACAGCTTTATGTGTCACGTTCTGACCTTTATTTCCTTTGTTTTGTCATTATTTAGTATGGTCAGGGCGTGAGTTGGGGTGGGCAGTCTATGTTTGTTTTTCTATGATTTGGGGATTTTTATGTTTCGGCCTAGTATGGTTCTCAATCAGAGGCAGGTGTCATTAGTTGTCTCTGATTGAGAATCATACTTAGGTAGCCTGGGTTTCACTGTTTGTTTGTGGGTGATTGTCTATGTTGATTGCTTGTGTCATCACAGTTCTCAGTTAGCGTCACGGTCGTTATTTGTTTATTGTTTTGTTTAGTGTGTTTCAGTGTTCAGTGTTTTCTTTATTAAATTTCATCATGAACACATACCACGCCGCATTTTGGTCCTCCGATCCTTCTCGCATCTCCTCTTCAGATGAAGAGGAGGACGCCCGTGACAGAATCACCCACCAAACAAGGACCAAGCGGCGTGGTAAAAGACAGCGACGACGACAGCAGCAGCAGCAGCAACAACAGCGGCCAGCATCACAGGACTCCTGGACATGGGAGGAGATATTGAACGGAGAGGGACCCTGGGCACAGGCTGGGGAATATCGCCGCCCCAAAGCAGAGCTGGAAGCAGCGAAAGCTGAGCGGCAGCGATATGAGGAGGCAGCACGGCAGCGCGACAGGTACGAGAGGCAGCCCCCCCAAACATTTTGGGGGGGCACACGAGGTGTGGGGCTAATCCAGGTGGCAGACCTGAGCTCACTCCTCGTGCTTATTATAAGCAGCGCGTTACTGGTCAGGCACCGTGTTATGCGGTTAAGCGCACGGTGTCGCCAGTACGTGCCCATAGCCCGGTGCGCTATAGGGCAGCCCCCCGAGAGTGTCATGCGAGTGTGGGCATCGAGCCAGGGCGTATGGTGCATGCTCAGCGTGTCTGGTCGCCTGTACGCAGTTTTGGTCCAGGGTATCCTGCGCCGGCTCTGCGTACTGTGTCTCCGGGGCGCTGGGAGGGTGCAGTGCGTCCTATGCGCGTAGTAGGCACTAGATCTCCCGTGCTTACCTACAGCCCGGTTCAACCTGTGCCTGCACTCTGGAGGGTCCGGGCTAGAGCAGTGATCCAGCCTGGGGGAGAGGTGCCAAGGCTGCGCACCAGAGCTCCAGTGCTCCCCCACAGCCCGGTCCTTCAGGTGCCTCCTCCTAACACCAAGCCTCCTGGAGGTCTCCCCAGCCTGGTGGGTCCGGTGGCAGCCCCACGCACCAGGCTGTCTCTCTGTCTCCTCCCTACAGGTGTTCTCGCCTGTCCGGCGCTGCCAGAGCTTCCGCACCTCAGTCCAGAGGCGCCAGAGCTCCTCCATCCATCGCTGCCAGAGCTTTCCTCCTCTCCAGCGCTGCCGGAGTCTCCAGTCTGCCCAGCGCCATCAGAGCCGCCAGTCTGCAAGGAGCCGCCAGTGCCGCCAGTCTGCAAGGAGCCGCCAGTGCCGCCAGTCTGCAAGGAGCCGCCAGTGCCAACAGTCTGCAAGGAGCCGCCAGTGCCACCAGTCTGCAAGGAGCCGCCAGTGCCGCCAGTCAGCCAGGAGCCGCCAGTGCCGCCAGTCAGCCAGGAGCCGCCAGTGCCACCAGTCTGCCAGGAGCCGGCATTGCCGCCAGTCAGCCAGGAGCCGCCAGTGCCCCCAGTCAGCCAGGAGCCGCCAGTGCCGCCAGTCAGCCAGGAGCCGCCAGTTCCGCCAGTCAGCCAGGAGCCGCCAGTTCCGCCAGCAGCCAGGAGCCGCCAGTGCTGCCAGTCAGCCAGGTGCCGCCAGTGCTGCCAGTCAGCCAGGATCCGCCAGAGCCGCCATTCAGCCAGGATCCGCCAGAGCCGCCATTCAGCCAGGATCCGCCAGAGCCGCCATTCAGCCAGGAGCCGCCAGTGCCGCCAGCAGCCAGGAGCCGCCAGTGCTGCCAGTCAGCCAGGTGCCGCCAGTGCTGCCAGTCAGCCAGGATCCGCCAGAGCCGCCATTCAGCCAGGATCCGCCAGAGCCGCCATTCAGCCAGGATCCGCCAGAGCCGCCAGTCAGCCAGGATCTTCCAGAGTCGTCAGCCAGTACGGGGCTGCCCCTCTGTCCCGAGCTGCCCCTCTGTCCCGAGCTGCCGCTCTGTCCCGAGCTGCCCCTCTGTCCCGAACTGCCCCTCTGTCCCGAACTGCCCCTCTGTCCCGAGCTGCCCCTCTGTCCCGAGCTGCCCCTCTGTCCTGAGCTGCCCCTCTGTCCCGAACTGCCCCTCTGTCCCGAGCTGCCCCTCTGTCCCGAGCTGCCCCTCTGTCCCGAACTGCCCCTCTGTCCCGAGCTGCCACTCTGTTCCGAGCTGCCCCTCTGTCCCGACCTGCCCCTCTGTCCCGACCTGCCCCTCTGTCCCGAACTGCCCCTGTCCCGAGCTGCCCCTCTGTCCCGAGCTGCCCCTCTGTTCCGAGCTGCCCCTCTGTTCCGAGCTGCCCCTCTGTCCCAAACTGCCCCTCTGTCCCTAGCTGCCCCTCTGTCCCTAGCTGCCCCTCTGTTCCGAACTGCACCTCTGTCCCGAACTGCCTCTCTTTTCACTAGCTGCCCCTCTGTCCCGAACTGCCCCTCTGTCCCGAACTGCCCCTCTGTCCCGAGCTGCCCCTCAGTCCAGTGGGGTCATTTAGAAGGGTCGCCGTGGTTAGGAAGCCACGGAGGCGGACAAAGACTATGGTGAAGTGGGGTCCACGTCCCGCACCAGAGCCGCCACCGCGGACAGACGCCCATCCAGACCCTCCCCTATAGGTTAAGGTTTTGCGGCCGGAGTCAAATCAAATCAAATCAAATCAAATGTATTTGTCACATACACATGGTTAGCAGATGTTAATGCGAGTGTAGCGAAATGCTTGTGCTTCTAGTTCCGACAATGCAGTAATAACGAACAAGTGATCTAACTAACAATTCCCCAAAAAACTACTGTCTTATACACAGTGTAAGGGGATAAAGAATATGTACATAAAGATATATGAATGAGTGATGGTACAGAGCAGCATAGGCAAGATACAGTAGATGATATCGAGTACAGTATATACATATGAGATGAGTATGTAAACCAAGTGGCATAGTTAAAGTGGCTAGTGATACATGTATTACATAAGGATGCAGTCGATGATATAGAGTACAGTATCTACGTATGCATATGAGATGAATAATGTAGGGTAAGTAACATTATATAAGGTAGCATTGTTTAAAGTGGCTAGTGATATATTTACATCATTTCCCATCAATTCCCATGATTAAAGTGGCTGGAGTAGAGTCAGTGGCATTGACAGTGTGTTGGCAGTAGCCACTCAATGTTAGTGGTGGCTGTTTAACAGTCTGATGGCCTTGAGATAGAAGCTGTTTTTCAGTCTCTCGGTCCCAGCTTTGATGCACCTGTACTGACCTCGCCTTCTGGATGACAGCGGGGTGAACAGGCAGTGGCTCGGGTGGTTGATGTCCTTGATGATCTTTATGGCCTTCCTGTAGCATCGGGTGGTGTAGGTGTCCTGGAGGGCAGGTAGTTTGCCCCCGGTGATGCGTTGTGCAGACCTCACTACCCTCTGGAGAGCCTTACGGTTGAGGGCGGTGCAGTTGCCATACCAGGCGGTGATACAGCCCGCCAGGATGCTCTCGATTGTGCATCTGTAGAAGTTTGTGAGTGCTTTTGGTGACAAGCCGAATTTCTTCAGCCTCCTGAGGTTGAAGAGGCGCTGCTGCGCCTTCCTCACGATGCTGTCTGTGTGAGTGGACCAATTCAGTTTGTCTGTGATGTGTATGCCGAGGAACTTAAAACTTGCTACCCTCTCCACTACTGTTCCATCGATGTGGATGGGGGGGTGTTCCCTCTGCTGTTTCCTGAAGTCCACAATCATCTCCTTAGTTTTGTTGACGTTGAGTGTGAGGTTATTTTCCTGACACCACACTCCGAGGGCCCTCACCTCCTCCCTGTAGGCCGTCTCGTCGTTGTTGGTAATCAAGCCTACCACTGTTGTGTCGTCCGCAAACTTGATGATTGAGTTGGAGGCGTGCGTGGCCACGCAGTCGTGGGTGAACAGGGAGTACAGGAGAGGGCTCAGAACGCACCCTTGTGGGGCCCCAGTGTTGAGGATCAGCGGGGAGGAGATGTTGGGGGGGGGGGTCACTTTCTGACCTTTTATTTCCTTTGTTTTGTATTTATTTAGTATGGTCAGGGCGTGAGTTGGGGTGGGCAGTCTATGTTTGTTTTTCTATGATTTGGGGATTTGTATGTTTCGGCCTAGCATGGTTCTCAATCAGAGGCAGGTGTCATTAGTTGTCTCTGATTGAGAATCATACTTAGGTAGCCTGGGTTTCACTGTTTGTTTGTGGGTGATTGTCTATGTTGATTGCTTGTGTCATCACAGTTCTCATTTAGCTTCACGGTCGTTATTTGTTTATTGTTTTGTATAGTGTGTTTCAGTGTTCAGTGTTTTCTTTATTAAATTTCATCATGAACACATACCACGCCGCATTTTGGTCCTCCGATCCTTCTCGCCTCTCCTCTTCAGATGAAGAGGAGGACGCCCGTGACATTATGATCATTTTACACAATGTTGTATGCATGTTTGAAGAAATGCAATTATATTTCCATATGAGTATTAAGCAGCTTGCTGTGCCATGATGTGTAATGGATCATGATGAATGGATATCAAAACCGTCAGGCAAATGTGTTTTCAATGATCAGATCACCCATTCCCACCATCACCAATCTTAATGACAGAGGCAAATTCATTATTATTCATTCCATGGACTTTGTGTTCAAGTTTTTTTAGAAAAACATGTAGAAAGTTACATCTACTAATAATATTGTCTTCTTTGAATGAGAAGAAAGTAGCATCAATGATCTGTCTCAACATGTGACATGAAAGACCTTGTATTACTCATAGTCATCATAGTCCCAGGATAATAACAAGTAGCCATGGGGAAGATCTCAATTGCATACTCCTCGATTCCTCTACCCCTTTCCTCAAAACACATCAGATGATATAGCCAGAGGTCCCTCCCCTCGACCTTCTCCTCCAATGGGGTTTTGAGAAGGAGACGAGGAGATAGGACGCGAGGAGTATGCACTTGAGAGTTTCCCATGGTCAAATCAGCTGGGATGATGTCATCAGATGAGATGGTGACATGGGTGTTCATCTTTTAGTCATCCATACTGTCGTGTCACCAGCAGGCTCTGGTTACACAATCTAACACAATTAACATTTATTGATGACTGACTCAGATTCTGTTATTAAATCAATGACGTGATGCATCAGATTGTTCTACCTAGTTGTTGATGATAAAGGAACTTTATAGTAGAGCTTGAGTCATAAAACCCCATGGCTTTCCCAGAATCATACATGTGTAGGATCTTAATTTGAGCCAGTTTTCTACAGCAGGAAAATAATCCTGCAGCAACAGAACATGTGAATTATTATGTGGTTTATAATTAATGGACATTTCTTGTAGGGCTTGATATGTTTTTCTTAAGGGTAAATTAAGTCTGAAATTTCTAAGTGAAATTCCAAACATCAGAAGCCTTTTTAAACCTCATGTACACTACACGTTTTACATTTCCTGCATTGCAGGAAAGTTCTCCTGCAACAAGGAAATCGAATTAAGATCCTACATCTGTACTGAGTCAGCAAACTAGAGGGAGTTGTACTACAACTAATGTCATGGAGATAACAGTATCACTGAGTGGTTTAGACACTACTTGTAATGTAGAGGGTTTCAATAGCCACCCCCATCCCTTCTATTGTCTTCTCTCCATCTCCCATAGCCAGTGGCCTAGCAGCTACACATCCTTTATTTGACTCTGTATGAGAGCTTGTTGTAGCCACTATGCCATGACCCTGTTGTGTCAACACCTGTGAGTGCAGAGGGAGGCTTTGATCGACAGCTCTAACGGGAGGCTGTGGATCAGGTGGTTTCTCACTGATCTTGTGCTGATTTTCCCCCTCCCTCCAAGAGGTAACAGACAACCACGAGGAGCTTCGAGAGTGACCACATCGTCATGATGCATGGATGACCCCATCACCCACTCTCCTACCCTTCCCCTTCCTCATTCTCACTCCACCCACTTTCTCTTCCTCCCATTGGCCCATTCAGCCCGGCACACTCCCTGCTTAATCCAATGGCAGCGCTCAGCCAGGCACTTGGGTGAGCTCATGCACACAGTCACCGATCACATGAGATCATTGATTTAACATGAATTCCCCTAACCTCCCTTCCTTCTCTCCTTCCCTCAACTCCCTCTCTCTCTACCTCCCTCCCTCTGCTCTCATTGACCTCTCTCTACTTCCCTCCCTCTGCTCTTCCTCTTCTGTCTCCATTTCCAACATGTGCCGCCCGAGCTTCCCAGAAAAAGCTCAGCCGACAGAGCGAGAGAGAGAAAGGGAGAGCGAGAGAAAGGGAGAGAGAGTAAAACAGTGGGAGAGCACGAGGACTGTGTGTAAGGTGTAGACGGTAGACGCATGCATGTTTGAGCTCATTGTCAGAGTGTCCTGCTAATGTCAGACTATATTTCCTAGCGCTGAGCTCAGTGAGTGAGAGAGAGAAAGAATCAACTATTAAAGACTACCAGAACCCACTGGATTCTCCAATTACATTGAATGAACTACAGGACAAAATACAAACCCTCCAACCCAAAAAGGCCTGTGGTGTTGATGGGATCCTCAATGAAATGATCACATATACAGACCACAAATTCCAACTGGCTATACTTAAACTCTTTAACATCATCCTTAGCTCTGGCATCTTCCCCAATATTTGGAACCAAGGACTGATCACCCCAATCCACAAAAGTGGAGACAAACTTGACCCCAATAATTACCATGGGATGTGTGTCAACAACAACCTTGGGAAAATCCTCTGCATTATCATTAACAACAGACTCCTACATTTGCTCCGTGATAAATATGTACTGAGCAAATTTCATATTCGCTTTTTATCAAATTACCATACGGCAGACGACATATTCACCCTGCACACCATAATTGACATTCAAATAAAACAAAAGAAGACAAAAGTCTTCTCATGCTTTGTTGATTTCAAAAAGCATTTGACTCAATTTGGCATGAGGGTCTGTTATACCAATTGATGGAATGTGGTGTTGGGGGGAAATCATACAACATTATAAAATCTATGTACACAAACAACAAGTGTGCTTTTAAAATTGGAAAAATTACATTTCTTTCCACAGGGCCATGGGGTGAGACAGGGATGCAGCTTAAGCCCCACCCTCTTCAACATATATATAAATTAATTGGCGAGGGCACTAGAACCGTCTACAGCACCCGGCCTCACCCTACTAGAATCTGAAGTCAAATGTCTACTGTTTGCTGCTGATCTGGTGCTTCTATCCACAACCAAGCAGGGCCTACAGTAGTACCTAGATCCCCTGCACAGATTCTGTCAGACCTGGGCTCTGACAGTAAATCTCATTAAATCTCAACCAAGAATTCACAAAATGGGACAAACACCAAATTGAGACTCTGCATGCAGAATTCAGCAAAAATCTAATCTGTTACAACGTAACACACCAAATAATGCCTGCAGAGCAGAATTAGGCAAATACCCGCTAATGATCACAATCCAGAAAAGAGACATTACATTCTACAACCACCTAAAAGGAAGCGATTCCCAAACCTTCCATAACAAAGCCATCACCTACAGAGAGATGAACCTGGAAAAGAGTCCCCTAAACAAGCTAGTCCTGGGGCTCTGTTCACAAACAAACCCCACAGAGCCAGCAACATAATTAGACCCAAACAAATCATGAGAAAACAAAAAGATTATTACTTGACACATTGGAAAGAATTAACAAAAAACAGAGCAAACTAGAATGCTATTTGGCCCTAAACAGGGAATCCACAGTGGCAGAATACCTGACCACTGTGACTGACCCAAAATTAAGTAAAGCTTTGACTATGTACAGACTCTGTGAACATAGCCTTGCTTTTGAGAGAGGCCGCTGTAGGCAGCAGCTTTGGCAATGTAAACATATGTTTCCCATGCCAATGAAACCCTTTGAGAGAGAGAGAGAGAAACTTCTGTATGTGTAATGTTTACTGTTAATTTGTATTGTTTATTTCATTATTATCTACCTCACTTGCTTTGGCAATGTTAACACATGTTTCCCATGCCAATAAAGCCCTTGAATTGAATTGAATTGAGAGAGAGAGAGAGAGAGATACAGAGAGAGAGAGAGAGATACAGAGAGAGAGAGAGAGAGAGAGAGAAACTGTTCCAGAAATGAAAGTCAATGAGCAGTGAGAGGATTGGTTAGTGTGAGTTGAAGGGACTTCCCCCATAAAAATAGGGTCTTATTAACAATTGATGAGAGAAATTACTCAGAAAAACGCATGAAATAACAAGCAGGAAAACAAGCATGCCCTTGGACAGGACTGGGGAGGGAGGACACGGATATGATGGGGAGGGGGCAGGTTCCAGTCATGGGGGCTAGTTTCTTGGTGGTGAGTGGTGACCGAAGCTGTCAGCTGCTTTTTCACACACACACACACACACACACACACACACACACACACACACACACACACACACACACACACACACACACACACACACACACACACACACACACACACACACACACACACACGCACACACACACACGCAGAGTTCAAGAAACAGAAAAATGCTGTTTTTGTTCTTTTGACGGACGTTGTTGACTCTGGGCCACTGGGTTGCCGTAAGCCTCCATCTAGCCCAGTTCGTCACACACACAGAGCTGCAAACATCATTGGCCAGAAAACACCCACTACAGCGCAAAACAGCCCTGACTCATGGAGTTTATCTGGCATGGGAATGGTCGTTTTCCACCAGAAACTGTTTGGCCTTGGACAAGGCTCCCTAGTGTAGTAGCACAGTCCAAGAGGGATAAATTAAACAGAACTGAATGGGCTGGAAATAGAGCCTGTTCAGCATTCTAGTTCCTTGGGTTCTTGGAGCGCAACAGATCGATTCAATAAAGTAGCGTTAATGCATTAATGCATGTTATGTGTTTATTTGGCTCTCTTGATTTTGTCACTGACATGATGCATTCCCTCTCTTTTTCTCTCTGATTCAGATTTTCTTCTCATGTAGGTTTGTTAGAAGAACATTTGTTTCTCTGCTGTTTCTTTTGCACTTTTTTTTGCACATTGCACCATATCATTTGAAAAATTAAAGATATGTGTATTTTGGCAGTGTGCAGACAAGACCCCATCTCCTTGTTTCATGTTTAAACCAGCCGTGTCATCATGACAAACAACACCTAGAACCATAAAACATGTTTTATCTGAACATAGAGAGGTACTTGTTCTTTTGTTTTCAAAGAAAGCCTGTATTTTTTATCTTTCCTAGAGATGGCACTTGTCATCTGCCGCTCCTCTCTTTCATTTTCTGTTTCTACAAACTGAGAGGGCAGATCCATGGATATGCACGTGCACATGCGATCACTGTCTCACACACACACACACACACACACACACACACACACACACACACACACACACACACACACACACACACACACACACACACACACACACACACACACACACACACACACACACACACACACACACACACACACACACACACACACACACACACACACACACACACACACGATTACTGTCTCTCTCACAGATAGATAGACAGACAGACACACACACACACCATTCCCCTGATGACATTAAGCATGACATTGTCACAAGAGACACACACTCGCTGGTCAGGGTGACTTTGCAGCTTCCACAGCTATGGTGCCAATAATCAACCTTCTCTCTCTGTCTCTGTCTCTCTCTCCTCTCTGTCTCATCTCTCTCTCTCTCTGTATCTCTCTCTCTCTGTATCTCTCTCTCTCTGTATCTCTCTCTCTCTGTATATCTCTCTCTCTCTGTATCTCTCTCTCTCTCTCTCTGTATCTCTCTCTCTCTCTGTATCTCTCTCTCTCTGTATCTCTCTCTCTCTCTCTCTGTATCTCTCTCTGTATCTCTCTGTATCTCTCGCTCTCTGTATCTCTCTCTCTCTCTGTATCTCTCTCTGTATCTATATCTCTCTCTCTCTCTCTCTCTCGCTCACATGCCTCTCCTATAGGCATTCACAACTATAAAACAAGCAGCATGTTACATCATTTTTTGGGGGGGAGATTGCATTGTTTAGTATTGTAAGAAGGCAATATGTTTTCAAATGAGGCCCCCCTGCCTCCCACTAGTAAATGACACCCTGCGATTAGCATTGCAATGCAAAATCATGGGGCCGAGTTATTATATTTATTTACTCCAAACTGGTAACATTTGTAATGCATCCACTATTACATCCAAAACCTTTCATTGTGCATAAATGTTTTTTAGACATCCTTCACCACACAACCATTGATCAAAAATATACAGTACCAGTCAAAAGTTTGGACACACCTACTCATTGCAGGGTTTTTCTACATTGTAGAATAATAGTGAAGACATCAAACCTATGAAATAACCATGTAGTAACCAAAAAAAGTCTTAAACCAATTAAAATATATTTTATATTTGAGAATCTTCAAAGTAGCCACCCTTCGCATTGATGACTGCTTTGCACACTCTTGGCATTCTCTTAACCAGCTTCACCTGGAATGCTACCCATTAAAATTTCCATAATTTCTATCTCATGTGTGATCAGAGGTATAATCATTGAAATCATCTTTCAAAATTTAATCGAATGAAATTAAAGAAACATAATGTTTAGCGAGCACTATTTTGCATCAACCCTGTCTTCAGCATTTGGCTATAGGTTCTCATGGAATTCGCAGTAAATATCTTCATTGTTCATGCACCTGGTGAAAACCCTTTTGGCATGGCGAATCCATGCCTGATATAGGTCTGGATTGCAATCCTTGCTTGCCTCGTCCATGGCCTGAAAGAGGATGGCTCATGGGGATGGCAATCATACATCTTCCACCTGTATTGTAATCATGTATTGTATTTTACACAATTGTATTGTAGTGGTATTGTTCGTGGCTCAATTTATAAAAGCATGTCATTAGCAACACCAGATTCCCACTCACGTCACAAAATGTGTGGACTGTTGTCAATTTGGATAAAAGTCTCAGCTACGTAAATGGCATATATTACAGTATTACAGTACTGTATTGGCATATATTATGGTATTACAGTACTGTGTTGGCATAAATTACTCTATTACAGTATTGTATTGGCATATATTACGGTATTATAGTACTGTATTGGCATATTTTACGGTATTAAAGTACTGTGTTGGCATGTATTACAGTACTGTGTTGGCATTTATTACAGTATTACAGTACTGTGTTGGCATATATTACGGTATTACAGTACTGTGTTGACATGTATTACAGTAATACAGTACTGTGTTGACATATATTACAGTAATACAGTACTGTGTTTGCATATATTACGGTATTACAGTACCATGCTGGCATATATTACAGTACTGTGTTGGCCAATTACATTTTGGTAAGGCAGTGTGACAGTTTACAGACTTCTACTTCAGACAAGTATATTTTCATTATGCCATTGTCTAAATCTGTAGTAGACAAACCAGTTTACAGGTAAGCTCTATAGGTTAACCAAACCAGTTGACATGTCAAGTCTATAGGTTTACCAAACCAGTTGACATGTCAAGTCTATAGGTTTACCAAACCAGTTGACATGTCAAGTCTATAGGTTTACCAAACCAGTTGACATGTCAAGTCGATAGGTTTACCAAACCAGTTGACATGTCATGTCTATAGGTTTACCAAACCAGTTTACATGTCAAGTCTATAGGTTTACCAAACCAGTTTATATGTCAAGTCTGTAGGTTTACCAAACCAGTTGACATGTCAAGTCTACCGGTTTACCAAACCAGTTGACATGTCAAGTCTACCGGTTTACCAAACCAGTTGACATGTCAAGTCTATAGGTTTACCAAACCAGTTGACATGTCAAGTCTATAGGTTTACCAAACCAGTTGACATGTCAAGTCTATAGGTTTACCAAACCAGTTGACATGTCAAGTCTATAGGTTT
The DNA here is from genome assembly GCF_002021735.2 of Oncorhynchus kisutch. Lineage (NCBI taxonomy): Eukaryota > Metazoa > Chordata > Actinopteri > Salmoniformes > Salmonidae > Oncorhynchus > Oncorhynchus kisutch. The sequence goes on from NC_034177.2 coordinate 15,294,555, forward strand.
ACCAAACCAGTTGACATGTCAAGTCTATAGGTTTACCAAACCAGTTGACATGTCAAGTCTATAGGTTTACCAAACCAGTTGACATGTCAAGTCTATAGGTTTACCAAACCAGTTGACATGTCAAGTCTATAGGTTTACCAAACCAGTTGACATGTCAAGTCTATAGGTTTACCAAATGGTTAAGTTATCATCAATTCAGAGCAGTCGGACTAAGTATTAGTTAAATGTATTTTAAGAAACGATAATCATATTAAAAGTAATGTGAGCATTGTATTGTGAAAGGCAATTACTTATATGGACATGTGCTGCAATGTGAAACCTGGATTTCTAGATGAAACACTGATTAAAATTGGTTAGAAAATCGCTATGATCTTGTGTGTACTTTAGTCAATTGAAAATGTGCTTAGCGTTTTGAAACAACTGCCTTTTTTATGATCTGTTTTGAGTTTTGTACTAAAGAGTTGTGAAAATGTACCACATACTTGTGAAAACTGCACCAAGGTGATAAAAAAGCAAAGTAAAGTAGGGAGGAGAGGATGCATGCATCCTAGTGTGGTTTTAAATCACTCTGAAGTGGACTGTGAAGTGCTGTGGAGTGGGGTGGATGAAGGAACCTGTGTGTGTGTGTGTGTGTGTGTGTGTGTGTGTGTGTGTGTGTGTGTGTGTGTGTGTGTGTGTGTGTGTGTGTGTGTGTGTGTGTGTGTGTGTGTGTGTGTGTGCGTGTGTGTCTGTGTGTATGTGTGTGTGTGTCTATGTGTGCATGCGTGCGTGCATTTGTTTATGCTCACAAGGTCGTGTGTGCGTGATACGCGTGTGTGTTTGTGTAAGAGCTAATTGCAGGAAATCCCTATCTTTTCCAAAGGCCCCAAATTCCACTCTCTGTTAAAGGGGGATGCCTGTTCCACAGACTGGCTCCATACAGCCAAACCACATACTGTAACAGTATAGTATGGTGCCATTACACACAGATTTAGCAGTTTAAATAGGGAGGAGGGTAGGTGGTGTCAATGTTCACAGTGAGGGTAACTGCAATACTTAAAACAGTGTAACCCACCTCTTCCCTCCCTCCCTCCCTCCCTCCACACACACGCACCACGCACGCACACAAACACGTACACACGCACACACACACACCTATTCACACACACACACGCACACACACACACACACACACACACACACACACACACACACACACACACACACACACACACACACACACACACACACACACACACACACACACACACACACCTTCCTCCTTCCTCCCATCCCCTTCAGTTGACATGGTAGGGGTGTGTGTGTGTGTGTGTGTGTGTGTGTGTGTGTGTGTGTGTGTGTGTGTGTGTGTGTGTGTGTGTGTGTGTGTGTTGACTACCGAAAATAAAAAATAAAAAATGAAATAAACAATAATAAATTAACAGTAAACATTACAATCACAAAAATTCCAAAGGTATAGAGACATTTCAAATGTGGTATTATGGTTATATACAGTGTTGTAACGATGTGCAAATAGTTAAACTACAAAAGGGAAATAAATAAACAGAAATATGGGTTGTATTTACAATGGTGTTTGTTCTTCACTGGTTGCTCTTTTCTTGTGGCAACAGGTCACAAATATTGTTGCTGTGACGGCACACTGTGGTATTTCACCTAATAGATATGGGAGTTTATCAAAATTGGATTTGTTTTCAAATTCTTTGTGGGTCTGTGTTATCTGTGGAAATATGTGTCTCTAATATGGTCATACATTTGGCAGGAGGTTAGGGGATGCAGCTCAGTTTCAACTTAATTTTGTGGGCAGTGTGCACATAGCCTGTCTTCTCTTGTGAGCCAGGTCTGCCTAAGGCGGCCTCTCTCAATAGCAAGGCTATGCTCACTGAGTCTGTACAGATTCTGTGCATAGTCTCTCTATCTCTCCCTCTCTCCCTTTTTCTCTTTGTCTCTCCTCCACACAGTGGCACACAAAGAGCAGAGTGTCCCTTAAACATGAACCATTCATGCTTCTGTTGTTTTTTAGGAGCAGAGGCACTTTGATTTGTTACATTGTTGTCTGCCAAACAACTCTCACACATAAAGCTGAAACAGACAAGAGGGTGCTTGATTCTGAGTTTGGAATACGGTTGATCTGACTAGATGATACAAATATTGCTAATTTCAGCACCGACAGAAAATATGTCACCGTTTTTTTCTCACACCAATACTATCAGATTACACATGGAACTGAACATCCTGACCTGGAAATGTTGGTTGCCTTTTCACTTTGAACTACATAACAACGGTTGTTTTCCACATGACTTTTTTCCGTCAGGACTTGTCTTATCATTGCCTCCTATTGATTAGCAACATGTTTCCGTAATTTGCCCCCATCACACCCCACCCTAGCCTCCCTAGGCCTGTCAAAGATAAACTCAAGGACTTGAAGGGAGGGGACCTCCCCGTGTCAGTCCTGGAAGACCCAGTCTCCTTCTTTTCCCTTGACTTGGATGGAAACTGCCGCTCCCCGTGTGCTATCCTCTCCTTATTTGTGGTGTATGTTTGACACCTACCAGGTACATATTCTTGCCCAGAATAGAAGCCTTTTTTTTCTTATCTTATCTCAGAATGCCTTTCGCTGGGGAATGCAATCTTTTTTTTCCCTTTCTAGTCTTGGCACAGGTGGCAAGTTTTTTGTGCCAAAGCAAGTGAAATAGATAATAAACAAAAGTGAAATAAGCAATAAATCATTAACATGAAACATTATACAAAAGTTCCAAAAGAATGAAGACATTTCAAATGTCATATTATGTCTCCATATTGTGTTGTAAGGATGTGCAAATAGTTAAACTACAAAGGGAAAATAAATATAGGTTGTATTTACGATGGTGTTTGTTCTTCACTGTTTGCCCTTTTCTTCTGGTAACAGGTCACAAATCTTGCTGCTTTGACGGCACACTGTGGTATTTCACCCAATAGATATGGGAGTGTATCAAAATTGGATTTGTTTTTTAATTATTTTGGGGTCTGTGTAATCTGAGGGAAATATGTGTATCTAATATAGTCATACATTTGGCAGGAGGTTAGGAAGTGCAGCTCAGTTTCCACCTCATTTTGTGGGAAGAGTGCACATAGCCTGTCTTCTCGTTCCTCTTTCCAATATGTCAAGTAATTAACTTTTTGTTTTCTCGTGATTTGGTTGGGTCTAGTTATGTTCCTCTCCTGGGGCTCTGTGGGGTCTGTTTATGTTTGTGAACAAAGCCCCATCACCAGGGGACTCTTATCGTAGAATTTAACAGCTCTAGTTAATCAATGGGTTTAGGCCTAATTCTGCTCAGCATACATTATTTGGGACGGCAGGGTAGCCTAGTGGTTAGAGCAGCAGGGTAGCCTGGTGGTTAGAGCATTGGACAAGTAACCGGAAGCTTGCAAGATCAAATACCCGAGCTGACAAGGTACAAATCTGTCGTTCTGCCCCTCAACAGGCAGAAAAAAAGAGGGGAAAAAAATTGGTGTTGAACACAAAGGGTGTTTTTGCAGAATTCTGCATGCAGAGTCTCAATTTGGTGTTTTTCCCATTTTGTGAATTCTTGGATGGTGAGAGGACCCCAGACCTCACACACCTAAAGTGCACTGTTCCTAGGCCGTCATTGAAAATAAGAATTTGTTCTTAACTGACTTGCCTAGTTAAATAAAGGTAAAATAAAATAAATACAAATTTAGTGTTGTACACAGAGGGTATTTTTGCAGAATTCTGCATGCAGAGTCTCCATTTGGTGTTTTTCCCATTTTGTGAATTCTTGGATGGTGAGAGGACCCCAGACCTCACACACATAAAGTTTAGTGGGTTCTATCATTGATTAAAGTAATTTTATGTCCTTTTTGATGGCATAGAAGACCATTCTTGCCTTGTCTCTCAGATCATTCACAGCTTTGTGGAAGTTACCTGTGGTGCTGATGTTTAGGCCGAGGTATGTATAGTTTTTTGTGTACTCTAGGGCAACGGTGTCTGGATAGAATTGATATTTGTTGTCCTGGCTACTGGACCGTTTTTGGAACACCAATATTTGTGTCTTACTGAGATCCACTGTCAGGGCCAGGGACAGAATCTGTGCAGACGATCTAGGTGCTGCTGTAGGCCCTCCTTGGTTGGGGACAGAAGCACCAAATCATCTGTAAACAGTAGCCATTTGATTTCAGTAGGGTGAGGCCAGGTGCTGCAGACTGTTCTCGTGCCTTGCCAATTCATTGATATAAATGTTGAAGAGGGTGGGGCTCAAGCTGCATCCCTGTCTCCACCCCACAGCCCTGAGGAAAGAAATCTGTGTTTATTTCCAATTTAACTACACACTTGTTGTTTGTGTACATTGATTATATAATATCATACATTTTTCCCAAACACTGCTTTCCATCAATTTGTATTGCAGACCCTCTTGCCAAATTGAGTCAAAAGCCTTTTTGAAATCAACAAACCATGAGAAAACTTGTGTTTTGTTTTGTTTGTTTGTCAATAACGGTGTGCAGGATATATACGTGATCTGTCATACGGTATTTTGGTAGATAGTCAATTTGACATTTGCTCAGGAAATAGTTTTCACTGAGGAAATGTTGGAGTGTTGTTGATGATACTGCAGAAGATTTACCCCGGACAGGGCCAAACAGGAAGGACATAACCCCACCCACTTTGCCAAAGCACAGCCCCCACACCACGAGAGGGATATCTTCAACCACCAACTTTCCATCCTGAGACAAGGCCGAGTACAGCCCACAAAGATCTCAGCCACGGCACAACCCAAGGGAGGGCGCCAACCCAGACAGGAAGATCACATCAGTGACTCAACCCACTCAAGTGACGCACCCCTCCTAGGGACGGCATGAAAGAGCACCAGTTAACCAGTGACTCAGCCCCTGTAATAGGGTTAGAGGCAGAGAATACCAGTGGAAAGAGGGGAACCTAGGAAGAAACCTATGTAGCCCTTCTTACATCAGCTGATATCTCAAAGTGCTGTACAGAAACCCAGCCTAAAACCCCAAACAGCAAGCATTGCAGGTGTAGAAGCACAGTGGCTAGGAAAAACTCCCTAGAAAGGCCAAAACCTAGGAAGAAACCTAGAGAAGAACCAGGTTATGAGGGGTGGCCAGTCCTCTTCTGGCTGTGACGGGTGGAGATTGTAACAGAACATGGCCAAGATGTTCAAATGTTCATAAATTACCAGCATGGTCAAATAATAATAATCACAGTCGTTGTCAAGGGTGCAACAAGTCAGCACCTCAGGAGTAAATGTCAGTTGGCTTTTCATAGCCAATCATTGAGAGTATCTCTACCGCTCTAGAGAGTTGAAAACAGCAGGTCTGGGACAAGTAGCACGTACAGTTGAAACTGGAGCGGCAGCACGACCAGGTGGACTGGGGACAGAAAGAGTCATCATGCCAGGTAGTCCTGAGGCATGGTCCTAGGACTCAGGTCCTCCTGAGCTATTGAGTCTGCCGATAAGAATGCGGTGATTGACAGAGTCAAAAGCCTTGGCCAGGTCGAAGAAGACGGCTGCACGGTACTGTCTTTTATCAATGATATTGTTTAGGACCTTGAGTGTGGCTGAGGTGCACTTATGTCCAGCTCGGAAATCAGATTGCATAGTGGAGAAGGTACAGTGGGATTTAAAATGGTCGGTGATCTGTTTATTAACTTGGCTTATGAAGATTTTAGAAAGGCAGGGCAAGATGGATAAAGGTCTATAACAGTTTGGGTCTAGAATGTCTCCCCCTTTGAAGAGAGGGATGACCGCGGAAGCTTTCCAATCTTTGGGGATCTCAGACGATATGAAAGAGAGGTTGAACAGGCTAGTAATAGGGGTTGCAACAATTTCGGTGGATCATTTTAGAAAGAGAGGGTCCAGATTGTCTAGCCCAGCTGATTTGTCGGGATCCAGATTTTGCAGCTCTTTCAGAACATCAGCTGTCTGGATTTGGGTGAAGGAGAAGCTGGGGAGGGTTTGGGCAAGTTGCTGCAGGGGTGCTGAGATGTTGGCCTGGGTAGGGGTAGCCAGGTGGAAAGCATGGCCAGCCATGGAAAAATGCTTTTTGAAATGATTGATTATTGTAGATTTATCGGTGGTGACAGTGTTTCCTATCCTCAGTGCAGTGGGCAGCTGGGAGGAGGTGCTCTTATTCTCCATGGACTTTACAGTGTGCCAAAACTTTTTGGAATTAATGCTACAGGAAGCAAATTTCTGTTTGAAAAAGCTAACCTTAGCTTTCCTAACTGACTGAGTATATTGGTTCCTGACTTCCCTGAAAAGTTGCATATCGCGGTGGCTATTCGATGCTAATGCAGAATGCAACAGGATGTTTTTGTGCTGGTCAAGGGCAGTGAAGTCTGGGGTGAAGCAAGGGCTATATCTGTTCTTAGTTCTACATTTGTTCAAAGGTGCATTCTTTTTTAAGATGGAGAGGAAAGCACTTTTAAAGAGCAACCAGGCATCCTCTACTGACGGGATGAGGTCAATATCCTTCCAGGATACCCGTGTCAGGTTGATTAGAAAGGCCTGCTCGCTGAAATGTTTTAGGGAGTGTTTGACAGTGATGATGAGTGGCCGTTTGACCGCAGACCCATTACGCACGCAGACAATGAGGCAGTGATCACTGAGATCCTGGTTGAAGACAGCAGCGGTGTATTTAGAGGGCAAGTTGGTCAGGATCATATCTAAGAGGGTGCCCATGGTTACAGATTCAGGGTTGTATCTGGTAGGTTTCGTGATAATTTGTGTGAGATTGAGGGCATCTAGCTTAGATTGTAGGACGGCCAGTGTTAAGCATGTTCCAGTTTAGGTCACCTAACAGTACAAACTCTAAAGTTAGATGGGGGAGATCAATTCACATATGGTGTCCAGTGCACAGCTGGGGGCTGAAGGGGGTCTATAACAAGCGGCAACGGTGAGAGACTTGTTTCTGGAAATTTGGATTTTTAGAAGTAGAAGCTCGAATTGTTTGGGCACAGACATAGATAGTATGACAGAACTCTGCAGGCTATCTCTGCAGTAGATTGAAACTCTGCCCCCTTTGCAGTTCTATCTTGTCAGAATTAGTTATAGTTAGGAATGGAAATTTCAGGGTTTTTGGTGGCCTTCCTAAGCCAGGATTCAGACACGGCAAGGACATCCAGGTTGGTGGAGTGTGCTAAAGCAGTGAATAAAACAAACTTAGGGAGGAGGCTTCTAATATTAACATGCTTGAAACCGAGGCTTTTACGGTTACAGAAGTCAACAAATGAGAGCGCCTGGGGAATGGGAGTGATGCTGGGAGCTGCAGTGCCTAGATTAACCTCTGCATCACCAGAGGAACAGAGGAGGAGTAGGATAAGAGTACGGCTAAAGGCTAAAAGAACTGGTCGTCTAGTGCGTTCGGAACAAAGAGTAAAAGGAGCAGGTTTCTGGATGCGGAAGAATAGATTCAAGGCATAATGTACAGACAAGTGCATGGTAAGATGTGAGTACAGTGGAGGTAAGCCTAGGCATTGAGTGATGATGAGAGAGGTTTTGTCTCTAGATGCACCATTTAGGCAGGTGCAGTCACCGCATGTGTGGGGGTTGGAACAAAAGGGCTAGCTAAGGCATATTGAGCAGGGCTGGAGGCTCTACAGTGAAATGAAACAAAAATTACTAACCAAAACAGCAATAGACAAGGTATATTGACATTAGGGAGAGGCATGTGTAGGCGAGTGATCATAGGGTCCAGTGAGTAGCTAGGCGAGCTGGAGGCACGGAGACTCAGACAGCTAGCAGGCCGGGGCTAGCAGGCTACAGATGGGCCTCAGGGAGACGTTGCAATGAAAGAGCCTGTTGAAAACCCTGCAGACAATTACACCGGCAGACCAGTCATGATGGATCGGTGGAACTCCAGGTCTGTTGGCAGAAGAGGTATTGAAGCCCAGGAATTATCTGATGGATCTTTTCGGCTAGCCGGAAGATGGGTCTAGCTCGAGGCTAGCTCCTGGCTAACTGGTGCTTGCTTTGGGACAGAAACCCCCTCGGACGGTTACATCGGTAGACCAGTCGTGATGGATCGGCGGGGCTCCGTGTCGGCAGCAAAGAGTCTATCATACCATAACCAGAGCCTCTCTCACTGTCCACGGTGTGGGTGTTGGTGAATACTCTGGAAAGACATGCACACACACACACACACACACACACCCTGGGAGTAGTATAGCTGTCTACATCTATCCCGCTGTACCAGGGTAACTGTTATAATTTAAAAAGATGAATCATCACTATGAAGATTATTTGTCATGATGGTGCTTAGCAGTAACCTGGGTCTATCAGCCTTATGCAGAAGAAACAGAGTGGAGGTTGTTTTTGCAGGGGTATGTTTGATGATATAGCTAGACAGATTTGCTTTATGATGTAAGCACAACTTTTGCCTTAACCGCCAACATGTCATCATTGGCACGCTCTGTTCATCTCATTGTCACACTTACTGTTAAGGGGGGAATGACAATAGCCGTTATCATGGGCCTGGTACAAGTACTTAATTGTAGCTGTTGACAGAGGCAGATGTGTATTGTAGTGGTGAGTAGAGTGTTCAGGAGACACAGCCTCTCTCAACAGTGTCTGTACTTTTGAGGAACGAACAGAGAGTTGGAATACATTACAAACCAACCCCTTAGTTAGCCAACCAAGCAGGCATGCAAACAGACAGACAGGCTACAAATCCTACTGTGCGTGTAAGCATGTGCCTCAGAGGAGGCTGGTGGGCAGAGCTATAGGAGGACGGGATCATTGTAATAGACAAGCTCATCAATAGAACGGAGTCAAACATGTGGTTCCCATATGTTTGATGTGTTTGATACTGTGTAGACCACATTGGTCTACACGGACAGATTCTGGCTGGTTTAGATATTATCTGCCGGAAAGGCACTGGAGCAACGAACCGCCCTTGCTGTCTGCCTGGCCGGTTCCCCTTTCTCCACTGGGATTCTCTGTCTCTAACCCTATCATGGGGGCTGAGTCACTGGCTTACTGGTGCTCTTCCATGTCGTCCCTAGGAGGGGTGTGTCACTTGAGTGGGTTGAGTCACTGACGTGATCTTCCTGTCTGGGTTGGTGCCCCCCTCGGGTTCGTGCCATGGGGGACCCCTTCGTAGGCCTTGTCTCAAGGTAGTAGGTTGGTGGTTGAAGATGTCCCTCTAGCGGTGTGGGGGCTGTGCTTTGGCACAGTGGGTGGGGTTATATCCTGCCTGTTTGGCCCTGTCCGGGGGTATTGTCAGACAAGGCCACGGTGTCTCCCGATCCCTGCTGTCTCAGCCTCCAGTATTTATGCTGCAATAGTTTATGTGTCGGGGGCTAGGGTCAGTCTGTTATGTCTGGAGTATTTCTCCTGTCTTATCCGGTGTCCTGTGTGAATTTAAGTATGCTCCCTCTAATTCTCTCTCTTTCTCTCTCTCTCTTGCTCTCTCTCTCTCTTTCTCTCTTCTCTTAGAGGACCTGAGCCCTAGGACCACGCCTAAGGGCTACCTGGCCTGGTGACTCCTTGCTGTCCACAGTCCACCAGGTCATGCTGCTGGTCCAGTTTCAACTGCTCTGCCTGGACGTGCTACCTTGTCCTGGACCTGCTGTTTTGAACCCTCTTTCTACCGCACCTTCTATTTCGAACTCTGAATGATCAGCTATGAAAAAGCCAACTGACATTTACTCCTGAGGTGCTGACCTGTTGCAACCTCATCAACCACTGTGATTATTATCTGACCATGCTGGTCATCTATGAACGTTTGAACATCTTGGCCATGTTCTGTTACAATCTCCACCCGGCACAGCTAGAAGAGGACTGGCCACCTTTCAGAGCTTGGTTCCTCTCTAGGTTTCTTCCTAGGTTCTGGCATTTCTAGGGAGTTTTTCCTAGCCACTGTGCTTCTACATCTGCATTGCTTGCTGTTTGGGGTTTTAGGCTGGGTTTCTGTACAGCACTTTGTGACATCAGCTGATGTAAAAAGGGCTTTATAAATACATTTGATTGATTGATTGATTGTTCCATTTATTTCATTCCAGCCATTACACTGAGCTCGTCCTCCTAAAGCTCCTCCTACCAGCCTCCTCTCATGTGCATGTATGTGTGGGAATGCATGGATGACCTGCACTGGGTAAGTTTCAGTAGTAACAATCTGCTTTCAATGGTCTTGCAATGGCCTCCAGAACCTGTTAACAGTGGGAGAGAGATGGAGAGAGTGGGAGGCATGCAGTTGGGGATGAGGGAGGATAGAGAGTGCAGGGTGGGTGGTCTGGTCTGATGTGAGGTCATTCAAGGGCATTTGTAACCCTAGCTAACACTGACTGCACAGAGTACCTACCCCGAACTGGCACTGTCATTCATCTCCACACTGACTGTAATGCATTCAAAGTCAAACCAATTGCAATGAGTTTCATGTTTTTTTAGAGTAGATCAACTTTGCTGCTAGAGTGTTGTTGTTGTTGTCTGCTTACTCCTCACTGTTGCATCAGTGGTGTTGTGCAATGTTACTGGCTTTGGTCTCTAGCATACACACAAACACACACACACAAAACACACGAACGCACACACACACACACACATCACACATGAGTAAACACAGGCTTGTATGGTGCTTGTCTCCCTCATCATCTGTCTGAGAGGAGTTGGGATGACTGTCCTGTCAATGGTTTATTTTGAAAGCAAGGGTTTGTTGTGTCAGACTATACAGTTCTTCTCCTTATTGAGCTCGTCCAGCACATATCATGTCTGTCATCTTTCAGTTTGGAAAATGTACCATTTTAATATTTATTTGTGGATTTAATGTATGTATCCAACAAATAAATCATTGATAGAGCACATAGACCCTAGTGTGGATTTCTTGTTGTTATTCTGTTCCTGAGACAGTTGCTCACTGGGTCAGAGTTATTAGCCTTGTCCTTGCTTGTTGATGGAATGTCGTTTGTAACCAGGCAACGGAACGCCCTTCCTTGATGACAGCTCCTTCATGACACGTGTTGTTTATGTTTTCAGAGTTAATTGTTCCCTTAAGACACTGCTCTTCCAGTAGGTCCGTTTTGTGTTCCCCCTGCCAATGGTGGAGTTTAGGACTTGGTAAGGGTGAGCTGATTCTAGATCACTGCCTGAAGGCAACTTTTACCCGGAGCAGCAGTGTTAGCCTATATATAGTGTTTATTGTACAGGGCTAACCGCTAACAGTTAAGAGCTAACAGCAGTTTGTTTGGGTTTTGGAGTAGCCTCAAGGCTCATGTTACGGCCCCAGTCCAGAGAATGCCTTATTCATGGGGCTAAAAGTTGCTGCTGCCTGTTGAAGACAATAACAACTCCACCACACTTCAAGTCAGTCATGTGAAATGACACTGTTGTTTTCACATGAGACTGGCTGACATTTTGAATGGATGGCAATGAGATATGGGATTGTTGTAAATATAAGTGGCATTTGGGAATATGCAGCTGTGCGAGTCAGCCTCACTTGAGATGTTTTTTTAATCTAATTAAAAAGGTCCTTGAGTGCTTTGACATGAGGATGTACGAGTTAGTTATAGGTACATACTGATTTTTTTAATGATGTATCATTATATTAAATCCTCTATTTCAGTCTCTCATTCCATTTAATGGTCTTTGCAATTAATATAAGCCATTTCACAACGTTGTTAACCCCCCTCGCTCTCTCTCTCTTTCTCTCTCTCGATCTCTCTCTCGCGCTCCCCCTCCCTCTATCTCCCTCACTTTCATTTTCTCCCTCACTCTCATTCTCTTCCTCCCCCCTCTCTCTCTCTCTCTTGCTCTCTCGCTCTCGCTGTCCGGGTATCTAAAACAGCAGCAGAGCTGATAAACCCATTCAAGAACAAGAAGCGCTGCATCTTCCTATAGCTCCGCCCCATCCCAGACTTGACCTGTCAATCACTGACTTTGACCTCTGACCTCAAAACACTCTGGGATACTCCGGTGAAACCCCAACCTCAAAGTGACCTTGAGGGACAGAGAGGTGATGTCACTTCAAGGCGCTCACAGACCTACTGTATAACTGTGAATATATACTACAGTGATAACTGATAATGCCCAAGAAGCTGGTGTTTGGAGGATATATTGGCATGGGTGTTGTTAGGCCCGAGACAAAGGAGGTGTGGTTCATGGCCAATATACCACGGCTAAGGCCTGTTCTTATGCACGACGCAATGCAGAGTGCCTGAATACAGCCCTTAGCTATGGTATATTGGCGATATACCACAAACCCCCAAGGTGCCTTATTGCTATTATAAACTTGTTACCAATGTAATTAGAGCAGTAAAAATAAATGTTTTGTCATACCTGTGGTATATGGTCTGTTATACCATGGCTGTCAGCCAATCAGCATTCAAAGCTTGAACCACAGTTTATAATAAACAATATACTGTATGTCCATGTACTGTATATTTATGATTGTGAAAGGTGAAAACCAAAATGATTGTGAAAAATAGGAATGTTACCAGATGATGCGGCAACACTTAGCAGAGGTCACGTCATTGGCCGATACAAATGAAGGAACTATACAAGCACAAAGCTGTTGGCTCTGTTTTTTGTTTTACTTTGTGTTCATCCAAACACATTTTCTGTCATTCAGGATGAAACATCATCTGGCCAGGGAGCATGAGGTCAACAACGAGACATTTGTTTTGTGTTGAAGTACAGTGCCTTGAGAAAGTATTCAGCCCCCTTGACTTTTTCCACATTTTGTTACGTAACAGCCTTATTCTAGAATGGATCAAATGGTTCTAAAATGGTTCTGCCTGCGGCTATGGAATCCTGACCTGTTCACCGGACGTGCTACCTGTCCCAGACCTAGTATTTGACCATGCTGGTCATTTATGAACATTTGAACATCTTGGCCATGTTCTGTTATAATCTCCACCCGGCACAGCCAGAAGAGGACTGGCCACCCCTCATAGCCTGGTTCCTCTCTAGGTTTCTTCCTAGGTTTTGGCCTTTCTAGGGAGTTTTTCCTAGCCAACGTGCTTCTACACCTGCATTGCTTGCTGTTTGGGGTTTTAGGCTGGGTTTCTGTACAGCATTTTGAGATATCAGCTGATGTACGAAGGGCTATATAAATACATTTGATTTGATTTGATTAAAATATATATCTAAATATCTCAGCAATCAACACACAATACCCAATAATGACAAAGCGAAAAAAGGTTTTTAGACAATTTTGCAAATGTATAAAAATACATGTTTACCTTATTTACGCATTTACAGGTATTGTGTGTAGATTGATGAGAAAAATAAATAATATTTAATACATTTTAGAATAAGGCTGTAATGCAAAAAAATGTGGGTAAAGTCAAGGGGTCTGAGTACTTTCTGAATGGAGTGTACATCTATATTATTATACTTCTCCTTGTTTTTCCCAGTCGGAGGTCATGCTATGCTAACAACCACTCCTAATGCCACACTATTTACATCAGACAGATGTATTTCCCACCAAACTCTTCCTTCTCCAATTTTTCCAATGATCATTGTATCTATATCCTTAAAAGACTCTGTAAAACCTCTGGTCCTTTATATGGGAATGAATGTACCTTCGTGCCAATGTTAATGCCACTTACTGTAAAAATTATTCAACCATTTCTTCAACCATTAGGTTTGGATAGAAATTGTGATAGTTCTGTTGATCTTGACATGATGCTACTACATGGAGAGTTACAGGAGGTTTGTTGAAGCGACTTTACTGTGATGCAGCCCTAAGAGAGCTAGTAAACCCAACTACCACTATTATTACTGAATAGCTCTTGGTGGTCGGTTAAGTTTACTCAATAACCAGTCACTTACTATTTAACTATTCATTTTCACGAGACCCCATGAAAAGTGCTAATCAGATTCAGCAGAAACAAGGTCATGACCTACGTGAGGTTCATTTGGAGATATTATTTTAGCCTGGAAATTGGACAATATAGACAGACATGATGGCCCCATTTTGCATCCGGTGTCTGATTGCTTTAGTTACATGGGTGTTGACTGGTGGAGACCCACGCAGTCGGCACAGTATGAATGGGTGTGTGTGTGCATACATACAGTAGTATATGCATCTGTGTGTGTGTATCTGGTGATTAGCACACAAAAGAATCGTAAAAAATCAGAGAAAGCCTAGGGCTGAAGCAAATAGCTAAAAAAAAGTAACACATTATTTACCCCCAATATACAGTAGCTATTTATCTTGGGTTCAAAATAGAACAGAAGAGTTGAGTACAATAAAACCCTTGAATGTGTAGTCAAGTTAGACAAAGAGGGCCATTTGATTGAGGCCCCATGCCCATAACACCATAATAGCGCCTATTGGTGACTACGTCTTAGGAGGAGTCACAAGAGTCTGACTGGAGAAAATGACGGCTGGCTCACTGCTGTCACGATACCACAAAAGCTGTTCGGACAACATGAACATTCACAGTGAAATGAACAGGCTTTTCTTTGTAGCTGCTCTCTGTGTCTCTGTCACTCAGTCTGCATCACAAATTGCAGCCTATTACCTACAGTTGAAGTCGGAAGCTTACATTAACCTTAGACAAATACATTTAAAATCAGTATTTCACAATTCCTGACATTTAATCCTAGTAAAAATTCCCTGTCTTAGATCAGTTAGGATCACAGCTTATTTTAAGAATGTGAAATGTCAGAATAATAGTAGAGAGAATGATTTATTTCAGCTTTATTTCTTTCATCACATTCCCAGTGGGTCAGACGTTTACATACACAAGTTTACAGAATTTGGTAGCATTGCCTTTAAATTGTTTAACTTGGGCTAAACCTTCCGGGTAGCCTTCTACAAGCTTCCCACAATAAGTTGGGTGAATTTTGGTCTATTCCTCCTGTTTTAATATATTGTGATCATTGCAGGTAAAATGGACAACAGTGGTGTCACCAAGCCACAGATGAGATTAATAAAAAAATAACAAATGTTAGCAACTTAAAACATCACAGGCCACACAAAATCGTATTTAAAATACGTGCTCATAACCGTTAGGCCTACATACATCCTTATAACCCATACAGAATGCTTTGTTGCTCTTCTTTATCTGAAAGTTAAAAGCACTAAAACCGAGATTGAGATGAAGAATTTTTATCACAATGCAGTAGAACGCTGTCAACGTGTCATACATTCCAGTCATACGACATTCCTATGCAGATTCCTTCCTGGCTGCTGCCTTATGGATGCCCCTGGTGTGACAGGCCGTCACATGACACCCCGAGTTTTGCCCTACAGCCCACAACAGTCAACAGCATAGCGGAAAGCAGCAGGGAGCACCCTTAAAATAGTCTCAAATAGAAAACGTGAAAGAAAGGGTTTCCCTTTCTCTGAGTGACTGTGCACACAGCCTTTGAGGATCTACCTCAGGGCAAGAATAACTCCAACTACTGAGGCCCACACACCCAAGCAGTAGTGTCTCCTGGTTGGCCCCAAACATAACGCTTTGCCCAAACATAACTTCTGTTTTCTGGGAAAACGACTTCTTACTAAAGACGCTGCTGAGACTTATGCAACGTTTACCTTTTCACTGACCATGCTACCGATCCTCGGTAGTGTTGAACATTTCTACAATGAAATATATTGTATTTGGTTCAAGATATATGCTTGCTGATGAATTGAATTTGTCGATGAATAGAACACATGTAGAGCAAGTGGGAAAAACTAAACTACTAGGCGTTATGTTGGATGCAGCTCTATCATGGTCAGAACACAGATAATATTGTTATTAAGATAGTAACCGGAAGGTTGCAAGTTCAAACCCCCGAGCTGATAAGGTACAAATCTGTCGTTCTGCCCCTGAACAGGCAGTTAACCCACTATTCCTAGGCCGTCATTGAAAATAAGAATTTGTTCTTAACTGACTTGCCTAGTTAAATAAAGGTTAAATAAAAATAAAAAAATAAGATGGGTAAGGGAATTGCTGTTACAAGAAAATGTTGAGAGAATGTAACATCTAGCACTCTGAATCAGGTGATTCAATCCCTGGTCCTACCACACTTAGAGTACTGTCCAGTTATATGGTCAATCCCTGGTCCTACCACACTTAGAGTACTGTCCAGTTATATGGTCAATCCCTGGTCCTACCACACTTAGAGTACTGTCCAGTTATATGGTCAATCCCTGGTCCTACCACACTTAGAGTACTGTCCAGTTATATGGTCAATCCCTGGTCCTACCACACTTAGAGTACTGTCCAGTTATATGGTCAATCCCTGGTCCTACCACACTTAGAGTACTGTCCAGTTATATGGTCAATCCCTGGTCCTACCACACTTAGAGTACTGTCCAGTTATATGGTCAATCCCTGGTCCTATCACACTTAGAGTACTGTCCAGTTATATGGTCATCTGCAGCAAAGAAAGCTCCAAATGGCTCAAAACAGGGCTGCCAGATTATCTCTTCATTGCTCTAAACAGGGCTGCCAGACGATCTCTTCATTGCTCTAAACAGGGCTGCCAGATTATCTCTTCATTGCTCTAAACAGGGCTGCCAGATTATCTCTTCATTGCTCTAAACAGGGCTGCCAGATGATCTCTTCATTGCTCTAAACAGGGCTGCCAGATGATCTCTTCATTGCTCTAAACAGGGCTGCCAGATTATCTCTTCATTGCTCTATCCATATGAATATAATCCAAATACATCAGAATCTCTCATGGTTTAAATACAAATTACTATCTAGTCTTTTGATTTTCTTTGGGAATGTTATATATTTTTTAACTGTATTTTCAGGCCAGTTAGTTCATACTAGCAACACACATAACCACCAAACCAGACATCTAAGACAACCCAAGCAAAGGACAAATTGCCTTAAATCTACAGTTTTATATAGAGCCATAGCTGAATGGAACTCTTGAACAATGAATATTTCTCAAGCAAAAAGTAAATCCACTGAAGAAGATCTAATGCGATACACCGTATGACTGGACAGGAAATAGAAAGCATCAACTGAATGTTAAATGTGTTCCTTGTCAGGTATTTTAATTGTCTGTATTATCTATTTGTTAAATGTTTGTAAAGTCTTAATTTCTAATTATTTGTAATGTCTTATTAACCTCGTTCTGAACACCTCCAAAACAAAGGTCATGTGGTTTGGTAAGAAGAAACAACACACATCCCCGGGTCTCTCTTCTTTCCAGTTTGCTGCAGCTAGCGACTGGAACGAGCTGCAACAAACACTCAAACTGGACAGTTTTATCTCCATCTCTACATTCAAATTCTCAATCATGGACGCTCTTACTGACACTTGTGGCTGCTTCTCGTGATGTGTTGTTGTCTCTACCTTTTTACCCATTATGCTGTTGTCTGTTCCTACCATGTTTGAACTGAGACCATGTTGTGCTGCTGCCATGTTGTGTTGCTAATGTGTTATGTTGTGTTGTGTTGCTACCATGTTGTGTTGTTTTCATGTTGTGCTGCTACAGTACCATGTTGTGTACCATGTTGTGTTGTCATGTTGTGTTTCTGCCATGTTGAGTTGTTGTCTTAGGTCTCTCTTTATGTAGTGATGTGTGTTTTGTCCTACTTATTTTTTTAAATCCCAGCTCCCGTCCCCACAGGAGGCCTTTTGCCTTTGGTAGGCCGTCATTGTAAATAATAACTTTTTTCTTAATTGACTTGCCTATTTAAATAAAGGTTAAATAAAAAAATAAAACCTGTAGGTCTATGAGTGGAAACGGATTGTAAAATGCATCTCCTCTTCCCTCGGGACGTGTCAACTCAAACAGTTGTTACGGAGTACTACCTCCTCTGGCCTGATTCAACAGCAGATGACTTCACCGCAAGCAAAGGGAATCCCAAGTACAGTGATGCTATGGGAAGCATCAGTGGCCATCACCCTAGCAACACAAACACATCGCCCACTGGTCTCTGTTTCACTCGGGGCAAGCTGCCAGAGGAAAATCATATAATAGCTCTTAAAACAGGAGCCAGTGCGGGACAGGGGAAGGGAATGACTGCTTGACCAGTTATGGTCCTTTAATGCAATATAATGTATCTGCAATTTAAGTGTCTACTTCCTGCGTTATAGCCAATCATAAGCTGCACTATAGGAAGTTATTATTATATTGTCACATTAAAGGCAGAATCCATAACTTAGACTTCCAATAAAATTGGTTTTCATTTTTGTTTTGGAGGACTGGGGAGGATCATTGCAAGTGCAAAATCAATGAAGAAGAACTGGTGATCAATTGTCATCAGCCCTAAAGGAGGACATAAAAATATGTATTGTGCCTTTAAAGTGTTTGTGTCAGTACTTAATTGCATTTCACATTGCTTACTGTTTTCTACAAAGCTTGTTTGCATTGTCTAAAGATCTTGTTTGCATTGTCTAAAGATCTTGTTTGCATTGTCTAGAGATCTTGTTTGCATTGTCTAGAGATCTTGTTTACTTGCCAGATTGTATCTGTTGGGTCACACCCTGTTAAATTGTTTGCAAAGTTTTTTTTATAGTTTTTTTTATTTTTTACAGCCGATGTCTGTCTGTGTTTTATTCAAAATGGAGAATAACTACACTGAGTCTGTATGTCTGTCTGTCTATTCAGCCAAAGCCCACATTCCATATAAGGTAATATTCTGTTATTTCACTGGAACATACTGTCCCTCCTGCTGTCTCCCAAGAATGAAATGTTCCAGCCCAATTTGCATTGTGTGACTCCCTCCCTCTCCCTCCCTCCCTCTCTCTTGTGCACGTGTACTTGCACACACATGCACTCTTCTTTCTCTCTCTCTCTCTCTCTCTCTCTCTCTCTCTCTCTCTCTCTCTCTCTCTCTCTCTCTCTGTGCACGTGCCCTTCCATGTGTGTGACCCTTCTGGAAAATGGTGAGAGCACTTTTGGGAGAGCTTTGCTGGAAAGCGAGATCACGGGCTGAGGTTGAAGAGGGGGGGGGGGGGGGTGCAAAAAATTAAACTCAAGGACTTGCCAAACTCTCCTGGAATGTGAGGAATGGACAGAATCTCTTTTGCGGAATGCTTCTTTGCAGGACTTTCAGTCAACTAGCTACATGTGAATCACTGACTGTGCTGTCCAGGGGATCCTCACAATCCTTTCTGTATGTGTTACTCATATCACATTGTTTTCCTGCAAAACACTGTACTATTTATGTATGTATGTGGTGGCCAGGGCCCAAGGGTGAAATACAGTAGGAATTGAATAAAGTACACACTCATTATACACACACACACACATACCCCCAAAAATACTATGAAGGAACCAGATTCTGTCTGGTTCCTTCATGTTGTGCCTCACCCTATAGCTCTGCAGAAAATACTGTCTGTGTGGTCAATAGGTTTGCCAAAGCATGGGAACACTCCACTGACACTAATGGAACCTTACTGTACTCATAATAGGTCATGGCTATTCACATAACACTGTCATGGAGCATGAACCTCTAAAGTGCTTCACAAAGGTTCAAGTGTTTGTGATTCAAGTGTCATAATGGATTGATGTCATATTTCACTTTGAGTGAAGAATGATGACATCTTGGTACAGTCTGCACTGTCTGAATTACCTGCAGAATGCAGAAAGATATTAGAGTGCTAGCGGGCAGCTCATGTTGCTATATTTAGTGTGTGTGTGTCTGTGTGTGTGTTTGTGCGTGAAGCTTTATTGCACATGAACTCAGTCAACCAGGCTCTGTGGCCATGAGTCCTTGGTGTAGTGCAGTACATCTCTCTGTGGAAGCCGAGAAAGTGTTCTAGTAATACCAGCCGGCCAGGAGCTTTCCCCTGTTTTGGACCTGACTGTAGAGGCTTACTGTGTTAAAGGCCACATCGCAGGCAGGCCATTGATTTAAAACAAGTCAAATGACATGACTGATGGGTTTCCCAAAGGCTAAAGCCCTTCACTAGTTTGACATATTAAGCAGTTTAAGTTGATTATTTCTATCCACAAACAAAGTGCATGACTGGGGCGGCAGGTAGCCTAGTGGTTAGAGTGTTGGGCCAGTAACCGGAGGGTTGCAAAATCGAATCCCCGAGCTGACAAGGTAAAAACCTGTCATTCTGCCCTTGAACAAGGCAGTTAACCCACTGTTCCTAGGCTGCCATTGAAAATAATAATTTGTTCTTAACTGACTTGCCTAGTTAAATAAAGGTAAAAATAAAACAAATGACTGTGAGAGAGAACCATTATGACATAGATGTTTGATGGTCAATCTGCAATGCATTATTGAATGGAACTGTAAAATGAAGCACTTTGCTCAGAGACAAAGGCTTTGAGAAACTGCAGTAATAGTGCGTTGAATGTATATAGTTGTGGAAGTTTAGACTACTGCATTGGAATTTCTGTTGTTCTTTGTGCACTGCATGCCATTGCAATCACCCACACTCAAGTCAGGAATGGTTTTGTCTTATCTATAGCTTGAGGTGTATGCAACTGTACATGATGTACCCAACAAAACACACAGAGACTAAAGATTACAAAAGTTCAAACTTGAAATACCTCAAACACAAGAAGAGTACCTCAAATAACCCAAAAGGGTTCTTGTACATTCTAGCTGTTCTAGTACATACCAGCTGTTCAGGTACATACTGGCTGATCTAGTATATACCAGCTGTTATAGTACATACTAGCTGTTCTAGTACATTCTAGCTGTGCTAGTACATACTGGCTGTTGTAGTACATATTAGCTGTTCTAGTACATACCAGCTGTTGTAGTACATACCAGCTGTTGTAGTACATACCAGCTGTTGTAGTACATACTAGCAGATGTAGTACATACCAGTTGATCTAGTAAATACTAGCTGTTGTAGTACATACTGGCTGTTGTAGTACATACCAGTTGATCTAGTACATACTGGCTGTTGTAGTACATACCAGTTGATCTAGTACTTACTAGCTGTTGTAGTACATACTGGCTGTTGTAGTACATACCAGTTGATCTAGTACATACTGGCTGTTGTAGTACATACCAGTTGATCTAGTACATACTAGCTGTTGTAGTACATACCAGTTGATCTAGTACATACTAACTGTTGTAATACATACCAGTTGATCTAGTACATACCAGCTGTTGTAGTACATACCAGCTGTTGTAGTACATACTAGCAGTTGTAGTACATACCCGTTGATCTAGTACATACTAGCTGTTGTAGTACATACTGGCTGTTGTAGTACATACTAGTTGATCAAGTACATACTAGCTGTTGTAGTACATACCAGCTGTTGTACTACATAATAGCTGTTGTAGTACATACCAGTTGATCTAGTACTTACTAGCTGTTGTAGTACATACTGGCTGTTGTAGTACATACCAGTTGATCTAGTACATACTGGCTGTTGTAGTACATACCAGTTGATCTAGTACATACTAGCTGTTGTAGTACATACTGGCTGTTGTAGTACATACCAGTTGATCTAGTACATACTAGCTGTTGTAGTACATACCAGTTGATCTAGTACATACTAGCTGTTGTAATACATACCAGTTGATCTAGTACATACCAGCTGTTGTAGTACATACTAGCAGCTGTAGTACATACCAGTTGATCTAGTACATACTAGCTGTTGTAGTACATACTGGCTGTTGTAGTACATACCAGTTGATCTAGTACATACCAGCTGTTGTAGTACATACTAGCTGTTGTAGTACATACCAGTTGATCTAGTACATACTAGCTGTTGTAGTACATACCAGTTGATCTAGTACACAATAGCTGTTGTAGTACATACAAGTTGATCTAGTACATCCTGGCTGTTGTAGTACATACCAGTTGATCTAGTACTTACTAGCTGTTGTAGTACACACTGGCTGTTGTAGTACATACCAGTTGATCTAGTACATACCAGCTGTTGTAGTACATACCAGCTGTTGTAGTACATACTAGCAGTTGTAGTACATACCAGTTGATCTAGTACATACTAGCTGTTGTAGTACATACTGGCTGTTGTAGTATATACCAGTTGATCTAGTACATACTGGCTGTTGTAGTACATACCAGTTGATCTAGTACTTACTAGCTGTTGTAGTACATACTGGCTGTTGTAGTACATACCAGTTGATCTAGTACATACTAGCTGTTGTAGTACATACCAGTTGATCTAGTACATACTAGCTGTTGTAATACATACCAGTTGATCTAGTACATACTAGCTGTTGTAGTACATACCAGCTGCTGTAGTACATACCAGCTGTTGTAGTACATACTGGCTGTTCAGGTACATACTGGCTGTTCAGGTACATACTGGCTGTTCTAGTACATACTGGCTGTTCGAGTACATACCAGCTGTTGTAGTACATACCAGCTGTTCTAGTATATACTGGCTGTTGTAGTACATACCAGTTGATCTTGTACATACCAGCTGATCTAGTACATACCAGTTGATCTAGTACATACTAGCTGTTGTAGTACATACCAGCTGTTGTAGTACATACTAGCAGTTGTAGTACATACCAGTTGATCTAGTACATACTAGCAGTTGTAGTACATACCAGTTGATCTAGTACATACTAGCTGTTGTAGTACATACTGGCTGTTGTAGTACATACCAGTTGATCTAGTACATACTGGCTGTTGTAGTACATACCAGTTGATCTAGTACTTACTAGCTGTTCTAGTACATACCAGCTGTTCAGGTACATACTGGCTGATCTAGTACATACCAGCTATTATAGTACATACTAGCTGTTCTAGTACATTCTAGCTGTGCTAGTACATACTGGCTGTTGTAATACATATTAGCTGTTCTAGTACATACCAGCTGTTGTAGTACATACCAGCTGTTGTAGTACATACCAGCTGTTGTAGTACATACTAGCAGTTGTAGTACATACCAGTTGATCTAGTACATACTAGCTGTTGTAGTACATACTGGCTGTTGTAGTACATACCAGTTGATCTAGTACATACTGGCTGTTGTCGTACATACCAGTTGATCTAGTACTTACTAGCTGTTGTAGTACATACTGGCTGTTGTAGTACATACCAGTTGATCTAGTACATACTGGGTGTTGTAGTACATACCAGTTGATCTAGTACATACAAGCTGTTGTAGTACATACCAGTTGATCTAGTACATACTAACTGTTGTAATACATACCAGTTGATCTAGTACATACCAGCTGTTGTAGTACATACCAGCTGTTGTAGTACATACTAGCAGTTGTAGTACATACCAGTTGATCTAGTACATACTAGCTGTTGTAGTACATACTGGCTGTTGTAGTACATACCAGTTGATCTAGTACATACCAGCTGTTGTAGTACATACTAACTGTTGTAGTACATACCAGTTGATCTAGTACATACTAGCTGTTGTAGTACATACCAGTTGATCTAGTACATAATAGCTGTTGTAGTACATACCAGTTGATCTAGTACATCCCGGCTGTTGTAGTACATACCAGTTGATCTAGTACTTACTAGCTGTTGTAGTACACACTGGCTGTTGTAGTACATACCAGTTGATCTAGTACATACCAGCTGTTGTAGTACATACCAGCTGTTGTAGTACATACTAGCAGTTGTAGTACATACCAGTTGATCTAGTACATACTAGCTGTTGTAGTACATACTGGCTGTTGTAGTATATACCAGTTGATCTAGTACATACTGGCTGTTGTAGTACATACCAGTTGATCTAGTACATACTGGCTGTTCAGGTACATACTGGCTGTTCTAGTACATACCAGCTGTTGTAGTACATACCAGCTGTTGTAGTACATACAAGCTGTTGTAGTACATACTGGCTGTTCAGGTACATACTGGCTGTTCAGGTACATACTGGCTGTTCTAGTACATACCAGCTGTTGTAGTACATACTGGCTGTTCAGGTACATACTGGCTGTTCAGGTACATACTGGCTGTTCTAGTACATACCAGCTGTTGTAGTACATACCAGCTGTTGTAGTACATACCAGCTGTTCTAGTACATACTGGCTGTTGTAGTACATACCAGTTGATCTTGTACATACCAGCTGATCTAGTACATATCAGTTGATCTAGTACATACTAGCTGTTGTAGTACACACCAGTTGATCTAGTACATACTAGCTGTTGTAGTACATACCAGCTGTTGTAGTACATACTAGCAGTTGTAGTACATACCAGTTGATCTAGTACTTACTAGCTGTTGTAGTACATACCAGTTGATCTAGTACATACTAGCAGTTGTAGTACATACCAGTTTATCTAGTACATACTAGCAGTTGTAGTACATACCAGTTGATCTAGTACATACTAGCTGTTGTAGTACATACCAGCTGTTGTAGTACATACTAGCTGTTGTAGTACATACCAGTTGATCTAGTACTTACTAGCTGTTGTAGTACATACCAGTTGATCTAGTACATACCAGTTGTTGTAGTACATACCAGCTGTTGTAGTACATACCGGCTGTTCAGGTACATACTGGCTGTTCTAGTACATACTTGCTGTTCAGGTACATACTGGCTGTTCAGGTACATACTGGCTGTTCTACTACATACCAGCTGATCTAGTACATACCAGCTGTTGTAGTACATACTGGCTGTTCAGGTACATACTGGCTCTTCTAGTACATACCAGCTGATCTAGTACATACCAGCTGTTGTAGTACATACCAGCTGTTGTAGTACATACCAGCTGATCTAGTCCATACCAGCTGATCTAGTACATATCAGCTGATCTAGTACATACCAGCTGATCTAGTACATATCAGCTGATCTAGTACATATCAGCTGATCTAGTCCATACCAGCTGATCTAGTACATACCAGCTGATCTAGTACATATCAGCTGATCTAGTACATACCAGCTGATCTAGTCCATACCAGCTGATCTAGTACATATCAGCTGATCTAGTACATACCAGCTGATCTAGTCCATACCAGCTGATCTAGTACATATCAGCTGATCTAGTACATATCAGCTGATCTAGTACATATCAGCTGATCTAGTCCATACCAGCTGATCTAGTACATATCACCTGATCTAGTACATATCAGCTGATCTAGTACATAACAGCTGATCTAGTACATACCAGCTGATCTAGTACATATCAGCTGATCTAGTACATATCAGCTGATCTAGTACATATCAGCTGATCTAGTCCATACCAGCTGATCTAGTACATATCACCTGATCTAGTACATATCAGCTGATCTAGTACATAACAGCTGATCTAGTACATACCAGCTGATCTAGTACATATCAGCTGATCTAGTACATACCAGCTGATCTAGTACATATCAGCTGATCTAGTACATACCAGCTGATCTAGTACATAACAGCTGATCTAGTACATACCAGCTGATCTAGTACATATCAGCTGATCTAGTACATACCAGCTGATCTAGTACATACCAGCTGATCTAGTACATACTGTAGCTTGAAATACCCTTTGGCGGTTATCTGGAAATGAGCTGTTTGAAACGTATCTCATCAACATACAGTGCCTTGTGAAAGTATTCGGCCCCCTTGAACTTTGCGACCTTTTGCCACATTTCAGGCTTCAAACATAAAGATATAAAACTGTATTTTTTTGTGAAGAATCAACAACAAGTGGGACACAATCATGAAGTGGAACGACATTTATTGGATATTTCAAACTTTTTTAACAAATCAAAAACTGAAAAATTGGGCGTGCAAAATTATTCAGCCCCTTTACTTTCAGTGCAGCAAACTCTCTCCAGAAGTTCAGTGAGGATCTCTGAATGATCCAATGTTGACCTAAATGACCAATGATGATAAATACAATCCACCTGTGTGTAATCAAGTCTCCGTATAAATGCACCTGCACTGTGATAGTCTCAGAGGTCTGTTAAAAGCGCACAGAGCATCATGAAGAACAAGGAACACACCAGGCAGGTCCAAGATACTGTTGTGAAGAAGTTTAAAGCCGGATATGGATACAAAAAGATTTCCCAAGCTTTAAACATCCCAAGGAGCACTGTGCAAGCGATAATATTGAAATGAAAGGAGTATCAGACCACTGCAAATCTACCAAGACCTGGCCGTCCCTCTAAACTTTCAGCTCATACAAGGAGAAGACTGATCAGAGATGCAGCCAAGAGGCCCATGATCACTCTGGATGAACTGCAGAGATCTACAGCTGAGGTGGGAGACTCTGTCCATAGGACAACAATCAGTCGTATATTGCACGAATCTGGCCTTTATGGAAGAGTGGCAAGAAGAAAGCCATTTCTTAAAGATATCCATAAAAAGTGTCGTTTAAAGTTTGCCACAAGCCACCTGGGAGACACACCAAACATGTGGAAGAAGGTGCTCTGGTCAGATGAAACCAAAATTGAACTTTTTGGCAACAATGCAAAACGTTATGTTTGGCCTAAAAGCAACACAGCTCATCACCCTGAACACACCATCCCCACTGTCAAACATGGTGGTGGCAGCATCATGGTTTGGGCCTGCTTTTCTTCAGCAGGGACAGGGAAGATGGTTAAAATTGATGGGAACATGGATGGAGCCAAATACAGGACCATTCTGGAAGAAAACCTGATGGAGTCTGCAAAAGACCTGAGACTGGGACGGAGATTTGTCTTCCAACAAGACAATGATCCAAAACATAAAGCAAAATCTACAATGGAATGGTTCAAAAATAAACATATCCAGGTGTTAGAATGGCCAAGTCAAAGTCCAGACCTGAATCCAATCGAGAATCTGTGGAAAGAACTGAAAACCGCTGTTCACAAATGCTCTCCATCCAACCTCACTGAGCTCGAGCTGTTTTGCAAGGAGGAATGGGAAAAAATTTCAGTCTCTCGATGTGCGAAACTGATAGAGACATACCCCAAGCGACTTACAGCTGTAATCGCAGCAAAAGGTGGCGCTACAAAGTATTAACTTAAGGGGAATGAATAATTTTGCCAGCCCAATTTTTCAGTTTTTGATTTGTTAAAAAAGTTTGAAATATCCAATAAATGTCGTTCCACTTCATGATTGTGTCCCACTTGTTGTTGATTCTTCACAAAAAAATACAGTTTTATATCTTTATGTTTGAAGCCTGAAATGTGGCAAAAGGTCGCAAAGTTCAAGGGGGCCGAATACTTTCACAAGGCACTGTATTTTTTGTAACATGTTATTATTATAATGAACTACACTACATGCTTGAAAGACCCTTTGGCTGATGTCTGGAAACTAGCTGTTTGAGGCATATTTCATAACATATAAACATGCTATCATTAGTGTTCAGTGTTTTTCACCTGGTGGTCTTGATGATAGGTGGACTGTACATAGCGCAAAGCCTTGTCAGTCATTCTGTCATACTGTCAACACAATAACATCTCAGTGAGTGTGACACGACAACATCTCAATCACTGGGTGTTTTTGCCCTCCTCTCCTGTTGATTTCCAACATCTCAATCGCTGGGTGTTTTTGCTCTCTTCTCCTGTTGATTTCCTGGGTTTTATTTGGGCCTTTTGTATTATCCTCCTTTCTCCCGCTCTTTCTCTCATCACTGTACATACAATATGATTTCACATCTATCTACACTATATGTTCTTTGGCACTGCTTCAAATCTGTTGTAATGGTGCTGTTGTTTGGTTGTATACCACATGTGGTGGGTGTAGTTAGTGAGGGAATGACCCATCCTCCTCTCCTGCAGCCCTCCCTCTCTATCTGATCCAGGCAGAGACACACTGTTCCCTGTTTTTTCCACTGACAACTGGAAAAACAAAAGAGTGCATGTTGAGCCACAACTGAAAATGTAGGATAGAGAGAAAAACACACAGCCCTTTCCAGACCCACCCTTCCCCCTGCCTCCCTTTTCCTCCAATCCCCCTCTCTCCCCACCTTTTCCTGCTTATTTGAAAGTATGTGTGCTTGTGTGCGTGTGTGCATGAATGTGTGTGTGTGTGTTTATGTTTGTGTGTTTGAGGTGTGTATTTGAGGTGTGTAGTTGAGTGTGCATTTGATTGCGTGCCACCGGTAACGCTAACCTGAGCACTCTCTGTCCTGGAACAATATCACATGTCACCACAAGGAAATCCAACACCCACCGCAGTGTGCTCCTCAGGCTACTGTAGGGTGTGTGTGTGTGGATTGGAAGGCATGAGCTATGTTTTGGAGTGTATTACTGTGGAGGAGTGGAGGCCAGCACCAGATAGACGAGCTGTGGACCACCAGGGCCAGATAGATGACCTGTGGAAGACCAGGGCCAGATAGACGAGCTGTGGAAGACTAGGGCCAGATAGACGAGCTGTGGAAGGCCAGGGCCAGATAGACGAGCTGTGGAGGGCCAGGGCCAGATAGACGAGCTGTGGAAGACCAGGGCCAGATAGACGAGCTGTGGAAGGCCAGGGCCAGATAGACGAGCTGTGGAAGGCCAGGGCCAGATAGACGAACTGTGGAAGACCAGGGCCAGATAGACGAGCTGTGGAAGACCAGGGCCAGATGGACGAGCTGTGGAAGGCCAGGGCCAGATAGACGAGCTGTGGAAGGCCAGGGCCAGATAGACGAGCTGTGGAAGGCCAGGGCCAGATAGACGAGCTGTGGAAGGCCAGGGCCAGATAGATGAGCTGTGGCACACTGTCTGTTTCATGCAGGCAGAGGAGATACTCACTAATAAACTGTGTAAAATACAGACTTGCCGATAGGCACTTTGACGCTATAACGGCCCTGATAATTTTGAGAGACATAGATTATGAGTATCGGGGTAATCACACACAAAATGTCTTATTTTGAATTGAACAGGCGTAGCGTTCTGGTGAATTGCACTTTGCTGCTGTTACTCATGCAACGCTCTGGCTCATTTTGAAAGACATATTTGCAGGTCATATTGAATTTGATAGGGGTAGAATTCTGTTGAATTGCATTCATCGACAATGTCCAATGTGACTCAGTTTGTAATGGCTGAGCAAAGGGTAAACAATGTTCATACACGCGTATTGCATGAGAATATACTTTGATGTTTGCATGCACGCGTGTATGTCTGTGTATATAAATGTTGCAACTGTGAAGAATCATGTGATCTGATGTACTCTGCAGACCAGAAGCGCACCATGGTCTTTAACTAATGCACAACTCTCTTGAGATTTCTCAAACACGCACAAGACATTGTGCAAGGGGCCCTGTGCGTTATGGAGGGCGAAGGAGGGATGGGGTGAAGGAGTGTCTGTGTGTGTCTGTGTGTGTGTCTGTGTGTATGTCTGTGTGTGTGTGTGTGTGTGTGTGTGTGTGTGTGTGTGTGTGTGTGTGTGTGTGTGTGTGTGTGTGTGTGTGTGTGTGTGTGTGTGTGTGTGTGTGTGTGTGTGTGTGTGTGTGTGTGTGTGTGTGTGTGTGTACAGAGTGGAGGCGTGAAGCTGGATCAGAAAGACAGAATGTTCCCGGTAATTCTAGAGCTTATTTACAAGCTGGGGAAGAGGGAGGGCTCAGTCAGGGGAGGACATGCTTTGGAATGGAGGGAGGGAGGGAGAAAGTGGAGGGCGAGAAAGGGAGTTCCACTTAGACAGTGCAGGTAACAGACAGTGCAGGTTACAGACAGTGCAGGTTACAGACAGTGCAGGCTACAGACAGTGCAGGTTACAGACAGTGCAGGATACAGACAGTGCAGGTAACAGACAGTGCAGGTTACAGACAGTGCAGGTAACAGACAGTGCAGGTTACAGACAGTGCAGGTAACAGACAGTGCAGGCTACAGACAGTGCAGGTAACAGACAGTGCAGGTTACAGACAGTGCAGGTAACAGACAGTGCAGGTTACAGACAGTGCAGGCTACAGACAGTGCAGGTAACAGACAGTGCAGGTTACAGACAGTGCAGGCTACAGACAGTGCAGGTTACAGACAGTGCAGGATACAGACAGTGCAGGTAACAGACAGTGCAGGCTACAGACAGTGCAGGTAACA
This sequence comes from Oncorhynchus kisutch, assembly GCF_002021735.2. NCBI lineage: Eukaryota > Metazoa > Chordata > Actinopteri > Salmoniformes > Salmonidae > Oncorhynchus > Oncorhynchus kisutch. Next base: position 15,324,308 of record NC_034177.2, read on the forward strand.
GACAGTGCAGGTTACAGACAGTGCAGGTAACAGACAGTGCAGGTTACAGACAGTGCAGGATACAGACAGTGCAGGTTACAGACAGTGCAGGATACAGACATCGCAGGTTACAGACAGTGCAGGTTACAGACAGTGCAGGTAACAGACAGTGCAGGTTACAGACAGTGCAGGTAACAGACAGTGCAGGCTACAGACAGTGCAGGTAACAGACAGTGCAGGTTACAGACAGTGCAGGATACAGACATCGCAGGTTACAGACAGTGCAGGATACAGACATCGCAGGATACAGACAGTGCAGGATACAGACAGTGCAGGTTACAGACAGTGCAGGATACAGACATCGCAGGTTACAGACAGTGCAGGTTACAGACAGTGCAGGTTACAGACAGTGCAGGTTACAGACAGTGCAGGATACAGACATCGCAGGATACAGACAGTGCAGGATACAGACAGTGCAGGTTACAGACAGTGCAGGATACAGACATCGCAGGTTACAGACAGTGCAGGTTACAGACAGTGCAGGTTACAGACAGTGCAGGTTACAGACAGTGCAGGTTACAGACAGTGCAGGTTACAGACAGTGCAGGTTACAGACAGTGCAGGATACAGACAGTGCAGGTTACAGACAGTGCAGGTTACAGACAGCGCAGGTTACAGACAGTGCAGGTTACAGACAGATCATACATGTTACATTTATCCAGGTCCTTCCCTCAGCTGTTTACCAGAACAGAGGGGTTACATTTATCCAGGTCCTTCCCTCAGCTGTTTACCAGAACAGAGGGGTTACATTTATCCAGGTCCTTCCTTCAGCTGTTTACCAGAACAGAGGGGTTACATTTATCCAGGTCCTTCCCTCAGCTGTTTACCAGAACAGAGGGGTTACATTTATCCAGGTCCTTCCCTCAGCTGTTTACCAGAACAGAGGGATTACATTTATCCAGGCCCTTCCTTCAAATGTAGTTTATGAAAGTTCAATCAGGAAGGCTGATTCTGAATGCTTATTTAACTTTTTTTAATTTAACATTTAAGTCATTTAAATCAGTTAAGAACAGGCAAGTCAGTTAAGAAACCAATTTTATTTACATTGACAGCCTACCGGGGAACAGTGGGTTAACTGCCTTGTTCAGGGGCAGAACAACAGATCTTTACCTTGTGAGCTTGGGGATTTAATCCAGCAACATTTCAGTTACTGGCCCAATACTCTAACCACTAGGCTACCTGCTCTAACCACTAGGCTACCTGCTCTAACCACTAGGCTACCTGCTCTAACCACTAGGCTACCTGCCGCCACAGTAAGAATAACATCATTCACTTTGTTTCAAGTATCATCAGCATAGTGTCTCGTTTCTTCTTCTCTTCACTCTTGGCCATGTGCGGAATGTCATTCACCTATTTACCTTATGGTCTATAAGCACAGCACAATAATACACATTCCTCATGCTTGCTGTTTAACCTATGGGCTCACTCTAGCAATTATCACCTTCCTGTCTCAACCAATGGGCTTAAATCTTGGGATGTGTTTATATGTCAACTTGATGTTTTTTTAGCAAAAGGTTTCAAACACCATCCACCTCCCCACCGCCACCATCTATAATAACCTCAAGGCCCATCATTGGAACTTCTTTCCCCCAGTGTTTCGATGCCAGCAGTCCCGCATAGAGCTACCTGCCATCACATCATCTGTCTCTGAGGATCTTTCCTCGGAGATGAGACCATTCCCCAAACTATTTAATAAAGCGTCGTATTGCATTCCAACTTTGATGTTCCATCAGTTAAGCCTATACTCAATTGAACAATTGAGCATTTTATGAACAGAGTTTGTAGCATATAACAACTGTACTACAGGCATCAATGCAATGGATAGTTAACACTTAAGGTCCTGTGCAAAAAAGTGTCTACATCCTAGGATTTATTTACAGAGCAGAGATGTGGGGTCAGGGCGACATGTTTTCATGTGTTCTCTCTTTCCCTCTCTCTCTGTCTCTCTCCTTTCCCCCCTCTCTCTGTCTCTCTCTTCCCCCCTCTCTCTACCTCTCTCTCTCTCTCTCTCTCTCTCGTCTCTCTCTCTCTCTCCCTCTCTCCTCTCTCTCTCTTTCCCCCTCTCTTGCTCTCTCTCTCTCTTTCCCCCTCTCTCCCTCTCTCTCGCTC